>NC_091940.1:5883307-6209115 GCF_041260155.1 Ptychodera flava
TGGAGTTTGAGGCAGGGGTTCTTTATTTATAGTGGAAATTGCTTAAACTCCTTAAATATTCAAATTACAGCAAATTTCTTTTGTTCTCGATGGTAGATGTCTAATATTTAGATGGGCATATTTAGATTTCTACCCTATAGTTATCCCTATATACCAAAAATCGGACATCCAGCTCTATTGGCTTGCTCAGAATTAGATATGTGCATAATTAATGAGGTACAATATGTGGTGTCATAAGGTGTCCCATCATACCAAATATGAAGGGTGTAGCACTTGTGGTTACTGAGTTGTGGACAAATATATCTATTTGAGGTCAAAGGTCATTGAGGTCACGTGACATTTTGTCAAAATAATTGTATTGCTAAGTTATTCCTATATACCAAAAATCAGACCTCTAGCTCTATTGGCTCGCTCGCTTGAAAACAATCTCATAAACCTGGCCATATGGGCAACTGTGTATGGGCAGCTGGATACTTGACTTTCCGGAGAAGGCGAGCTGTCACGTTCAAGCTCAGGATTATTTGTCGATCAAATTTCAGTAAATTTACCTTACCTAGATGAAATTTTGTCTATAGGCTGAAATTTCGCCGAATTTTGACGAAATTGCATCGATTTTTCAGGTTCATATCCGACATTTTTGAGTTTTGAGTGCAGACAGAAATAAGTTTTGAGGCAACATGGCTGCGACCCCATGTTGACCCCGGTATCTGCTAAAGTGCGGGTTGCGGGCTGCGGGCTGCGGGTTTTTAGAATTATGGCTAGATTTCTAATATATGTAATATGGCATTTAGTATATAAGAAATAAAACCTTTAGAATGTGTCTATTATCAATAATGATGATCAGGTCTATCGTACAGTATCCCTTTTCCTGCGAAGTCCATATTTCACCATCAGGTCAAGATGGTTAAAATTAATGAAACACTACTATATGGTGTATTTTAACGTAATACTGTATATTTTAAGGCTGTTGAAAACATCAATGCTGTAAACTTGATTTTTGGGACTAAAGATGCTATAACAGACCAAACCAAATGGGTGAAAATACGTCATGTTTCTGAAAAAAATCAAAATCTGCTAAACTAAAAGCGGCGATTCCGAGGACCAATTTATTTATTCCGAGCTGCCTGGCCATTACAAATAATTAGGGATCTGAATCACTTTTCTTTCTTGCCATGGATGTGAGTGAGAAATATACGTAATACCAGACTGACAAAAAAAAATCGCGCCTCGGAAATGTCGCCACTTATCGCGGAATGAAAATTGTTACATTTCTAGTATCAGGCCATAGGAAGTAAATTCTCTGTAATGCATCCATTCACAATTCGGTTCCAGGGCAACTCATACAGAAAATTAAACAATGCCTAGTTAAATGCAATGCATAAGGAAAGATTTGACTTAAAAAAGCGTAGAAGTGATGTGTATTGTAAATGCCGTGTATTTTTCATGAAATCTTTAAAAAGAAAAAGACGTACAACAAAGGACTTAGTTTACTTTGCCGTTTCGGTTCAAGCGAGGTCGCGACCTCAGAGAACGACATTCTGCTAACATTTTACGCGAGAATTTCAGTGGGAAAAACACGCCGGTGCGTTGCCTTATTTTCAGGAATCGATCTAATTGGAATATTTTTGGATGAGTTTGTGTTCTGCAGCTCTCAATAATTTATCTCCTAATATCATGAACGTATGACTTGCACCTGCAGTATGATAGTCGCTCCATGCCGGTATGCCCCCTTCAAGCATTTGATCCAGCGTGACTTTGAAAAGTTTCCTAGGACTATAATCGTGTTCACCACAATAAAATTATTTGAAACGGCGTTGAAAACGATTTTGAAAATTGTGCTTTTATCGGCGGTTGAACTAATCTGAAGTGTGAGAAGGGCGAAAATGATATCAAAAAACACACATTTTTTCATGCCCGCAACCCGCAAAATAGCGCATCCGGTTGACCCTGCCTAGCCCTGCGTACGATGCTATGTGCTACAGCTAACACGCATCGTACGCAGGGCTAGCGAGAGAGTTGCCGACATCGACGGTTATTTACGAGAAGTGAATAAAAGACTGTCATTTTTGGAAGCGATCGAGTAGCTGAGGTAGGCTGGGATACGACTTGGGCCCAAGAACGCTGAATTTCGGCAGTAATTTGGCTTTTTACGTGAAATCCCAAAATGGATTTGAAGTCACCGACCCTACGTACGGGTCTTTGCAGGGCTGTGAGCGGGGCGATTAGCTGTAGCGGAACACACAGCATCGTAGGCAGGGCTAGTTGACCTCAAGTGAAAATGTGTTCGCGATCAAATCTTCCTATATTTTTTTCAGAATTTTCGACAAAATCATTGCTTCTTAAATCTTTTGTAAAATATAAAATACTAAAATAAAAATGCGATGTGCCATGTCTCCAGATTTCTATAAACACATCGTTCGTTGACCGTTCGACGGAATACTCATTTCGCAAACTTGTGACGCAGTTGAAATTCAATACTGACCGCCAAATAATCTTAAATGAGACGAGATCATTCTAGACCCCGGTTCTAGACATCCTCCAAATTATCCAACCATTCGCGTTAGAGTTCAGCTCGCTTAGAGTATCATAACATTCTTCGGCCTTCGTTTAGATCGACCCTAATCTCTCCCATTTAGGAAATAAATACACAAGCTACCTCGACAAAACTTCGTGCACCATCCAGGACCAAATGCACTGCAAATCTGTCTTGACGTTATCATCTCCTTACATGGTAATCGGCATACCGTATTTGTTAGCAAAGGAGACACAGAATACGTCGGAGTATTCAGTTTCAAAACGTATTACATTGTGTGATGTTGTCAAAAAAAGGTAGTGTTACTGCAGTGGTATAAATTACAAAACACAAAAGTTCAAATCAGTTTATTTTGGACTGGCTTTACCCAACATTTCATATTGTTTCTTATGCCAGATTTGACCACGTACTTACTGGCGACCCCTCTACATGCAATTTTGTGTCAAATGGTGTGTTCTCCTGGAAAAACAAACGTACGATTTCTATATGAAGGAGGCGAAATTTGCCCTCAAAACTCGAAACCACCCCTTTATGGGGTGTACCTAGCTATTTTGAACGAGCTTCTCGAATCTGCAGCTCTATTTCGAAATGATGGTCTGGTTTTCTCAGCTCAAGGATAAGTGTTCTCCATAGCTGTGGGCATTACTATTCTCAACTGGGGTACAGTTTCCAGTCGTAATGTTTTTCATTGTGTCCGGGATATAAAACCTTTCCTTTTCAAACTTTCACTTTGATTAGCACTAGTCCACATCTTGTCAGTGATTAAACATGTTTCAAGTTTAAATGTTAAATTCTGGTCTCGAGCCCTCCTGTTCGACCAAACTGAAATTACCCCTCCCACTTTGGCTCGTCCAGTGGGTGTAGCAAGGGTCGTGCCATCGCTTAGGAAACGGAGGGTGCATTAATTGTTGCATTTCGATGCACATTTTGATTATATTCAGAAGATTTTGTGGCAAAAACTCAGATAGAGAAGCATTTATATTCACATCTCACTTATTCATGACTGGCTGAGAGCAGCACTTCCATTAAGTTAGCATAATTACGCCATTTATTATGCCAAGAAAGATGAAGCCAAGACATTTTGCCCTCCCTGGTCTCAGCAAGAAATGGTTATACCTTACAGTTTTTTCCCACGGAATGAAAACAATGTACTTGGGCTGAGGCCCAAGTACAATAAAGGATATTTATTGTGCGCCTAATCTCGCAGAGCTCTAGGCGCATGGCTACAAAAGAACTCTCATCAGGTGTGAGATTTAAAAAGGTGTGTTTTAAGAGTAGAACGAAATGATGCTAAAGACTGAGTATGACGAGATTTGCAGGTAAACTATTCCAAGTCGTAGGACCAGTATAGGAAAATGATCTTTCGCCGAAGCTTTTCGTGACAGCACGAGGTACTTTGAGTACACGAGTATCAAAGGAAGAACGCAACTGTCTTGAGGGACAGTACTGTTGAAGAAGGTCTGTAAGGTATTGCGGCCCAGATCCAATAAATGAATTGAAACAGATTACTGAAAGTTTGTATTGTATGCGAGCTGTAATTGGTAACCAATGTAGCGAACACAAAAGAGGTTGGACGGAGTCCGATTTCTTGACCTTATACACTAGTCGTGCAGCAGCATTTTGCACTCTCTGCAACTTTTGGAGTAAATATTTGGGACAACCAGCTAAAAGAGAGTTACAATAGTCCAGGCGCGAAAGTACAAGTGCGCAGATTAAAGTTTTGGTGGCTTCCACAGTGAGTAAGTGACGAATTGAACTAATATGTCGGAGGTGGATGTAGGCGACTCTACAAATATTTTGAACATGAAGCGACATATTCAAGTGACAGTCAAGTGTGACACCAAGGTTTTTCACTTTCTAACAAATTGAATATCAGAATTCTCGACACGCATAGAGGTAGGGGTTAATTTTGGAGATGATCTTTGAGATATGACCACCATTGCTTCAGTTTTGTTGTCGTTCAACTGAAGTTTATTGTGGGTCATCCAAGTTTCTACTGCCTTAATAAGCTGTTTAAAGTATTAGCATTTCCTGGAGGTTTCCACAAATTATAGACTGGTATTTCATTATGCAGATGATGTGTACCGTTATGTTTAATTCTAAATCAAATGCTGAACATTTAACGTAGTCCGAATGATCTATACCAACTCAGCCATATGTCAAAAAGACATCATACAATTATCAAACATAACAGAATCAAAATGATAAAACACGTATGTACTGAAGTATGTGAACAAAAATCCCTCCTGTAGAGACATTATTACATGCATCTCTTATCTTGTTCAGTACTGTCACTGATTTGATCAAATATGTGAAGCTGATAACTGTTTAGAACTTTTGAATTGCTCAACCAACAGATAAAGTAGTTTGACAATATTCTCCTGATAATACTTCAAGATGTTGATAGTTAAAAAGTACTTTTTGTCAGTTAAGTTTGATAAATGCCCATATCATGGCAGAGACATTGCAAGAAAATAAGTGATGTCGCTAATTTGTTCTGTGTGTATGAAATATTGTTTTGTAGTTGCACATCTGACCACCTGAAGTGCAATCTTTTTCCAGGGAGGTATTCAATTAATTAAGCCGTAGGGAGATGTATAATCTTTGTAGTCTTGGGAAATCCTTTTTACAAAGAAAAGACCCATCAGATCTTTGGAAGGGGTTGGTCAAAAATGGATAACATATGCAGACACCTGGTACCACCACTAATTAGTGGTTCAAGATGACCCAATTGATATTGTCAGTTTCTCTTTTATAATATTTCTTAGACCTGGTAAATTATATCTTTACCTTGAATGATACTGATTATTTGACCTGTTTTGATGTTTAATTGCTGAAATTTTTAAATCATATTGAAACTAGGAAAAAATATTTAAATGAAGGTCAGCCAATAGAAAAGTGTACAAATGTAAAAAAACATATATGTATGCTATGTAAAATTTGCAAAAAAAGTTATATGTCAAAGTTTGGAGGATGTAAAAAAAGTTGCACATCCTGACCACCCCTCTCCTAAGATATAATGGTGCATCCCTAAATTTGCATTTGTGTTACCTCCCATTACATTTCATGAAATCTGAGAAATTCAAGAGCAAATTGATTACTGATAGCTGGTTTAATGGTACTTTAAAAAGGAACATTTTCATTCAGACTGATTGTTGTCACTGAAAAGATGTTCTAATCATATGAAATGAAACTTTCGGATGATGGTTTAGCATGCAAGTTCCTCAAAGATTAAGCATACAGATTGGTAATTTCAGAATGGTAATTGTGAACTCTAATAAGAGAGAAACAAATTTTCTAAGATATGTCATTCAGTGTATCTAGAAAATTCAAATAAATGTAGCAAAGGAAATGTTGGTGCCTGCTATCATCAAATGATGAGGTGACTTGTCTATGACATCATGTACAGTAACTGTTGATTTTATTTGTTAATCTTTGTGAATAAAGTTCAGGAGGACTCATAGATTGGGCTCCGTCCATTCCTCAATCCATTTTCTAACTGTGTTCGTTTCCCATATATGCCTGGATTGACTTCATCACACAGATACACCTTGGCTTATTTCATTCAAACTTGGTACAAATATAATATAGAAATAACGGACGACGCGCTGACCATTAAGGTTTATTTATGGGCAAGGGTGAGAGGAAAGCCAAAAATTAATCAAGGAACCCCAAAAAACTGTCAACATTTACGAAAATTCCCCGTGCGAACAACAACGGGCCCCAAGAACCTGTCAGTGAGTAGTTCACGCGCTGCAAAAATTTTGCAAATCCGGAGAGCTTTTTTAAAAAGCGTCTAAACTTGGCCCACAAATGCTCCATTTTATTTTGTGGTTGATTATGATCTTTGAAAAAAATACCAATTTTCGTTTTAGCCGTAAAGTTACTATGTTTACAACATTATTCATATTCACGGGCATGAAAACAAACCATTAGTGTGTATTTGTGGGCAGTCACGTGGTTCAGCTTGACCAATGTGCAATGGGACAGGGCATGGTAATATAATATAGAAATAACGGGCGACGCGCTGACCATTAAAGTTTTTTTGTGGGCAAGGTCGAGAGGAAAGCTAAAAATTAACGGGCGAGGTTTGCTGAGCCCGTTAATTTGGCTTTCCTCAAGCCCGCACCCATAAATAAAAGTTAATGGTCAGAGCGGAGTCTGTTATTTCGATTACATTATCAGCGAACCCAAGAAAACCGTCAAAATTTCCGAAAATTTCAGGAGCGAACGACAACTCAGCCCCATAAACTGAGCAATACGCGAGGTAAAACAAACAATCGCATATATTTGTATGGTAATTTGTGACAATTGATTTAATTTTGAAGTTGTGCAACATGGTGTCTGATCTGAATTTTTGCAATATCGTTAAACTCTTTACATATGGTTTGTTTGTCAACAACTTTAGCAGGGACTGTCATTAATAATGACTTATTCTACCAATTTTACTGGATAAAGCTAATAACACTTTTACACTCTTTCATTTTAATTATTTAAATTGCTGATGTTGCTTGTATTGCAGCAGTAACAAAAACTAACCACTTCAGCAAGAACAGACAAAATTTATTCATTTCTATGGTGTGAGAGTATTCAAGAAAGGTCAAAGTATCTAATAATCCTACAGTAACTGGATATTGGAAGTATACATTAATACTGCTGTACAGGTACATATGGGTTGAAGGTTATAATTACTGTCATGAGATTTTTAATCCCATTACATCATATATGCATCTACTATGACAGCAGCCACAAATAAGGCCATTTTGCTAATGCCGTAAGGCTTTCAAATATGACACTGATTTCAAAATGTCCGAGAAGAACTTTGATCGTGCTTTGTCAAAGAATAATTGATGCAGCTCTCTACAGTGTGATTCACAGCTGTTGCATTTTTTTTTTGGCTTTTTCAGCCTCAACTACCGGTAGATGTTTTCCATCTTTTTTCTCTTAATTTCCAGAAACGAATCGCTCTTCTTGGGATTTTACTCAATTTTCCAAACTCATCCACTCAACAGTGCTTTCATGTGTGGTTGGTACCTTTACCAGGGTGAATTCTACTGGGGTTTTTGAATCATGTTACCAGGTTTCCCCATAGTATGTCAATACCATCTAATCATATAACTGTACAAAAGAAAGAGCAACTAGGTTCCAAGCTATTTTACTGTCTTTCCAAATCCCAGTGTAGCCACTGCTTGTAAAACTGTACCAACATGTTTCCAGAAAATACTGTCCAGGGCGAAACAATAATAATGTCACCCGTCAGGCGGAAGTACCTACCATTAACAGTTTTGAGTCAGAATTCTACCAGAATCTGAAAATAACCACCATTTTTCTCAAACGAATTATCCATGTACACCTGGAGGATAAAAGACTGCAATAGTGTCAAATTTTTTACATATTTCATGCAATACGCTGATGAGGTCAGCCGTGGCAGAGTCCCTCTGCCACAGCGTATCTGACTACAATTGAATTTCTACATCTTAACTCAGCCTATGGTTCCTCTGTATGGGCATATTCTGTCTTGCTGCAAGACTTTCCATATATGCTGACTCGGCACTAGGAGTCCTTTGTACCTCTTTAGGGTGGAAAGTAGTTTATGATATAGCTGAAAAAAACAGGAACATGTAATTGCAAGCTATGTGCAATAAACTTGGAAAACAACATTGAGATAGAAAGAGATTCATTAGCAGTCACTAGGTATGGGTATTGGAGGAATTTGTCCCTCCACCCACGCACTGAACTTTTGATATTTTGATAGCTATCATCTCACCACAGCAAATTACGTTTAATTTGCATTTGTAAATGTGGGCAGAAGTATGACTCACGAAGGAGAAATCATATCTATAGTTGGCGGTAAAAGATTATGAGTTCTGCTACACATTGTCTTGTGCATTTAAAGTGTGGACATGAGAGCATTCCGGTACTTTTCAAATCCTGAAATCAAAGCTGTTGTTTGGCTTTACTTTTGACCATGTACATTGAGTGAAAACTATGAAGTCACACGACCATTTCACTTCTACTTTTTAATCCATTTAACTTTCAAGTGTCAGGATTGTATGTTTAACATTACTGTTGATATAATGTGGGCTTTTTAGTCCAGTCATGTGTATAATTTATCATTGAATGTAGTCCATTTTAGCATTATATCTCATAAATGACGCCACTTAAATCTATAGGCCAACACTCACACAGAATGTCAACATCTATTGCTGTCATCGTCACTTTTATGCTGATTATAGTAACTAAGTGTGAAATCTAATGTTGGAACTTGAAGACTGTTTGAAAGCCTTCATATACGTCTGTCACCTCAGTTGAAAACATTCGCCTCAACAGTTAAACTGATGAGCCTCGCTTTTGAGACAGAATTTCAGAAAAATAAGTGTTTGAATAGCTGAGTGTTACTGTACCAACTAACAAGTACATTGTAACCAATGAACGTTTGAACAAATAACCACTGCTCAGAGAAGAATGAAATATGGGCTAAAATGGGCTAAACATGTTAATGTTATCACATACCGAGTATGTAGAACATTTGGGAACCTCATTTGCTTTTGACATTAATCAAACTTGAAAGATGCTCAGCAGTATCTCCTATGAGCGAATTAGCAAAATTTACAGTGTCTAGTGCCAAGTATTTTTAAATTAAAGCAAGAGTTGCAGTGGTCGTCGCGCTGCGCATCCTCCTGAGGGGGTCCCCCTCTGTTGTAAACAAATCCAAGAACGCCGCACATGTTACGGGTTGATTTTAATGTTTGCGATATTGCCGCTTGTTAAAATGGCGGCTGATCTGTCACAAGCATACCAACTAACCAAATGTAACACGCAATAAAAGGTCAATTAATCTAAGTTAAATATCTGCTGAATATTGAACAATAATTGCGCGCTGGATCGAGATCACATTTGCTCATGATTTTCTTGAATCAGTTGATTGGGGCTCGGCTACTGTTATCGCTCGAGCCATGAGCTAGACGTACGCATGTGTACGCATGTATACGCCAACAGACTATTAACGACCGGGCGCTAGTTTTCGACATCGCTAGCAAGGACGAGAGCTTTCATTTCAAGAGGCCCGACATGAGTACAAAGACAACAACCCAAACTACAGAAATCTACAGCTCGCAGAGCAATGCCCGCTGCAGCAAGAAGCATCTCTGCATCTGTTCCGTTCCGTGGTCTGTATGAACGTCCGTGTCAACCCGGGTATACGGCGCGCTACACTCGACTGTGGAGAATCCAACTCAACTACAAAGTTTACCCCGTTTGGGGTGCAAACGAGAATTCCGAGTACAGGTATCAAGTCAAGCGAAGGACCTTTCATAGGTCTTCTTGTTATGTGGGGGTTATCTCACTTGAAAGAGGATTCAGACCTACCCGGCAATCAGGAGGTACAACAACGAAGTTTGCCCAGCACCGGTAGGCCTACACCAGCTAGCGGTTGGATCACTGCCATGACCGTGCACAGGACCGGGGCACAGGATCTCTCGATACGTCTATGCACGGTGTAGCCGTGCAATTTTCCTGCCAAATGCCGCGAAAACCCGCTCGTTTTGTCTGTTGTTTCCTGTCATTTTACTATTTCTTACCACGTAATACTAGGAGAAGACATGGTGATCAACAGTTGGTTGTGGGCCAAGTCGTCGCGGGCCGGTACGTGTGGGACCGGATTCTCTATATCCGTGTACGTCAACGCGGTGACCGTCTCCCAACAACATCTCCCGTGTCCTGCTCTGGCTTGCCGATCATGGTCTTGAGTGTAACTTTTGTGTTAGGCATTGTGCTTGTTGCTGGTCTACATATATAGGCACTGTTGATCATTTTAGTTATGTATTTTCACTGTACTGTACATAGCATTGTGTACAACCAGTGTGAACGCGCGCGATCAAACCCATTTGTTCACTGTGTCTGCGTGCAGTAAACTCAGCGACATAATGTGCTGAGTGTAGTGTCCCAATGTTCGTAGCTCTACACGAGTTTATCGATAGAAATACACCACTGAAGTTCGTTTCCGATCTTAATATTTTACTATTGCATGATGTTGAGTCTTACAAAGCCTTAACAAAGTGGGGGACTGCTCCCATCTCACTCCTATTGAAGTTGAGAAGACTTATGTTTACAAAAATTTATGTTTATCAACAAAAAAATCACGCACACGCAGCGCGACGACCACTGCGCTTTAAAGCAAGAGTTGAAACTTGGCAACAACTGTGTTGCTTGGTCTTTCAGTGGATGGGTCTGATTAGATGGCACCGATGAGTCTGGTCAAGCCTAGCTGTGTACATGACAATGAAGCCTTAATGAGATCCTGCTGAGATATGGCTACATCTAATGTACTTCAAATGTACCATCTCTTAATTTGAAATGACAAACATACCCAATTGTTAATTCAAATCATAAGTTGTACGTATACATAGTGACCAGTATATCTATAATGTACTTGAAATATACCATCTCTCCTATAGTGAAGATTAACAGTATTCCCAATTGTTAATTCAAATCATTTGTAATTATTATTATTATTATTATCATTATTATTTTCTTTATTTCAGGCAAACATAGTTCCATTTAAAAGAAACAAACAAACAATCAAAAAAGAATCAGAAATAAGAAACAATAAAAACACTAACCAGTACATGTATACATAAAGTCTGTATACATTAGAGGTCAGAAGTTTACAATAAACAATTATCAAGAAATGAACTACCACAAGCACATTACAGTCAGTGGTAAAGATAGTGTACTGGTACCTCAAGGCACACAACAAAGAAATAATGTCTGATATTCTTAAAGACACGGCAAATCACACCCCTAACACCGTGTGGCTGCTGTATAAGAGAACATGCATTGAACAATACAGAGCTGTGTCCATCACATACAAAAGGCAATGTTGTTGAATGTTTTGGCTTTAAAATGTTTTGTTACCAATGTAAAGTAAAGTAAAGTAAGCCTTTATTGAAATCGTATCCCAGTTGGGATCTTGATCATAAAGTACAATAAAGGTTTATGTAGGTTACCAACGTATGTAGGTTATATGATTTGATGTTTAGCCCATTATAATGATTACATACACGTTTCACACTTGTTGGAAATGGTGCTTGCAGAACAATGACAAACACAACATACTTTTGGACTTACAAAGAAATGAAAATGAAATATCTGTTTTGAAGGCATTTTTCAGCCTACAGCATATGTGAGCTATTATGTACCAGTATGACTATGTTGCTGTTATAACGTGTCTGACAAATAAAATAAGAATAATATCACAAAGATGATTGCTTTGCATCTGTCACAGCTGTTGGCCCCTGTTAAACTTCCAAGAAGTTTGTTAAATGGTTTATTAACCAATGTCTGTCAATCGAAAAGTCAAAGCAAAACAGGGGACAGGGGTTAAGTGTTTTTTTGCCAGCTTCTATTTCATCTCTGTGGCAGATGTGTCTTTGGCAAGCTCTGTTATACCTCTCTCACGTACATCAACAGGTCATGAATATTTGCTCCAGATTCTAGAAGCAGTTTTCACCTGATACTATCATTGCACATAAAACGTACACAAAGTGAAAGAGACAGCGGTGCATACGTCTTGAACATAAAGTTACTGATGTAACCCATACTTCCCCAAAAGGAAGACATGAGGACAAATCAGAGACTCATATTTGTGAATTCATCAAAGTAGGGGTTTATTAGAATAACTTTGCAAGTTAAAACACATATGAGTCTGATAAACATTCCTTGAAGTTCAGAGGATGCAATATATAATTTGTAATGAGTGATTTTTTTCTGCAGTATTACTAACAGTGTAGTAAATTTCTGTGAAATTGTATATCAAATATCGGGCAACTGTGACTTACAGAGAGAAAAACATGAAGATATAGTGTTTTATGACAAGTTGTTCAACCTAAGGCCACATAGTTACTTCAAATAGATGGACAGGTCAATATTACCCTTAGTAAAATGTTAATAACTGATAGGGATGCTGGCATGGTGATGTGGACGCCTTGGTGAGAAGTTGATTTTATTGAGTTGACAAAGGACAATATGACAGCTTTATTCAAATTGAATCAGAGAGAAATAAACCCTTTGCCCTCATTTAAATAGCGTTTTTAATATAAAAATGATCTAATTTGTTCTTTATTTTCTGGTGTGAAAGTTTTGGTACAATTACAATCTCATTTCTGTACAAATGTCCGCTTTTGGATGGATGGAGGTAGATATTTTTGTGCAGTTTTTTCACAGTCAGAAAAAAAAGGGATACCTAAATGTTTTTAAAATCAACCATGCACTCAAATAATGTTGATACATGATGTGATTAGTGTCAAGTATATAATCTTGATGTATTTTAACCCCTTCCCCACCATGGTTTGGTCCACACCCAATGTTATCAATGGTGAGTTTGGTCCTGTTTACAGGGAAATTTGGGTGAACAGGTTAAGCCAGGTTTACAGTTTGTGAAAGCAGTTGCTGGCTGAAGGGCATAGTTTAGGTAGGCAACAAAGATGAGAAGTCTCATGTCTGTTTGATAATTGGAATTGTAGGTATGTTTTGGTAACAGCTCTTTTGATAGTAGCTTTCAAGATTAATGGAAATGACTTTGTCAGGTTTACAGTTTGTGAAAGCAGTTGCTGGCTGAAGGGCATAGTTAAGGTAGGCAACGAAGATGAGAAGGACGGCATGTCTGTTTGATAATTGGAATGGTAGGTATGTTTTGGTGACAGCTCTTTTGATAGTAGCTTTCAAGATTAATGGAAATGACTTTGTCCTTTACATTTTTATGTGATCATAAATAACATCCATTGAATTAAATTGAGTGGTTGCAAGAAGCTAAATGACCTTTCCTCTGCATCCATAAAATTTGACCTGGGAAAATTTTTTGTATGTGCCAGTCATAAATCTGCATGTATATCAAAGATTAGTGAGAGTAATAAAAAAATTCAGTATACTCAATCTGGTATGTTATTAATATTTACATTTTAGGTATAGTGCAACATTGCTGAATTTGCTATTAATGTCATACTTATCGGAGATACTTGATTTATGAATCACAAATAGAGTAATTATATTTATATGTTGGTCAGTTTTTGAAAAAGGCTGACATTCACATTGTATATCAATGAAATTGATACCTCAAAATGCTTGAGCTGAAAAATGAAAACAAGTCCAAATACTACATACTGTTACTTTCGTGCTTTTGCCTGTGTATATGTGCCACTTGCATTGATGAATGAAGAAATTAACTACCGGTACTGTTTTCACCTATCAAATTACATATCAATGATTTCTTTATTTAAAAAGTTTATTACTTGTCACTGAAAATGTCAGTTCGTGGTAGGGTATTTGATGAAGTTCTTATGTGAATTTTACCTGACAGAAAGGAACAAGTTGCTTTTCTTGTAACAAAGTACTGTGAATTTCAAACCTCACATTCTAGCATTTGTATGAATCAATAATTTACTCAGTTATGACAGTAACTGTTATACAACCGAGAACAGCTTCCAAGGTGTGGTATATCTCTTGGCCAGATTTCTGTTCCACATACGGTGTCACTCTTTGTCATCATATCTTGTTTTGCTTTTTCATTTATATGTTTAATAAATCAAAATGAAAAGATATCTCACTCAAGCTTGCAAAATAACTTAGCTGGACTTTTAAAAAAAGCCTTGTTGCAATTAAGACATGAAATATATAATTGGTGTTCCATACATCTCTGTGAAACCAATTCTCAAATGGCTTTTCACTAAGATTATCAATAGAAATGTTTCCTTGCACATCTCAGTGTGAACCACGTCAGAAAATAGTGAAATGAATCAGTTGAGGTTTTGATCACAGCCAAAAATACACAGAGACCCTCCAGGGAAACCCTTAATGGCTCTAGTTCCATGATGTACACAGTACAGTTGGGCTTTGCTATCACACCTGTGTTGATTTCTGGAGACTCACTTTTCTAGAAGGACATATTATATGTTTTATGAAGAGAAAGAGAAATCTTGCATACCGGAGTCCAAACATCTTGTGTGCAAGCAAATCAAAAACATGAAATTGAGATAGGCCGTTAAGCGGAGTAGTTTCTTGTATTCAAGTAATTCTGTGAGGTTTTCAAGACAATTCTACATATGCCACAAGATGGATCATTATGTATTTACATCTGAGGCCTAACTCTGAGACAGGCGAAATCAAAATCCTTACTTTGTAAGTTGCTCTCTGAAAATAGTTCACTTGTATTTTCTTTATAAAGTTGATTATAATGTTGTCAGGGAACCTTAGATTCAGGAACCATACACTCCTGGAAAGTTGATAAAAGTCCTTGAATTTTAAAGTCTCCTGGAAGGTCCTGGAAAATTGATAATTGACAATTGATAAATGAATTGATAATTGATAAATGACAAGATGACCACCTTTAATATGATAAAGGTAAAAACTATGTGAAATGATATTTTAAATGATACGTAAAATTGATATATGAAGAATTGTATTGTGAACCTCAAAAAGTCCTTTAAAGTTTCTGCAGAAGCCCTTTTAAGTCTTTGAACTTGAAGTGACTTTGAGTGTATGGACTCTGTAGATGTTGAAAGTAACCCAGAAGTATCAATCATAGCAAGGTACCATTTCAAAGTACACCAGATTGGAACCAAAGTTTCTCATCAGTAACACTGTAGAAATCATTACAAATATGCTGTAAGATTTACGAGAAAGCATTTGAACATAGTTACTGATCAATCTGCAAACAGCAAGTGTTAGTTTTGATAAAAAATTTTGTGAAGAACCTACGGTACTTTGGCTTATTTCATTCGATAGCACTGCTGGTACAAAATCAAAGCTTGCCATTTGAAGTGAGTACGCTGTGAAATAGAGCATTGCCACCAAAGTGGATGTTGCCTGTAAGGTGATATTTTGCCAAACTCAAGACTGCTAATCAGATTATTTATTACAAACAGCATTACTGTGACTTGTATGTAATTTCCGCAGCAGATACAGAGTTACAGTTTTGTGGTTATTGATGGTGATGTCAGCTGACAGTCTGAGCAGGACAAATGAGTTGACAATCTGAGCAGGACAAACAAGGTGAGATAGGATTACAAATAGTCAGTACAATGTTCAACTGTAGCAACAGACATTTCAATATGAGTCACAGAAAGTCAGACAGACATTTACCATTGTGTAATGAAAGTGTTTTTTTCTAGAGCTGTTAGATTAATAGGATTTTGGTTTCATGTGTCGTATTTAGGCTGTGAATTAGGCCCTGAGGGGTGTTCTGAAGTGTGATGTAAAAATTGTATATTCATGTCTGAATTACACTCAGGCTTTCTTGGTTTTTAAGATCTTCTTACATAGCACTGAACTCTGTAAAATAATTTATTGATGTCAACTACAGAAAGAAAGAAATTGAGAGTCACAGATGGTATAAGAAACAGTGCCAGTTGATTGTGTCAAGTCCATGCTGGAGTTAAAACAAATTAACATCACGTTGCAAGGTATGTGTTGTGTAGGCATTATTTCAGGAGGCAGACAGCTCATTGTAGAAGACTCTAATCAACTTGTTAAAGAGCCTCTAGCTGTAACTTTTGATGAAATTTTCAGTATTTTTGTTTTGTATGTCTGAGTCAATGACATGTTACATTTACTTGTTCTACCCCCCAAAACATTTTGAATCACCTGCTGTTCAGCTTGTCAGTGCAGCACCATGGTATATATACCGGTATGTAGCATATGCCACAAGATGGATCTGGACCAGAATAACTTGTAAGCAATAACAATGCACTTTATGTAAATGCCGAGTTGACAAGCTGAAAACCCTGTATCTCAATATGTTTTCTAGAAGTAGAACAAGAAGCTGTAGTTGATATACATAAAATATCTGTATAATGGAATACTGATGACTACAAAAAATGTTTGCATCAGGCTGGACAAAATCTACTGGCCATGCCAGACATTGGCTGTTGTATTTCCATCTTCATATGCATACAAGTGGATATGCCAGCACTGAGAGAGTTCTGTCCACTCAAACACAAAGACAACACACAACAACTTATGCATGAGGTCTATGATACATACTGCACCATAAATTCAGCAAAATGTGATTGCCATCAGCCTTCAGACCAAATGAAAATATGTTCATTAATTAACTTTGTTGAATGCCATTCAAATAAACTCTTCTACATCTAATTAACTTCCCTAGCAGGCTAGGCACCCCAGAGGAAGTTCTTGATTTAGCTAGTGTTCTTTTGTGCTTTGTTTCTTTGTTCTGTGCATAATTTTCATTGAAGTGTTGACTGGCCTTATTGTGAGTATGAACACAACTTACAAGATCATACAGATGTAAATGTTTACTGAGTTTGGAATTTTAATGTTAACAGATCCATATTTTAGACTCAGATTCAAAGAAAAATTATAAAGGTGCCATAGATGTGACTCTGTTGCTACCATAGACTATGAGTTTCATTACTATGCATTTATTTATATTGTTTATTTATTTGATGATAATGAAAAAGAGTTTAAGAAAATTTACAATATATTTGTTTCTTTATTTGTTTGTTTGTTTTTATTCAAATACATGTCTTTAAGTATTCTATGCTGTAGAATGAATATTTTGAAGAGTTTCAGACTTCATACTTATTGATATCACCAGATATCCTGGATTATAATATTTTTCATCCAGCTGCAAGAAATAGTCCTACAAAGTACTGCTTCCAAAACTAATCATCTTGCCAATATTTATGAATCATGACACATGTGTTTGTGTAACCACAATGAGTGCAATGCAGGAAGAGTGTGGATTTAAAAGCAGGCAGATTGCATCCATTCAAGTAGTTAAAAGCTGACATAGAAAATCCCATTAGTGTCTTTTACAAGTAGCCAAAGCCAGCTACTTCACAATCACAAAATAATGTAGTTTAATCAGTTATGGTTGCCTGTAGCTATTGTTAATAGTTTCATGATGAAGAATACACAGTTGTGTTTCAAACCATTTACTGACTCAGGGTATATGTAAACAGTTCAAAAACTACTGGGGTGGGTCTTTTTTCATATCCTGCCAGCAGTTTGAGAGCCTTCTGATCCACTCAAAATGCCTAATGTCAGGCAATAGATGAAATGGTTGAAGTCAATTTTCAGTCAAATGATGGTTTGCATTCAGCCTACTACAAGTATTGAAAACAACAGTGAGGCGTTCAGTATGTGACAGTGAGACGTGTGAAGAGATATTCCCATTGGCTTTCAAATTGGTCATTTCACAATTCATTTCATTCCATTTTATCAATCCACATGTACTATATTTGACTCCCCATTTCATGCTTATGAACTCTAACCTCTGACAATATGAAATCTGAAAATCATTCAGAATCAGTAGACTGTGGCTGATTATATTATTGGCACTCATAATCATACATCTTGGACACGCATTGCCCCACGAATCTCAGTGTTAACCCTTTGAGTGCTGTAATTCTCCCACCAAAATTTTTTGCAACATTTTACCCAATTTTATGAATTTTTCAACAATTATTTTGATATTTTAGGATCAAATGGATGTAACTTCATTGGCATGAGTTTTTGATAAAAATTTGGGGGGGAAATCTGAAAAAAAATGTTTTTTGCAACTTAAAAAATTTTCTTCATTATTTTTTTTATAGAGTTTGAGGAAAAATCTGAAAAAATATTGTTTGCAACTTAAAAATTTTCTGCAATATTTTTTTTATACAGTTTGAGGGAAAATCTGAAAAAAATATTGTTTGCAACTTAAAAAATTTTCTGCAGTATTTTTTTATACAGGCAACAAAAATTTACTTCAGCACTCAAAGGATTAAACAAGCTTGCATGACCAGCAAATATTATATATTATAGCCCAAACATGGGACTTTGTGCCCGAGGGTAGGTGACCATTTGCCCGACGTAAGGAGGGCAAATTGTCTCCTGCCCCGAGGGTACATAGTCCCTTGTTTGGGCTATAATTTTTTTATTACATGCCTCTCTCACACAATTTTCCCTCAAAATATTTAGGTTTATTTGCAAATGATAATCAAATGCTTTATTTCCATCTTAGACGAAAATCTTTTAAAAACGGAACGATTTTCATCATCGAATGGCGCAATGATATATTTAAACTATTGTTATGCGGGTTATCAATTTTTTTCTGCAAAATTTTCCAAAAACAGGGTTTCCTTTGCAAAACATGAACTTTCAACATTTTTACATCAAAAAGTTGTCAAGTTGAAAATAGTTCCAGTTCACTTTCAGTCCAATGATGACTGTGCGGCCCGTGACGTCACCGACGAGTTACCCATGAATCCTATGGAGCGCGTGACGTTCGATATACGAGGCATGTAATAAACAACTATATGTCACTTTTTCTGTTCAAGGTATGGTTATATGAATGCAGCACACTCTGTAAACATTTTATGTTATATAACAGGAGCAGTTTAGTTACCCATTCTCTAGAATTTCCATCCATGCCAGAAGTCGGGATTTTTTCATTTTAGACATTAACGTGACCAAAAAAGCCAATCGTGCAAACCTATCGTGTATCGTGCACGCCTAGCGTGTACGGACCTAACGTGTCTAAAATGTCTAACGTGTATGTCATTTTAGGTTTTCATCATGAGTCAAAATCTATCATGCCAATCGTGCAAACCTATCGTGTATCGTGCAAACCTAACGTGTACGGACCTAACGTGTCTAAAATGTCTAACGTGTACATCATGACTGTACCATTCAACTTATCTGGAGACCCTAAAATGACATACACGGTAGACATTTTAGACACGTTAGATCCGTACTCGTTAGGTATATGTACGATACACGATAAGTTTGCACGATTGCATGATAGACTTTGACTCGTTGATAACCTAAAATGATATACACGTTAGACATTTTAGACACGTTAGCTCCGTAAATCTTAGGTCGGCACCGTATACGATATGTCTCAAGATTCACATGATGGCCTACAAACACGGTAAGGTCTAACTCTATCATGCCAATCGTGCAAACCTATCTTGTATCGTGCAGACCTAACGTGTACGGACCTAACGTGTCTAAAATGTCTAACGTGTATGTCATTTTAGGTTTTCATCATGAGTCAAAATCTATCATGCCAATCGTGCAAACCTATCGTGTATCGTGCAAACCTAACGTGTACGGACCTAACGTGTCTAAAATGTCTAACGTGTATGTCATTTTAGGTTTTCATCATGAGTCAAAATCTATCATGCCAATCGTGCAAACCTATCGTGTATCGTGCAAACATAACGTGTACGGACCTAACGTGTCTAAAATGTCTAACGTGTATGTCATTTTAGGTTTTCATCATGAGTCAAAATCTATCATGCCAATCGTGCAAACCTATCGTGTATCGTGCAAACCTAACGTGTACGGACCTAACGTGTCTAAAATGTCTAACGTGTATATCATGACTGTACCATTCAACTTATCTGGAGACCCTAAAATGACATACACGTTAGACATTTTAGACACGTTAGATCCGTACTCGTTAGGTATATGTACGATACACGATAAGTTTGCACGATTGGCATGATAGACTTTGACTCGTGGACAACCTAAAATGACATACACGTTAGACATTTTAGACACGTTAGCTCCGTAAATCTTAGGTCGGCACGTTATACGATATGTCTCAAGATTCACGTGTTGGCCTACAAACACGGTAAGGTCTAACTCTATCATGCCAATCGTGCAAACCTATCTTGTATCGTGCAGACCTAATGTGTATGGACCTAACGTGTCTAAAATGTCTAACGTGTATGTCATTTTAGGTTATCCACGTCACTCCAATTTCTATCATGCCAATCGTGCAAACCTATCGTGTATCGTGCAAACCTAACGTGTACGGACCTAACGTGTCTAAAATGTCTAACGTGTACGTCATTTTAGGTTCTCCACATGACTCCAATTTCTATCATGCCAATCATGCAAACCTATCGTGTATCGTGCAAACCTAACGTGTACGGACCTAACGTGTCTAAAATGTCTAACGTGCAGACTTTTACAGTGTTTAGTCATGCACGTTTGCCTTACACGTTTGGGTTCTATAATGTACAATGGCATACAACTCCCCATAGCACGATAGCTTCAACAATGTGAAACGTGCATTTTTACCACTACTGGCCATAGCTCTAGAATTTCTCTCTCTCCCCCACATGTAAATTATCATGGTATTGGCATGCTATTTTTAATCAAAATATGAAATAGGTAAAAGGTATCAAGTGTTAAATTCTGCAAAAAAAACTTTTGATGGGAGTACTTGAAATGCATTTCCAGATATTCAACTTTCACCTATTTGAATTTAACGTTCATATTGCAAATATGAAGAAGATAGATTCAAATTTCAGGTATACCAATTACGCTATAGATATAGGCTTAGTGTTAATACTGTCTCAAATTTCACCATTCCTTGTATGAGCATCAGCAAAGCTTGCTATATTGAATGATGAGAACAAATTTTGGAAAAAGGGTTTGGCATCTTCAACTTCTTTTGATCAAGACATCAAATGATGCAGTAGACATGTGTCCTGTGATTTATCAGGAACACATTAGCAGATGCCGTACAAAATTCAGCCTTGATTATTCTTGCCGAGAGACTAGTACTTCCCTTGACATTTTTCCAAGCCAGCACTTTATCTCATCTAAAACAGCATTTGCACACCATATGGAAGCAGATGTCTCGCTTAGCTGTGCACAGGATGAAAATGTGTTGTCAGCATTGTGTAAAAGATGTGTAAGTTCATGCATGCATACATGCTTTTCAAATATGGGAGTACCACATATTTACAAAGTGTTCAAATTTTTATTGTATTTGAGCATTTACAGCAGTACAGTTTCCATGAATTCTGAAAATTATTAAAATAAGTAATAATGACAAGGCCATGCTTTTCAGCCCCTCATATTTTTGTCACATATGATATTACAGATGGCTGTAAGGTACAGCCAACAGTGATATTTTGAGCTTTTATGTCAATGAATCTTACATGTAGCTGTTTTATAGGTGGTCGTCCTTCAGAGGCTATTGTCAGTCATTCATTCATCATCTTATGGCTCCTTTAGAAAAAGATCATGGCCTACATGTACATCCTTTGACGTTCATTGGAAGGTCAGAGGTCAGAAGGGATGACCTCGTAATGGAAGTATAGTGAAATGTTTTAAGTTTGTGGGAAATTTTTCTCACAAACAATATTTAATATTGCATCATTTTCAGTCCTTCAGTCTGTAATCTCAGAAACTTATCCAGTAGTTTTGGTTTGCTGATTTCGTAGGATGAATTTGATTTGAATGTTCGTAAAATTATAATGAAATTTGCTATTTTGGGTGTGAAAAGATATTTTTGACAATGTTTTTCTATTGGCTGCTCAGTGGCTCACGAGTCATTAGATGAAAATTTATCAGTAGTATTACATTAGAAGTCTATACCAAATGCAGTGCATTTGAAAATTTCTAAATATAAAGAGTCTGGCCGAATAATCCGGTAAGATTGCATAGTACAAGCATATCATATTTAGTTTGTTCGTTGAATGATTCCCTCAGCCTGTGTATATATGTAGCATCAACCACAGCTGGAACATTATTGATAATGTAGATTACCCTGTCTAGTACAAAAAACATCAAGGGAGGTGTAATTATTTACAAGTCTTACTTAATGCAGAAATATGTGCCACTTTAATTGCTAGTGAAGTAAATCATTGTGGATTTGATACACAAAGCCTATGTACAGAATTTCCATCTCTGGGAATACCTGTAGGTTGATTTATATTAGAATCATACTTTTCCATTTTAAATATCTATCATGCTTCCCCTGTGATAGGTTATTTGCTTTGACTCTTTTCTGTGTTCCATGCTCAACTTGTAAATCACATAGTTACGTGATTCCAGGCAATTTTGTGTTGACTTAATGTCACTGAAGTTTGGTGCATAAATCTTCTAACTACAGTAACTCATGTGTAGCACTGAGCAGTTAAGCAATAAAACAAACATTTGAATAGAGATGTATTTTCATAAATTTAAAGTCATTGGACTAAATGATGTCAGGTTTCTAATATTTGCCTCTGAAGATAGCTGCATGTACATTCCATTTGAAACCTAGGACTGGTTAGTTTCCATAGCCAGGAAATATACTACTTGCAGCATGTAGTGATAAATTTTCCAACATGCGCAGAGGGTTATCCTGATAGACATGAAGACTGCAAACGGATGAAGCCTTCAAACTGCACCAATTAAAGTTTGGCACAGATGTTACAGAAATGATTACAAAGTCATGTCTTATACATGCGAACAGCAATTACTGAATGAGTTACATGACATTTGTTGTTAGAATATCAATTCTTACAATGACTTTCCATTGATATATCGCAGGTGCCACACATGCCTTGATTTGTTCCCAGCTCCTTTATAAACACCTGATATCATGTGTTGGTGAGCGGTATGATCACAAATCAATATATAAATTCTTTCTCAGACTTTACACTGTAGTCTTGTATTCTGTATTTGTCCAAATCACTGCTTGACAGTCTATTTCAATCATATATTTTTACGTTGTCTGCATCTGGTCATGATATAGCTAACTTTTCAAAAACTACAGATCCAATTCTAGATACAAAGTCAACGCTGTATTGTGACATACAGCATCATATTATGTAGTTCTGAGATACCTGATAGTACCTTCTGAAACAATAATTTGCCTCTCACATGAGCAAGTTGTGTGGTATGAAATTAGACGTACAGTGTACATGATGATGTCGACATCAATTTCAGTCCAATTCAAAGTCACTGCCTACAGTAACAATTTAACTTGCAGTCTGTGTTGATGCGCATAACACTGGGCAATTCAAAGGCACGTGGATGGTTCTAAGGCACTAATGAGGCAATAGAATAGGAAAATGTAGATTTGCTCCAAGTACGTATGTTGGCATATAAATATCAAAACAGAACAAATTGGAGGAATAAACTTCAGCAGACTGTTGTGTTAGAGTGGGAGGCTGTCCCGCAAATCATGTGGTGAACGTGATGGTAACTGCTGCCAGAAAAAGCCAAGTGAGTGGAGTCAGTCTCAGTTAAATGAATGTCTAGCATATACACAGTATTGAAGCTGTAAGGAAGTAACTGTCAACTGATATTAAATGTTGGGGCTTTATTTCACAATCGTCCAAACCAATTAAACTCTTAACCCTGACCTAATCCTAAAATAGACTCTTTGAGCTAATGACATTTGACTACTACATTACTTCTAACTTTGATCCAATGTTGACCTAAAGTTGATAAGCAAATTGCTTTGACTAATGAACTGTGATAGCTTTCAGTTTGCTGTAAAGTGTGATCACTGCATGGAAGTCCATTTTAGGTCTAATGCATGTGAATAGATGGGCTTGATGAGTTAAAGAGTTTATTCATTGGAGGGTCAAATCTCTAAAAGTACAGCACTAGAGATCTCAGAATGTTGACAATCTACATACAAGTTGGTTTTACATAGTCTTGGGTAGAAATATTTTAACAATGAGCAAAAATATTAAAGTGACCAAACACATAAAACTCTTTCAGCCTTTGCTTGCTTCACTTATACATTTCAGTAACTACCGGTGTTAATCCCTTTCAAGGAAATTTTGAAATTGAGCTGATCATAATATCCAAAATAATAAAATGAAATCAAATCTTTTATTCCTTTGTTTCAGTGTCAAACCCATTTTCTGTACAGTCCAAAGTGACAAGAATTATCTCATATACTTGTTATGCTAACTAGCCTGAATAATGCAGTGTTTTTGCCAACTAAAAGGAATAAGGAATATTGGTAAATGATTTGGGAACTCTTGTAACATTTCTGCTGTCCCCTAATCTAATTGCATTGATATACCAAGGGGAACCCCAGTAAAATGACTGGGGAACCCGGTAACATTTACCTGCATGCTTACTGCCCTTAGCCAAAACACTGTAATGATGCAACTCTATTTTCTCTGAAGACTGACTGCTCATCGTCATATCAATGTTCCTCCATCCAATGCATTCAGCAGACCATATTCCCTCTGTATGTTTATGTTGGTACTTCCCTTCAAAGGGGTACTTAAAATATTGTCAGGGTGATATAAGTTCACATGAACATATAAATACTTAATATAGAACATTTACATCATAACATTAATATATACTGACCAAAGAAAATGACAGGCAACGGCAAACTCCATCAGTAAAGATATACAGACAGACACATTGAAGAAATCATTGAATTCATCAAATTTTCTGTTGGAAAAGTTGTTCAAAATTGCTTGCCGGCAAAATGTTTCCCTTCTGCAACAAACTGGGGACGAAAGTATAGACTATGAAATAGGACTATTACAAAACTCATCATCAACATATTTGTAGTTTAATCCTATTTGAAATTCAGCAAAGCAGAGGTACCGTTAAGCCATATCATAAACTATTGTTGTTTGTACATGAAAGTTGGGTGTGTTGGGATTACAGCTAGCCTTGGATTGAGATTGAAGTTGGTAATTATTGATGTAGATTACTTTCATAGATGGTAGAAAATGACCACGCAGCAATTTTCTTATCTCAGCATACTTGCGATATATATATTTGAGCATCGTGTGTCGTGTAGGGGTTTTGGGCTGTTATCATGAGGTATCATTTGCTGTAATTGGCCTCTTGTGTGTGATATTGTGTCAGAGCGTGGCAGTGGTATTAAGAAATGATGATAGGCTGATTGTCCTTCTGTGGATTTTGAGGCAGAAGAGTGAACTTTCTTCAAACTCAGTGGAACATTAGAAATCAAAAGTTTCTTCTTCTTCTGCCATGATAAGATGTACTATCATGATCTCTTATCCTGCCAAGTTCATATTTCACCATCAGGTCAAGTTGGTCAAAACTAATGAAGTGCAACATGTCCTATATGGTACATTTTAACAAAAACTTTAAACATTTGAAAGCCCCTGCAAGCATATATTGCAAAGTAACATGATTTTTATGGACTAAAGCTGCTACACCATACCAAGCCAAGTAGGTGAAAATACTCTAGGTTTGGCTCAATACAGCTTTTTACTGTTAATTAGCAGATGGGGAAGTGATACAGTCTGGCAGGAAAAGGGATAAAATTGTGCCATATGCACTACAATTAAGAAAAATGCAGGGATATTAAACCCTACCACACACTGATAGCAATGCAGTTCAACCCTACCCTTGAAATTCTGTGAAATTTTTGCTTTGTACATACATGTATATTCTCTCAGTACAGAATACTGGTACAACAATTCATTGTACAATTTTGTTATAGCTGTTTCCCTTTCCTTTTTTGCACTAGCATAAAGCAGACAATTGCCTTGTTTTAGTGTAGTTAACATCACAATTAAATGCACGTTTAATGTCAGTGTTCAATAATGAGGTAGATGTGACATGATTCATACACAATATCTATCATGTCATTGGCACAGTCAGATGTGCAATACGGTACTATATGCCAGATATGTGCTGTTTTGCCATAATCCACTCACAGATATGAATGTTCAACTGAAAGAAGTGATGTTACTATCAATGGTAAACATCATCACTTGATCAAATCACAAGCACAAAATCACATTACTGTAGGTATAAGTCTCCTGCATAAGTGATGTATTCCATGGTGTTTCTGGACAATCACAACAATGTCTTGCATATTTTTTTAATTGACATAGTTTTAAGGCATCATGGCAGAAAATGAAGGGTTGGACTGCATTTTACTACTTGCAACATACTGGTATCAATCTTCAGGAGTACGATAGATTCGATAGCCAAACGCTAGGGGGATATGCTTGCATAGCCACAGACACATTGCATAATTCAATTTTGTCAGATCTAAGAAGGAGCCAGATGAGCTATGTGAGTCTCAGCTAACTGCACAATGCTTTGTGGATGTATTTCTAATTTATTCACTTGTTGTATAAGTCACTAATATCAAAAAATAAATTCCAAAGCATTATAGATGAGGTTACCTTTTTGTAAATATTACTTTTATTGCAATGTATATGCTTTGTCATTATTACCCTTATGCCTTAAAATTTTCACAAAACATAGTACAGTGAGTTTTTAAAATAAGGCAGTATGGTTAAAAAGATTAACGTAGTTCATGCACTTTTGAATATAAATGCATGGTGAGATGCATGTTGTCATAACATTTGTTGATGCTAGGTTTGTACTTGTGATTTATGGGACAAGTTCATGAAGGCGGTATTTTTATGATGTTTGAACTGATACATTGGAGCACATTAAGGTTATGTTACTTTGACATACGGTACACATGGTAATGCAGCAGCATAACTGTCTCTCATCAAACTGTCTTTGTCAATAAAACCAAAATACTGCATGCCCTGGTAATTCTGAAGATAGAATTTACACTGATTTACATCATAGAAATATTATTGAAATTTAAAAAGTGTAGCAGGGCAAGAGAAACTATAGGTAAAGGTATATTGGTAAAGGAAGTGAGAAAATATGTGTATTTGGCAAATATTCAATGATTATAATGACGTCTAGTAGACACACAGTCTCTCAAATCAACAATTTATATCTGACTTTTGAACCTGATCTCATCTGCAGGAGAACCTTTAGTTTATAGTACATTATTTTTACACACAGCTATCATATGAACTACAGAGAAGAATGTGTTGGCATATATTTCAAACCTACCGGGGTATAAATCACGATATGGCCACTTCATCCAGACATTAAATATTAAGTTGAGAGACATTCATTTACATGGTATGCTTGCTAAATCAGTTTTAGGGATCACATGAAAACCAAAGCTGGCATTGCAAATGTAGAGGATTAAACTCCTATTAGATCTTTTGCCATACTAACATCTAAACCAGATTGATTGCTACTTTCTCACCGATCAATGACAATGAATGACATTCGCACACTTTTTTGTTTGTTTTTGAACTCTATGAACAAACACTACGGTAGTTTAGTCTGTACTCACAATTAGGATGTATTCTACCTTAGCATACTCATACCGGTATATTAAGAGTACAGGAAAATACAAAGCAGGTCTGCAAGTCTTCAGCTAGTGATTTATCGCATTTGTACAACAAATAATCTGTTGAAGACTCAAATACAAGCCTTAGTGAAGTCTAATGAGTGAAAACAGTTAAACCTCACGGAAATGAAATGCATAGATTTTGACTGAGTGGCTCTTTATTAATATTTTATGTTTGAATACCCACACAAAAAAGCAGATAATTCCACCACTCATCTTCGGCAAGAAATGCAAGTTTTCATCCAACAATGTACTTCCTTGACTTCTTGTCATTGAGAAAATGTGAAAGTGTGGAAATAGTACAGCTTACCCCAGAAATATGATTTTTAATCCTCAAGGGTATTAACATAGTGATTGAAATGAGCATGTTGTCATGATGTGATCTGTACTTTTTAGTCCCTTTTGCCCCAAATACCTCAGATGTCATTGTAAAAAATTTCACCTCCTAGTAGAGTGCATTTCACTTTGTATGAAATTGAAAGGGACAAGAGTTGCAATTTTGATAGTTTTTCACGATTTTTGTTTCACAAACCCCCACACCCCCGAATTTCAAGTAAGTAGGCCCACAATCACCATTGATAACAATGGGTGAGGCCAAACCATCGTAGTGAAATTTAAAATCAAAAGTATAAACTTGGCAACACAACACATTGTGAACAACAATATTTTTTTTCACAATTTAATTGATACCTCATTAAGGAGACAATTGCTGGAATCGTTGACAATGTTTTCAACACCTTTGTTTTGTATTGAACAATTACATTTATGCTTCTCTGTAGGTGTAGTGAAAGATAATGTATTAGCAACTCAGCATAATTATATTATATTGTATTACATTATATTGTTTTATATTATATTATATTATATTATATTATATTATATTATATTACATTATATTATATTATATTATATTATATTATATTATATTAATTACATTGGTAAATGAATTCTGGTTTGGACTAAAATTTGGTCATGCCTGTTAAATCAAATATTGCCTACATACAGCTGTGTTATCAAAGTGGAACACTTGACATTATGAAATGATTTTGCGCGTAAAACAAGAAACTGTTTTACAAACAGAAAAAATTTGTCAGAAATACATCTAAAGCTTCAGTAAAAGCTTTGTTTTTGTGAGTACTGTAAATTTGCATAAGATTCTTGTTGTGAAGAAATGGCGTGTCCTCGAGATAATAATGAAATGTATGAATGATGTAGTCTTGTTATGAATTTGTTGATGGTGTATTTTTTTATTCTTTGACCATGATTGAATCACAGTATTATTCAACCAAAAAAAGCAGAAATAAACCAAGTCCCTAGATTGAGTATTGTTATTTCTCAAAGCATGTTTTGTAAGCGGTTTGTCAAGTACATAGTTGGAAATTAATATACCCTTGAAGGTAGATAATATAAAGTTTAAGGGAGAAAGATGTGTTCAGGAAATTTATCATGGCTTTTCTGAGGTTTGACTGTGATTCTTGACTATTCAACACAATTCAACCCAATTTCTTTCTGTGTGTAAATTTTACATACTGTATGCTTTAAATGGTAATAGCATGTGACTACAAGCATGTGACTGTGGCAAATGGCCAGTAGAGCACTGAGGGGTTTAAATTTTATGTCCAGATGGTGAGATGCTTCAACCACTGAGAGCAATTAATTCATCCAGACCATCTATTCAAACCTAAAGGATTTAGCAAGGCCAGATCTACTTTTGCAATATCTCCAAGGCTTTTACAAACTGATAATCTTACTTCATGTGGTATATTGTCACAACAACCATAGCTTTTAGTATAATTGGATAAAAATCCAGAAAATGAAAAGTGCAAACTGATTTGATTAGAGAAATTGCAAATTTTATCAACTGCTTAGTTACCTAACTTGTGATCAGAAAAGCAAAACGAAAACTTCATTTTGCAAAGTTAGCAGATTACAGGCAAAGATTGGATCTAATTCCAACATTTCATTCAATGGGAAAATAATAACATATCTACATTGCTGTTTGAGACCAGGGTGACTGTATGTCAGAACATTTACCAAATCAGATTTAGCATTCAACTATAGAATCTGATGTAATACTCTCACTGTCAAACCCACTTTCATTCAATTACCATTCCTGCTGTTAATTATGAAACATTCCCCACCAGAGTGTAATTAGGGCTTATACACTTGTCTTGAATTTCATTCAGGTGGACAGTTCCAATCAATCCTCTCCTGTAATGATGACATTTGGTGTTATAAATAGTGTTTCTAAAATATACAGTCCACAAAGGAATTCAAAGGTGTAGGTGTAATATTTTTCACCTTTTTGACATGACATCGCATTAAGTGCTTCCCCAAGGCCCTCATGCTTGCAAAGTGAAAGAAGTGATATTTGGTATTTCAGTCAACTTCTTCTATTGTAGTGGGAAGGATCTGTATAATTTGTTGATGGTAATCGTATCCTGAGAGTCATTGCCCATTGTTTTTGTACTGAAAATCTCAATTAAGTTGCATGGACGTTGAGATAATGATTTAATCATTGTTAATTAGTGGTCTGTTAAAGAAGGAAGTGGGTTGTAATTCGTGTTAAATTTCATAATATATCTGTGAATACACCATTATGTGTTTCTGAATTGGAATTCTCATCAGGCTATCAATTCTGAAGTGGCTGGGACATATCTGTTATCTATTCATCGATTCAAGGATAATATAGAATGTATCATGTCTCAGAATCATAGTTGTCTATAATCCACTGAGAAGAACACATTATGTATTTCACTGAGACAGTAGCCTCTGGGGTATACTGTAGTCTAGTATCTGTATCAACATGTACATTTAGGTTTCAAACTAAAAGCTACACTTATGATCTTGAATTTAAAATACAAGAACAAATGTTGAAATTTGCATAAAGAACAACAAATAGAAAATTGATCACAGATATTAACCTTCACTTGTGGTGATTGCCTGCATACGACATCCTTAGCTTTCATGACATCCAATTACAGCATACAATTGCTTACAAATGGTCATTTCATCACTGCCGTACACTAACAGTGGAGTTCTTCCTTGTAATGTAGGTTTCTATCTGTAGTTCAAATTTCAAGACAACAGGCAAGATGATGCTGTTGGTTTACAGAGTCTAAAATAAACAAATTCATTTTAAATTGTTAAGACAGAGAGAAAGGCCAAGATTAGTTGTACTGTTAAACCACTGTGTGTGATATCATTTATTTGATTTTTAAAAACCTAATTCACCATCAACAAACAATGAATTAGGCAGTATTACATTGTGGTAAATTCCTTGTTTGTCAGATAGGTGAGAGCTTTTATCAACAATTAAAACTTGGATAAACTCTTGCAATTTACAAACATGTGGCTTTCAGGCACCCTGAAAAATATGTACAAAAGATGAAAAATATAATGTTACCGTAACAGTACTGTAGTTGAAAAGTGCACTAAATAGCATTTTCAACTTCAACTAGTGCTGTTTCAGTGACATTCACTTATTAAATGAAGACATTAAGATTATTTTCTTCTGGAGTTCTTCAGAGTTTAGTTATCTAACAGTACCGGGGTATATATTTGTCTTGAAATGAAAATGACATGTTGGGGTTAAAAAGCAGTTTTTTGTTGTTCGATCATATCACTCAAACAGTTCAGCATCTTTTGTTTATCAGATTTTAACAATGACTTATTAAAATTAATCTAAAACTTGTCCTCAAAGGATGCATTTCATTGCAAGATTATTATGAGAATAATTCTCATTAAATTCAATGAATTCAACAGCAGTATGCCACTTACATGTCATCATGTATTTCAAAAGTCACAACATTTTCATTTCTTCTGGTCGGTTTGTTAAAGAATCAAAGAATGTATATCCCTTCACCATACATCAAAACAGACAGAGTAGACTACTAAATTAAAATTCAGAACTACATTGCTTGGCTTCTAGAGTAAAATATGGCATTAATTTCTTCTTTGTATGGGTGTGTTACAGCTCTTGGCAATAAAGGCATGTACCCATTACGTACTGCATGAGTGCATTCAGGTATGCCGCCCATCATATTAAGAAGAGTGCCCAAGGGAGGATATAGCTTTGTGAATACAAATCAGACATTACATTTGAGATATAGTTGAATATATTCGTGATATTCTTCAGCTTTCAAAAGTTTTGGATGATCAAGAGACTTATTTCATGTTTCATTCATGTTGAAGCTCAGAGTGGTTTTGTCTACCATGTATGTGCCTCAAAATTTCAATTGATATCTGTAATTTTAAATTTAGTTGTCTTATTTCAACATATCTTGCATGGAGTGATAGCAATCACACCTCATCATTTCCCATCTACTGTAGGTATACTGTTAATGAATACGAATTCCTAATAGTGATGCCAACCTCAAGCTAAGTTTGGTTATTAAATGTGTTGTTCTATCATGGCTAATTCAATGAAATATTTTGAAGAATTATAAAACAGGTTTGGTCACAATGCAAGTTGTAAGTTGAGTATTGCTAGGTATCCAGTATGGCTGAACAGCGAAGGCTTTGCATTTTATGTCTAAAGTCATTACTAAGCATTGCCTGAATGAATTTCATTGTCAGTTAAGCACAAGGCTACGTTTTTGCTCAATGGTGTGCTTTAAGTTGGGATCCATCATTAATAATTACATTGATTTATTATTATTATTATTATTAGCGTTTCAAACACGACATGGGCTGATAGAAATGCCATTATAAAAATTACCCTTCTATGCTGCCTACTTTTATACATATACACTGACAGTATTTCCAATCAGCCTTACACATTCAGTACTTCTTTAAGCCACAGACCTCATTTCAAGCTAGATATAGGACTTGTCAATGAACTATCTCATCCCGTCTGTAATCCTCATTGTAACTTGTGAAAAATTTCATTTAATCAGCGTGAGTCATTACTTGTCTGGTTGCCATTTCATTGTAGGCTTTCAGCTAGAGTAGCAACAAAATGACAGCTTTGCTACAATCCTATTCTATTTAGATATTGTCCCTCAGATCAATTTGCAGCAATTGGCCAGCTTCCTATTAACCAAATGAATGTAATTTTCAATGACTTCCTTCTAATCACACCATATGTAGCATAGTTCTTCAAATTTTCCATTCCTCTGTCAGGCGTTTGGTACACTTCAGTCAAATTACATGATGATGAATTGCTCTCTTCATGTTGTGTGCTGTTCACAGCTCTTTGGAAACTTTAAAAAGTTAAATGGATAGATACAAAAATATAAAGAAATCAATTTGCTGATTGTTTAGGTAAAATGTCTGGTCATAATTCTCAAACGAGAGAACAAAATCCCCAGCAACAACAGTATCAGTAGATGATCCTCTTCCTCCACAGCACATACACCCACCCACACACACATACACACACATAGACACATACATCCACACATACACCCACACATACACATACACATACATACACACACAATTCTAAAAGACAAGTAGGCTGAATAAATGGCCACCAAGTCATGGAAAGAGTATTTTATGATTTTACATAGTAAACAATAATTGACCATGCCAGTCCTGTAAAACCTTCCTCAACCAGGATAATACTGTAAAATCATTAAATTTCATGGGGATTTAATTTGTATTTTTTGATGTTTAAGGCATTTCATCAGGATTTAAGTTGACTGTTTTTGCCAGTAAAACAACAGATTTTATTGCTATTTAACATTTTCTGTGGGATTAAGCAGATTTTATGTTTCAGTGAAAATAACGAAATTAAATCACAGTGAATAATTAATGCTTTTACAGTAAAACAGTCTGTTGTCCAGTCTAGTTTTGTGAGTAGTACTGCATTGAGGTTATACCGCTGACTTTAATTTAATAAGTGTTTTTTGGTGGAGTACCCATGGTACTTGTATGGTTTCATCACATGGAAGCAAATTGTCAAGGAGACATGACAGATCATAGAAAAATAATCAGGCAGCAGACGTCTATATGCTTTCCAGTAGTTTTAGTCCAAAAGCAATGAGTAAGCAAACAGCCACCCTTAAAATTGATCCGTCACCACCAACTTGGTCATTTCATGCGCCTTCCATAGTCACTGAATGAGCTAACAGCTGTGTTATAATCATGGCACAGAGCAGTTCATTTGTATTTTAGTAATTTACAGCTTAATGTAGTACGCACCTTTAGGTGAAAAATTAACGCTTTTGCTCAAACTTTCCTAAGAAACCTTTCAACCATTCTCTTACCAAATCAGAAATTAAAATCAGGGGTCACAGTGAAAAGTTTTGTACTAGAGAAATTGCCTAACATTTACTGATATTTGAAATTCAATATGGCTGCCATCCCCATGTTAACTTCTGGCGAAAAATAAAATGTTTGATTTTTGAAAAATAAGATGTTAAAAATTTTCCTTACTTGAAGAGCTTTAAAATGAGCCCCCACGAGTTGCAGACCAGAAGACTATTGAAAAAGGTTGAGTCCAAATACCATATGTCCCAAGGTGCATTCTACCTCCACCACATACATATCAGCAGTATAGGCGCATTCATTGATTTTTTTCAAAACAATGAATGAATAATGCTGAAAGAACTGCATGTGCACAAGACTTTTCCTACATAAAAATAGATTTCCCCCCAAACTTGTGAGCCATATATAGCATGGTTATTGACGTGATTCATGAACAGATCAATGATACCCTTGAAAATCATGTTGATAACTGTATCTGTAATAAGTTACCTTGTAGGTAAGAGTAATGATTCCCAATAAGATTGTTGATATGTTTCACACTGCGGGAGATAATCACCATGGCCTTACCTAAAAACAGAACCCAATTAAGGTGAATTTCCTTGAGGAGGTATCAAAATTAAAGGCAACAGGTCTTAAAATAAGTCAAATTGTGAAACCATTGGAGTGCAATTCCCCCTGAATTACAGATGACACTGAGATTTATGCCATCTGACCTTTTGTCTGCTCTTTTCGATACTTCCTAATTATCTGCAGTATGGGCAGACCTTCAGAGAGAAAAACATAATCAGCAAAGTATGTCACCTACTGCCCTGTTGATGTCAACGGCAAAGAAACCGTTTCCTGCATTATTCAATCCTTGAACTATGAGTTACTATACTCTATCTACGGTACATAACTTGTGTATCAGTTGTGTACGGAAAAAAGGGGGAGAAATATTAATAAGGAAACATAAATTGTAGATGTACAAAACTAATAAAGTACTAAACATGCAAATGAAGTCTGTACTTATGCCTGGTCATCAGCCTCCTCCAAATACTGTGTGTAATATGTCCAGTTTGTCCAGCAAAATATCCTCTGGTCAAATGAAATTGTAAGAATATATGCTGTTGTTGCAGTGTGTTAAATATATTCAAGACCCACTTTCCATCCAAGAAGCTACAGGCTTTGAATCCGTATTTCTAAGTGATGTTCCATTCTGTTCAGGGCACTTTATTGAGTGTATTACAACAGAATTTCTATTCCCCTGGGCAGAATTCTGAGCCTGTGGCCATTCAGATCATTACAAGACAAAGTAATCTTCTACCGGTGAGGAACTCTTTGAGAGAGTGCATTATTGATGAAAGGTAGCTGTACATTCTGAGTACATGCAGCTTTGGGAGATCTTTATTGACTCCTTAGAGCTGATCATCTGAGGGATCTGTTTGTGAATTTAATTTCAGCTGGAAGGAGAGTTTGAATTCAATCAGTGACAAAGCTTTGCATGTGTGAATTCTCAGTCCTCGTGGAAATCTGAATGTGCTAACAAATTCTGTTTCAAAGATCGTCAATGTGCATCAACTTTACTGTATGTTACAAAGATTGATTCTGTTGGTCACAACTTTGTTTTTAACCCTAAAGAGTTTAGCAGTCACTCAGGTCAAGCATTTTTTGACTGAATGAGTTGAAAATAATCACTTTGAATATTGTGTCAAAATGAAAGCATGGCATGCTGTTTTCAAACATTCTTATGACAAGATAGTGTGAAAGAGGGTTTTAAGATCATAATTTATCATGTACATGCAAGCATATCACACATATGCAAGCATATCACACATGACTCAAATTTCTCTCACATTTGGCAGAACAATGAGATAGATAGATGGATAACGTTATTACCCTTATTTTATCAAATAAATGTACAGAACATGGGCTTATAGACATGTACAGAAGTAACAAGATAAAACGGAAACAGAAAAATCACACTTAGAATGCTAATCAGAATCTGTTTCCTTGAGATATCATGATGACATTAATCGGTAAATTTGTGAAGTGATGCAATCTAACAATGTCAGCTGGTAGCTGTTTCATTCTTACCCTATTATGCTATACCTGGACATTTGAACTGTACACCAACAACATCATGACTTGAGTTTTTTCTTTCAAACATCATTAAAAACATAGTCATCATCACTTATGTATTGAAGTTACATATCTTTCATTTTCGTTTCAACTGATTTTCAGTTAACTAAAAATAAAGATTTTCCCGGCCCAAACAACAAAGCTGATGTGAATTCAACATATGTTTCATCTCCAGGTTCACCTTGGCAATACAAGAGATAAAGAGAAAATAGTCGGATACATAGGTGTGACTCAACTGCAGTCAGGAAGAGGTAAGGACTATGCAACTAATGATGTCATCTACTGGTATATGTTATCTGGTTCAGGGACTTGATTTAATATTTCTCTGTACCATCAGATATGGGCAGCATTATCATTGAATACATACCACACACACAATATCTGTGTTTGTCGTAAAGTGTAATAAGATTGTTGTATATCATAATTCTTGTTGTGTCATTTATTCTCATGTTTATGATCAACTGCCATCACTTTCAGTACAGTAAATGTGATACTTCTTTTTGAGTGTGTATGATGCACTTGGTCCAGTGGGATTGTGTATAAAAGAAATTTACAAACAACGATAGACTAAAGGTTTCTAGCAAGATTAGACAGTTTTCTACTGTGTTGAAAGTTTAATTCTACTCTCATTGTTGATTTCTAATCTATTTTGTAGATACGTGTTAATTTTACTTTTCATGGCAAGTTTCGTCAAAATAGGCAACAGCAGTATACCTGTTCAGTATTGAAATTCCTAAGAATTGCTGAAGAATTTTGATAAACATACTAGTATTTCTTAGAAAGGGAATATGATGTGAAATTGATAAGGGTTCTGTTTGGAAAATTTACACCTTGTTCTGCTCTACATGTGTGGTACTGAACATAAATTAGTAAACTTTCAAATGTTGGTTGTTTTGTGTGTGTTTCGTTTTGCAATCTATTCAATATAGCCAACTCACATTCAGTACTCCGATACAGGTTGCACAAATTATTTGTATAATTGTGATCTTAATCTTTCACTGTGTGGAGGTGAGTTTTCTTTTCTAAAAGAATTTAGGGAGTCTATGCAGTTAGTTACATACCGGGTATTACAAAATTCAATGTACCCGATCGCCAATTAGCCAAATGCGAAAGAAAGTTAAAAATGGCTACAAAAATTCAAGTTTGGCGAACATAGTGGCTAATGAATTTTTCCTGCCCAGGTGCCACCTCAACAAAAATATACAGCTATAAACAATAAAATGTTGTAAGATGTCGAAACAGTTTACCCTCCTTCCTACAAAGTTGCAATGTATTGAAACAGTTTACTCTCCTTTCTACAAAGTTACAGTTCCCTGGTACGTGGAGCGGACATTGTTGCGTTCCGTCTGCGGTACATAGAGGCTTTGTTTTGCCTCCGTGAGTCCCGTTCGTCCTTCAGTCTATCTAGAAGTTTTACCTACTTTGCTAGAATCAAAATTTGGCCTGCAACTACTCAGTTTGATAGTAAAAACCGTAATTTAAAAGGGAAATTTCACAAACGGAGCAATAATGCAAAGGAAGAGGAGAAAAATTGAGGTTTTCTGAAAGGTCAAGTCTAGGTCATCTCATCATGTGACGTCATGCATGAAGACCCCTTAAGTGTACAATTATGGTTCAAAAGAGCCACCTAGGGTGGGTCAATAGTTAAATGGCATTCAGCTTGACTGTCAGTTTTAAATTAAATTTATTAAGAGTCATTGCAAAGGGATATTGTCAACAGTAATTGTAGTAAGCATATCCATTGTCAAATCATCACATTTGTGAATTGCAATTTTGCATGTAATCATTAAAGCAACAATTCATTAAAATTGTTAATTCGGTCTATTTCAAACTGCTATAACTTATAAAAGAAATAATGTGATTCTGAATTATTTTAATATTTTTGCAGATTCGACCAGTTTAATGATGTAGAAGTAAACATCACTAGACATTTCTTGATGATATCAAAATATCAAGTGAAAATATATCTGTGTTAAAATGTTATCATAATCATTAAAACAATGTATACTCTCAAACAGTGAGTAATTTAAATGAACATATATCATTGTGTCTTGTTTTACAAGAGTTGTGTTTGGCTAAACCCTTTGGTCTCAAGAAAAATACTCAAAATGCTATTCAGCCTGCTTGATCACAACTGTCACATACAAGTAACACCGGGGCCAATTGTATCTACACTGCCAGTGTGCTACTAAATGCTTTCTCCTGCACCATTTTTTTTTATTCTTGTGGCTGAAACATTTTGGTTATGGAAGACTGCATAAATTTGCCGCATGAGAGGCTTGTAGCTTATGACAAGCTATCATACTGTGAACACTAAATGAATGCCGTAGAAATGTTCTGTACCTGTTGTAATATACACTTCACTTTGCTACCAGATTTTTAGAATTCAATTGATACCTTATTTTATTTCTGGTGGTAAAAGTTTACCATCTGAAATGAAAAAGTATTTCTATCCTAGAAATGTCATAAAAACACAGATTATTCAATACAAACTGAACAAATATTTTTAAGGGAGATCGATTTGTAAAATTAGGAACTATCAGAATGCGGAGAAAGCTGTAATTGCCACGCTTAATTGAGATCATAAACTGGCTAAAAGTTGCTCAAAGTGGCTACAAGATTTTTGATTTGGCTAATCAGTTGGCTAATCATTTTGGTGACTTAGGGGGAGCCCTGGTTACAAATATGATATTCATTAATTTAGGTTTCACATTAACAAAATTATTTCTATTGTTTACCACTGATTGGGTAGAGCCATTTGTATAGTCTTGTTGTCATATCTTTCAAGTCCAGTATCAACAAGAATTTGCTGGGTAATAGTTTTGCATTTAATTCTATGAATGCCAATTTCAGAGAATAGGCAGGCGTTTGTGTATAACATGATGATAGTAGGATATAGTGTCTGGGATTAGACAAAGTGAGTACTGAAAGCACGGCATCTCCCAGATGGAGTGTCCAGATAGAAGTGCTCTATTTTCAGACTCTGCATTGTTCAAACTGAAATACATCTATGCTGACTATTTTGACTGTTTTTCAACCATTCACTTAGTAACCATGGCAGTATTTTAATATCAGATAGCTTTGGAGGACATGGTTTTCTGACAGGCACAGATAAAGGGACATTGAGAAAGTAATAAAAAATGTAATATCATTTCTGAGAAAGCTAGTTTAAAACCCTGCTCAGATTTGGATCCATCACTACCACTGCATACAATAGGAAGTGATTTGCTTCAACCGGCAGCTTCCTCAGAAACACATTTCAGAATTTTTACATTTTCATTTACCAAAATGAATGAACAGAAAGATTACTTCAGATGCGATAACCTCAGATATATGAATAGCATCAAGTCAAATGAATTTCATCGTATTTGTCCTGTATTGGGAGGTGAAAAAAGCTACAAACTGCAATGGGTTTTTGCTGTATCCAGTGAAAGAAGGTGATTGGATGCTATGCCTGCATGGTCTACCCGTAATAGTACCAGTAGGTCACTGAACTTGCTATAGCAAATAGATATTGAGCACTGTGTACCGGTATACCTGGTATGTTCTACAGTCTAGCCTAGTGTTAGACATTCTATCAACTTGAATACACACAAGGAAAAGTGAACATACACAAACCTTTAGCATCTTGTCAATTCAAACCTTGCAGCATAAGTACAACCTGAAATCAAATCCGGAGACAGGCTGTAAATGATTTCTCACGTAACAGCTCTGATGGAACAGTCTGAGAGTTATTCTATAAAAATATATGGTGCTGGCCAACACATTGCATTTCCTTTATGGATTTGTCCTTCTCATAATGTCACATGCCAGCTCCATGTAAAATCTGCAGTAACACTACAGATTAGACTGGCAAGACATGATTTCCACACATTCAAAGGTCTAATGCATGTTTTCAGATGTCCTGTCATTAATTGACGTGTCTTTAGGAACTGCAAAAGTGTTTAATGAGGATAGTTGTCCATCCAGGGCCTAGTCTGTCTCGTCTTTCTTACAGTTTTGAGGAAAAGTTGATGACAAGTGATGTGAAAACAAGGAACAGCCCCCTAGTATGACAACCTGATACGGTTGTTGAACTTACATCTAACACTCTCTGACATTTTCATTTTGCTAGAAGTGCCTAGGGAGAATTATTGTTTGCTATGCCAAATTATAGGGCGTTCATATTCAGTTGCTGTGTTTGCAGCCTGTCATAAGCCCAGTGAGTGAGTTGAGTCATAAATTGAGTATCGCAGCCGCCCATACATTTATTTGTTCATGTATTTAATTATAAAAATTAGATTAGGATCACTCCATCACCAGTGCATTTCATTTTGAGCATACTAATGAGAGAGATAAAATTCATAGATTTTGACTTCATTCAATTAAAGTGTCAAATGCTGGACACGTTATCACATTCAGTGCAAAGGTAAATCTGAAACTTTGAAATTCTGACCTTTTTTCTGCCAACACCATTAACGTAAATTTTTCCTTTTACTGTTATCCAAGAAAATATCACGTACACATTGAATCAGAAATATGAAGCTATTCCCAGAAGATCACCAGTATGTGGTGAATTGAAAGAACTTCTGTGTCTGTTGCTTCTATGAAACGTAGAAGGTATATGTTAATTTACACCTAAAATGTCAAAATTAATTGTTTGGTTAGAGCTTACTCTCTTAAATTCTGTGATTTAGAAAGATAGCTGAATTGATATCAGTTGATCATGATGGAAGCACATTTCTCTGCTTTTAACCTTACATCTATGTAAGTCAGCCTTAATCATTGAAAATATTAGAGGTGAACCAGTATGGACTGACATAAATAACCTGATATACAGGAGATGTAAGGGGCTGTACATAAATAAGAAATGAAAATCATTGCATTGTGGGAAGGGAATTTTAGCTGTTTTTTTCAGTTGTCATGCACACTCTCACAAACTATGCAATAGCTACACCAAAGTAACCCTGGTGTATTTGTGACACTGACTGAATCACACACAGTTCAGATTTGTTTCTAAATGTTTGTCATTCACAAAACTGTCTGCAGTTAAATTTTCAAAACCCATTCCAGCAGTTTACCATGTTAGGGGTATTGCAAATTTTGAATCATATATGGTTTTGTTGTTGGATTTTTGCACTTCCAACTTTTAGTCCCAACGGACACCGTCCGGGGGGGACTTATAGGTTTGGTCATGTCCATGCATGCGTGTGTCCGCGCGTGCATGCGTGCGTGTGTGCGTGCGTCGGTCCGTCCGTTCACGCAGATATCTCGGACATTCCCCAGTCAATTTCTTTCAAACTTTGCACAAGGATAGTACCCTACCCATACAGATGCACGTTGATTTGTTTCACAATGCGATCAAATTTGGCCGTGTTAGAGGACTTTTTAGTTTACACGTCCATAGACTACCATGTATAAGGCAATTGTCCATAGCCTCCCATGTGTAAGGCCAAGCAAAATAAAAATTTAGTTTCTCATCGTATTCATATTGCAAAAAGGATGCAGTGACACAGTTTTTAGTCCCAACAGATGAAGTCCAGGGGGCTTATAGATTGGGTCATGTCCGTTCGTTCGTCCATCCATTCATCCATCAGTTCACGCAGATATCTCAGATATTTGACAAAATGTCACGTGACCTCAGTGACCTTTGACCTCAAATACACATATTTGTCCATAACTAAGTAACCACAAGTGCTACACCCTTCATATATGGTACGTTGGGATACCTTATGATTCCACATATTGTACCTCATTAATTATGTGCATATCTAATTTTGAGCGAGCCGATAGAGCTAGAGGTCTGATTTTCGGTATATAGGGATAACTTAGCAATACAATTTTTTTGACAAAATGTCACGTGACTTCGTTGACCTTCGACCTCAAATATACATATTTGTCCATAACTCAGTAACCACAAGTGCTACACCCTTCATATATGGTATGATGGGACACCTTATGACGCCACATATTGTACCTCATTAATTATGTGCATATCTAATTTTGAGCGAGCCAATAGAGCTAGAGGTCTGATTTTCGGTATATAGGGATAACTTAGCAATACAATTTTTTTGACAAAATGTCACGTGACCTTGGTGACCTTTGACCTCAAATATACATATTTGTCCATAACTCAGTAACCACAAGTGGTACACCCTTCATATTTGGTATGATGGAAGACCTTATGACACCACATACTGTACCTCATTAATTATGCACATATCTAATTGTGAGCAAGCCAATAGAGCTGGATGTCTGATTTTTGGTATATAGGGATAACTATAGGATAGAAATTTTTTGACCAAATGTCATGTGACCTCGATGACCTTTTACCTAAAATATAAGTTTATGTCAATAAATAAATAACCACAAGTGCTATGTCCTTTATATTTAGTAGGATGGGAGACCTTATGACAACACACGCTTTACTTCATTAATTATGCACATATCTAATTCTGGGCAAGCAAATAGAGCTAGAGGTCTGATTTTTGGCATAGAGGGATTAATTAGCAATACAATTTTTTCCCCCAAAATGTCACATGACCTTGATGACCTTTGACCTTGATTATACATATATATGCATAACTCGGTAACCACAAGTTCTATACCCTCCAACTTTGATAGGATATTAGACCTTAAGATGTCACATCTTGGACCTCATTTATTATGAGCATTATGTATTTCTTGGCTGGCCAATACAGCTAGAGGTCTGATCTTTCTTTCCGATTTAGAACCATAACTAAGACATGCCTCATGTGTTTCAAATTGGGAACAACGATATAGACCTATGTGCCCATAGATCTCAACATTACACTCCAGTGATACTTCTTAATGACCACATTTCCCTGGGCCATCAAGACTAATACTCCTATTACAAGTGGGGACTATGTCATTGTCAATGACTTGTGTTAAAGAGATAAGGAGGGGCTTGACGTCATATGTACCGGTCATGAGCTTTTGTTAGCCATGTGCATGTTTTAATTATTTTATCACCCTCACTGATAGCATCTGAGAATGTTATTAGTATTTTATGTGTCATACTTGTGGTCATGCAGTACAGTTCCCTTCTTTGGAATTCAAAGTCATTCACATCATAGGCATTTAGTGATATGAGATGTAACCACTGATACCTGGTACACAATCTAAGGTGATGAGGTATGAAAGAAATGGTCATCAGGGTTATCCACAATAGAGTGATGTCAGGAGATTTGAAAGCAGTGAGCACTTCCAGCTAAATGGTACAGGTTCCCATCATTCATCAATACATGAGTTAATCATTATTCAGGATGTGAATGTTTGGACAATATCAAAAATAATCAAAGATACATTCAATGGTGCAATGCTAACTGCTCAAATAAACTTACATCATAGATTCTGGAAAAACATATAAATTCAATTTTGTAGTTTGGAAGTAGGATATTGCTATCCTGCACTGAATATTTCACTCCAAACCATTTAGAATGCAGTATGCCACTGTTAATTTTCTTACATTTTCATGCATGACACTTACTTTCTGCATATATCATGAACTTTATAAAGGAGACTTTGATTAAAATGTACTTGAATGTTGTCGGGAAGTCTCATGAAGTTGCCTGCTAAGTCTTTGAATTTAGGTCACTCTGTACGAGATTTGTGATAATGTTCTGATTCTGAGATGTGCTTTGAATGCAAAAACCGTGATTATCTCACGCATCAGTGAGAGGATAGAGTTTGAAGCAAACTCCTAACACTGGGGAAATCAAGGTCTCAACTGATTGCAACTTTTAGTAAGTAGTGAGTAATCAATCACTACTTGTCCAAAGATGTCAGACATTAAGTAGCTGACCAGCTGAATACACTTGTACAGTAGTAGATACATATTGATTATCCAACCGGTGCATTCAGAGCATATTGTAAACACAAGGTGACTCTTCCTTCATATGTGTAAAGGTAGCATTGTTAAATGCCTCATGTGGATTATCTGACAGTATGCATCCATAATAATATGTCATACTAAGCTTTACAGTGTATCTTGTGTAGAAAGTGCAACATAATTATAGTATTCATGTATGCAAATTATGTCAGCAAGTTTTGCTAAGTATGTAAATTAAATGATAATGACTTTAACTTATTAACAGTAATGAATATTCATAGATCACTAGGTATGCATTACATATTGCATTAAATAAGATTTCTTGGGAATCTGTTGCACAAAGAGCTTATCCTCAATGTACAGTACAGAATATAAGGTGATTAAAAACAAAACCATATACTACTTAGCTAGATCTATTTACTATGATAATAATTATTTTACAAGAAAGTATAACTTTTGTGTATTACAAAATGTGCCATATAATTTTTCTAAATAAAGGAAAGTGGTTGTTACTAATACAATAGGATTAGAATGTCTTCAATGAAAAATGATTGAATAGATAGATTTTGATAGAAACTGTAAACCTAACATGTTATTGTGAAAGAAACTAATACTGCCTTGGTATACTAAATTTTAAGCTTGGTTTTCTTGAGCAATACACATAAAACATCACTTAATATTATGTAACAAAATATAGACATATAAAATGTGGATTTGAATGTTTTTTGACAATGTCTTATTTGGGGGGGGGGAAGGGGCATTCACTGAGATTTCTTGATTTTATGCTATTTATATGAGTGGGACATAAGTGCCCACTTTGTATTCATCACTCATAATGTACAAGATCATTTGCAGTGATTCACAAGGAATCTTCATTCACTCTACTTGTGTGGGATATTGCAGTCCCATTGAAATGCAGTGAATTGAGCCAGGGAAATACTGAACACTATACACAATTCATATTATCTTATTCAGTCCTGTATTGTCTCCAGTTTCTGAAGAGGATTAAATTACATATTGTTGTTGCCCAAAGCTTGTACAAAGCTGTTACATATTCCATTAGACAGACAATGACAACATTATGATTATCTTCACTGTATTCCTACCATTTGTGTGAATAATATCCTGACATTTGGAGCTGAAAGTAAATTCTTCATCCACAAATTCATACTTGTATCACAAGGAGAAAGCAGCTATCTGAAATGAACTATCATTTCAGTGTTTCATGCCCTTTACTTTATTTTAAGTTTCATCGTATCTGTTTTTCTGTGAGTACAAATAGAAATTTGTCATGGCAATCACTGTAGTATTTCTATTCGCTTTATCGTGTACTTTACTATGTGAGATATTAAACAGCAGAGCTATGTCTGTTTGATTGCTGGTCTGGATAAGTAAATGTTCTGTAAGAATTAAGTCTATTTCTTTTATTATCTAATACAATTAAATTGACATAAAATTAAAAATCAAATATTTCTGTTTGATCATGTTATTTTTGGCTTTCAAAGACAAAGATTTTAGATTTTCACCATGGTTTTTACAGCACCATTACACTAGTCTTGCTTTGTATCGAGTGAAGCAATTACAGAAGTGCACTGGCAATAGCATGGCTTTCATTACTCTGACCATTCAAGCATTGTCAAATACCTCATTATCAACTAATCTTCATCAGCTACAGAATTGGATTATCATGCCCCAGAGGAATTCACTTGTACAGGATTTAAGCAAATCAAGATAACCAATGAACCAGTCACAGGTAACCTGAAAACTGTCTGGCCTCAACAATCCTCCCTCAGGGGCCTTTAGTCAACAAACATAATTTGATTTTGATTTCTTCCCATTGCAGACAGGAGTTTCATCCGGCTGAACCAGCTGAACAAAATAACCAAGTGGTTGCATGATTTCAAGGCCAAGACGAGATCAACTACTCTTCCACATGACATCATTGCATTTGATGTTTTGTGTGGAGACTTTAATTTTGACAATATGTCACCAGGTGAGGAATTTCTGCCTGAGTGTTCATAGCTTGAGCTATTAACCTACATTTAAGATATTGCTCATTTATGAATAAAGTTATAATGCTTCTAAGGATGTGGGACCATTTTATCAAATGTATACATATATCATTACATGAGGTGAAATGGTATAGAAATATTCAAAGGGCCTTATCTTCATATCACTTCATTTCTGGAGTGTTGCCATATTTTTCCGTTTTACACTTGATAGGTACTGATCCTGCTTAAGCAAATATTTCCTCTTTCTGACTGCCCTACAATTTAAAGGCAAGAAGACATACCTTTGCTTCAACAAAATTCCCATTTAATAGTGGTAGCTTGATACTTGGTAGGTTTGTAACTTTCAGAAATTTTGAGAAGGTACTGAGAGAGTGGAAATTTACCAGTTTAAAAGATCACAAGGTCCTAATTAGGTGACCCTATATTTATCAATTAACATCAGTACAAATAGCAACTCTGTTACCAAGTTATTGTCTGATGCAGTCATCCAATCATGGACATTGATCATTAGAGTTTTGGTTTAATGTCACTCATGCAATTACATTAATTATTTCTGCAAGGAAACAATTGGTATATTAATGATAATTCATTGGTGAGAATGTTGTGTAACTTCTCTATAATGAGAAAATCTACATGGAGTCAAACATTGATTACCATTTTCTTTGAGAAATAATTTATAGTCAGAAACAGTGTCAAGGGTCAACCCCTGATTTCAAGGGTCAACCACTTTTCTCAAGGTTCAATTACTTTTTATACAAAACCATACACATTAGTGTATATACCTTCAATATTGTAATTACAGTGCAAAAAGCTGAAGGGTTTTGTCCATACATCATGCAGTCATCAATCAATGGAGATTGTAGTACATCAAGTATTAGAATTACTTTTTATAGCGTACATACAGGTATACAGAATGGGAATGAATATAGATGATGTGCTCTGTTAGTTTTGAAACGGGACTTTGAATTTTGGAAAGTGCTGGTGTTTTCCAGTTTGTAAATGAAGTTATATTAATCATTAATAAATCCCAACGTCATTCTTTAATTAATAAAAGTGTTATCTTTACTATAAAGTGAATTCTTTGGCTCTGGCAGAATTATTTTTAAAAATTAGAGGATATTTCTCACTCGTAATGCTACACATTGATGTCTTTCATCCAGATATACTCCCTTGATACAGTAGGTTTCTTCTCACCTTTTCAATTTCCTCAAAAAAAAAACCCCACAAAGTGCAGCATATTTGTGATTTGTATATTCTTTGAAATAGTTAATTTTACTTGGATTAAAATTTAATTGATTTGTCAAACAGACAATACAATCTATTGTTACTTCACATTTCACTTCCATTAATCAGCATATTTCATACATCACCAACAAGTAAAGAATTTATGTCCCAGGAATAGCTAATGCCATCACGGTATTCAATATAATTCACATTATTTTGCCAAGGAGAAATACTGTAATTGTAAAGATAATTCTTTTTAAATTTTCCGCATAAAATCTCAATTATATAATGTGATTGTGTGATTTTGTGTTTACTAAAATGTTTTACTAATATTTCCAGGTGATATGAGTAACTGGAGCCACCAGGTGTTGTCACAGTACTCTGATCCATGCAGAATGACAGCTGGATTAGATCAGACTTGGACAGTCGGCACAGAACTCAATGAAGAAATGCTGTATGAAGATGAAGTAGCCACGCCGGAAGGCTTACAAAGGTCAGTTCTAATCAAATACATATCCATCAAGGATATAATGTGTCATGATTGTGAATACAGGGGTGGGAAAAAAGTAGGCTTCTTTTGATAGTAACAAAGATTTTATCATTGTCACGTTTTCCCAAAGGCGAAATGCATTTTGAAGGTTAGAATAATTTTATATCCCTATATTGAGATGTGTTCAATACATTTTTATCAATAATTTTACAAGAACTCTTTTAACATAAGTGAACCTCTGAAATCCAGTAGATAACCCTGCCTCTACAGCTACAGTCATATTATCAGCTAGTCATTAGCACATATACTGGTATATTTAATAGATATGCTCCCAATGGTATATTTAATAGATATACTCCCAAAATCATTTCCAATTTCACCATCTAAGGTATCAATGAAAACAGCAATACACAGTCAGTGTTATACATTTAGTCATATTAGTAGTATTTCATTCGAATAATACAGTCAGTGTCATAGATTTCTATCTGTAAGTAGTAATATATTCAAATAATGGGAGAGAATATGAATTTAAACCTTTCACCCCCAGTTCCCTGTATACAGGTCCAAGATCACCATTGATAACAATGGGTTTGGGTGGAACCATGGTGGTGAAAGGGTTAAGAGTTATCAGGACTGTTCTGATCCTAACATAAAAATACTGCCAGTACTTGTCATTGTGCGTTTCCTGCTCTTACAAGAGAGGTCACTTCCAGTGTCTCCCACTGTGTTGGTCTTACTTGATTGTGTGTGAAAAGAATGCACTGCCATCATTAAAAAAATGAAGGCATTTACAAAAATTTTGAATTTGCATAATACGTACAATGTAATAATAATAATAATAATAATAATAATAATAATAACAATAATAATTTTATTCCACAATAACACACCGGGAAGTGTGATATAGCAAGTTACAAAATAAAACGTTACACACTTAATTGGGTTAAGCTGCTGCTGGGGGAGATTTGGTAGTGTTAGAAATATATCATACAAGTCATTGTTGATGACACAGTCCCCACTGTTAATGGGTACTTTGATTACAGGTCCTCAGAGGATAGAGTCCTCTTCATTAGGTCTGTGATAAAAATACTTTTGAATAAATTCGCTTGATACATGTCTGAGTTGTAGTTCAAGACATGAAAAAATCATAATAAAATTGCCACACGGTGGCCATATTGGATCATTCCCAAACAACTCAATGTGCATATGTATGACATAGGTGAATGTCCTTGTACCAACTTGGATTAAAATCGGTTGAGATATGCCTGAGTTATGGCTTTGTACATGAAAAAAATCATATCAAAATGGCCGCACAGCAGCCATATTGATTGTATCACAAAACAAATTAAGGTGCATATATATGACATTGGTCAATGTCCTTGTACCAACTTTGAATAAATTCGCTTGATACATGTCTGAGTTATGGTTCTGGACATGAAAAAAATCATAACAAAATGGCCGCACAGCAGCCATATTGGATTGTATCACAAAACAAATTGAGTTGCATATATATGACATTGGTCAATGTCCTTGTACCAACTTTGAATAAATTCGCTTGATACATGTCTGAGTTATGGTTCTGGACATGAAAAAACGTAATAAAATGGCCACACAGCGGCCATATTGGATCGTATCACAAAACAAATCAATGTGCATAGCTATGACATTGGTCAATGTCCTTGTACCAACTTTGAATAAAATCTGTTGAAACATGCCTGAGTAATGATTCTGTACATGAAAAAATCATAATAAAATGGCCGCCTGGCGGCCATATTGGATTGTATCACAAAACAAATTGACGTGCATATGTATGACATAGGTCAATGTCCTTGTACCAAGTTTGAATAAAATCGGTTGTGATATGCCTGAGTTATGGCTCTGTACATGAAAAAATCGTAACAAAATGGCCGCACGGCGGCCATATTGGATCATATCACAAAAAAAATTGACATGCATATCTATGACATTGGTCAATGTCCTTGTACCAACTTTGAATAAAATCAGTTGAAACATGCCTGAGTTATGGCTCTGTACATGAAAAAATCGTAATAAAATGGCCGCCTGGCAGCCATATTGGATCGTACCACAAAACAAATCGACGTGTATCTGTATGACATATGAAGTAATCCTTGTACCAAGTTTGAATGAAATCGCTCCAGGCATCTCTGAGATATCTGCGTGAACGGACGGACGCACGCACGCACGGACGCACGCACGCACGCACGGACATGACCAAACCTATAAGTCCCCCCGGACGGTGTCCGTGGGGACTAAAAGAGTTACCCTACTTTATCTTCAAAAGCCATAATATGAAGGAATTTTTTCCCTATCACTCAAATGTTCAAAATTCTGAAAATGTGACTGCATATTTCTACATGCTACATATTTACTACACTTCATGATATGATGAAATTCATCTTCTACAAGAGACTTTCAAAAATTACATTGTACATACATTTTCAAATTATACAACTCCACCAGGTCAACAACATTATGCTAGGAGAATGATAAAATTAGTTTAAACTTTTCAAAGTAGACAATTGAAATAGGTATCATGACAAAACTTATACTTTATCAAGCAAAGACACTTCCTGGTCCAAGAACAGCAATGAAATCATGGATTGAAAAATAACAGAGAGAGACAGGGAGAGAGAGAGAGAGAGAGAACAAATTCAAGATGTCATGTTCCAAATCATATGAAAATAATTTTCAAGATATTTTCTTTACCTTCAAACCTTTGAAATTTTGCATATACCGGTACATTACTTGAGCAAACCTCAACCTTGGATTGCAAGTCCAGGTTTTGTGTTCATCAAATAAGATAAAACCTTACTGTTGTAATTTTGACGAAAAAAAAAAGACTAAGGCAAAAAATATTTATGGCTCTCTTACTTCATATAAATCTGGCTTTTATTTGACATATACAGTGTGAAGCAGCAATTTGAAAAAGGATAAGTAAGTTACATCCTCATGCCCCAGGCAAGACTGCCAAAAATTTACATTCGTTTCCCAGTCTATTAATATTGAATCGTGTATCTTTAATGGCCATAGTTGAATGTTTCCTACGGAAAAGGAATTAAATACTAGTACCAGTCTCTTAAAAAATTCAATGTAAACCAAAATTGCAGGTCATAAATATTTAGGCCTGCAGGTGGGTTTTTATGATGTATTTGATTGATCTTGGATATTTCATAGCCATAGAAAATGTTAAAGATGCAGATTAATGATTCGTTCTGTATCTCAGAATTCACTGTCAACATTTCTGAAAAATTTATATTCCAGTACTCATACTAGAAGCTGAATAATCTAAAGTTTCATTTAATGCGTGATCACGCAAGGTTTTTAATCTACTTGTCAGTTAGCAAACCACATGGAACTTTTCAAGTCTTCCAGGACATAGTGCTAATTGCATAGTTAGACCCTCATTAGCTGTAATTTTTCTTGCATTTTACTTGTACTTACCAATAAAATGCCATCTAGTCTTCAGATTTCCCTGATTAAAGTATAGTGTCTTTGAAAATGTCACTATTTCAATCCCTTGTGATGGATTTGGTTGATTAAATTCAGGTTACTTGCCCATATATTAATTTCCAGCGCCCATATTTTAGTTTCAACTCAAACATATATTAGGTTGTTAAAATCAAAGTTGTGCATTCATCACCTATGTTTGATAAATGTTCTATGGTCACACTTCAGTAAGCATTTTTACATGAGTTGGTTTTGTCTTACAAAAAAATTCAGAAAGATAATAGCAAATGGGACTTTACCTCAAGTCAGTGCAAGTCTGTAACTGATGGCACTGCTTGTCTTATGCATTGAGACAAAATCTGCTGAACACACCTGCCATAACAAAGTTTCCTATGTGAGGCCTTCACAGAGAATAGTCTGTTTATTGCAGATTAGTTGATGTTTCAGTGACAGCAGAGTATAAGGCTGAATGTCTGAGCTGCCTGAAGTTTGCATGTAAATATCAATAGTATCTTAATACTGCCTTTCATTTACTGTTCTTTCTTCTATAGAAATCCAACCATGTATTTGAAAATGGCAGGCCTAGGTTATACTGAAATTGAAATGAAACTGATAAACAGAGCTTTGACCTCCATATTTTAATGCACATTGTGTGTGGGTATTATAAGGTTAAAGCTGTAGTAAAAAGAATTGAAAGTGAAAGACCAAACTGTCAGTGACTTTTATGGTATCTTGCCAATCAATCAAGCTTGTATTAAAAGTGTTAGGCATGTACCGGTACTATAAATATAGTAAAAAGTCATGACATTCGTCATGGTAACAATTCATACTCAGTTTTATGTTGTACGGTATGTATAGTACAGCTGCCCAGTGCATGTATATTTGGTTTTGATCTTTTCAAATCAGAAAATTCCAATAGCAATATTGCTATGATCAGTATTGAAGCAGAACACAAAACTGATAAAGAAACTTTCTTATAAATGCATAAGCCTTAGAAAATATTGGCAGATGAGTAAAGAAAAAGAGTAATATACATTATGTAAAGTATGGTTTATAATAAAAAAATACTGAGGATGTCCTTTCAATAGATCTTGGTATTGATTTTGTACTATTCAAGCCACACAACTTAAAAGTACACAGAGCCCTGAAAGCATCTGATCATGATTGATTTCATCCTTGAGGAGTAAAACTTTCTATAACTCTTTCACTGTAACTCAACATCTCAACATCTTCATCTGGGAAGTGAATGTAATATTGCAGCTCAGTGTTCTCCCCAGGATTTTGTTAAAAGAGGGCGAAGACGTGGTGCGAAGAACCACACGCGGTCGTGGGGGAGGTCAGGAGGGGGTGTCCCCCCTCCTGCCATTGGAGCTTTTAAAAAACAGAGATTAAAAAAGTGTTATTTGGTGGCATTTGGGGAGTATTTTTTCAGATATTTTTCATATAAAAAAGCTCAAAGGAAAAGAAATCTGAGACAGTGTTCCGTAACTTTATTCCAGTTCACTGATTTCAATGTAGATTATATTTTTGAAAACGAAAACATAGCGACAGACAAACATTTATTCATCGATGTCAAAATTATCACCATAACACTTACGCTTATGTGTTCTCAGCCTGATACACGTACACGTCCGACCGAGTCTAACAATAGTTCGTTTTGCTTTGGGAAAGAATACACAAGCAAAATTCTAACCTCCTATAAAAACTTCAGAGTACTGTGCTGTCCTTGGTTACCCTCAAGTTCCTAGGCATGTTTACTCAGCTGAGTCGGTTACCTAACCACGGCCCCTGACCGTGGCTAACGTTACGGCCTGTGCCATGCAAATATGGCTGCCATCAATGAATGAGTTGCACATGGGCTTATGATCTCGGATGACATCACAAACTCGCGAGATTTGCAAGATCGAGAGAATTACGTTTGTAGCCTGCAGGATCGACGCTCAAGCTTGCATTTTGCTTGTAAATCACTGTCAACTTTTTTTCCCCCGTACATTGTTTTATTTTTCAAAAAATAAATCTTTTTCATTTCTGGCAAGGGGGCGCTCGGAATTTACAAGAGGGCGCCACGCCCCTGTTACCTTATTCAGGGAGAACACTGCAGCTGGTCAAAGCAAAAAATTGGATCATTAAAAATTTACTGATTAGAAAATAGAATCATAGGGGTCATCTCTTCGAAATACTGTATCTCCATAAAGTTTTTTACAGGAATTATCTTTGAAATGCGTGTAGTACTATAATCAATGTAACATATATGTTGCAATCAGTGATAAAAGGAATATCTTTCTGAAAAATTGATGAGTCGTGATTGTTCCATTGGTTGAAATGCATTACGACAAGCAGGCAATCAAAATTCAAGACAGGAACGCTGGAAAAGGATCATCCATTCTCATTTGCTGTAGTGGTTTCAGTTTGACGTAACATCGAATTGAATTCAATCAAGATTTACAGAAGATAGGATGTCCCTATGCCCTTTGACATACTCCTGGAAAAATTTCAGCGAGCTATAAAAGTTTACTGTACTTTGGCATGTTTTATTCAATAACGCCTTTAGGAAATCAGCTGACTGGTAGGAGCCAGTGAAATTTTAAATCTCTTATATGGCTGAGAATGATTTATAACCAAGCAGGCCTATTTGTCACAGTGAAATTAGATACTATTTTTCATGTGCCCATAAGGGTTTGACTAACTGAAAAGTACCTGTCAGAGATTGTTCATGACACAGCGGAATATAGATTGCATTCATGTTTTACAATTAGATACATTTATAGGTGAATGACTTCAACATGGAAACTTTCAAATGAAAAAACATGGCACTACCTCAACAGATCACGTGAAAAGAATCTTCCTTTCCCGTTGTGAGATCTCCCATATAAAAATGCTTAGACAAACAAGAGAGAGTATATAGTAAAAGTTGTTGCAATATGTCTATGACTGTTAGCGTTTGATGACTTTTATTTATATACTTTTTGTATCTTTTCACCAACCTGCCAAAAAGTATCAATGATCATCTTCCGCAAGCTGACACTTCAAAAGATATATCCAGAGTTGGTAAGATATGGTCTGTAGATAAAAAGAGTCCTTTTGCCAGTAGTTAGTTCTATTCACTGCATCAGTTTATACTCCTGTTGTTGTATTCAAAGTTTATTATTGTTTCATTCAAAAATATGCAAAGCTCAATATTTGATCTTATGGTTCTTTTTAATATCAATAATCCGGTGTGTTGTGAGACTTTCCGTATGGTTGGCAAATGACATATGTAACACACATGTACATGTGTAATGGATTCCATGGAAAGTGCCAGTGAAACAGGTACTGCTCTGGTGGCTGCAGCTTACGTCTTGTCACGTAAGTCTCCTTATCAACCTGATGTGCATAATACTGCAGAAATCTCATCCTAATATTTGGGTAGTGTGGACAGGCAGTATCAATGTACAAGAAAATACAGCAAAGGATGGATAAAGCATGTTTTGTGGCACTGTTAGTTTATATCACTAAAGTTGCATAATTTAGGGATGGAATTCAAATTCAGTGTTGGATATCAAAGTCTGTTTGTGAAATTTTGCCTCAAATCAACCCATTACTCTGAACTTAGGCTGCGTTCACAAAAAACGTTTAGGGGGGGGGGGGGGCTGGAGGAATTCAGGGGGGATTCGAAAATTTTGGGGTAGTGGAGGGGGGGGACTTGAAAATTTTGCTCTACCTGTAGGGGGGGGACTTGAAAATTTTTGGGTCCCTTTTGAGTTTTACATTTTCCAATTCCAAGTTTTTGTAGGTAATTCAATGAAAAATAAATACCATTTTTATGTCATCAAAATGTTGTAATGTTAGTAATAATTTAACAAAATCTAGAACCATTTTGTCACATTTCATGACTTTTATCTCGAAAAAATCTAAACGTGTGATTTGTCGTAAAAAACAAACTTGAGCCTCGTAACAGGGCAGAAGCTGCAACTGTTAATGATTTCTGCAATATTTCTATGCAATATAACAACTACAGTTTCTTGCTATCTCCCTACAGCATGCTCAAACACACAATATTTAGTTTGTCGACAAAGCCTGTATATATAAATATAAATATGTATTTGGTGATAATTTAATTGGAGTCCAGACTGACAGTCAGTTGTCAGTGATACAAATGCATGGTACACATACATAGGCTGTGATAGCAAGCTCAATACTGGACAATTCAACATGCTGTAGGGAGTAGAACAAGAACGCAGTTGTAAAACTGAACAAAAATATTGCCAAAATTATCACAGTTAATATAGCTACTGCCTACGGGTAGTGTCACTATCAGATACTACCCTGCTACAGCAGTGTCACTGTCACGTACTGCATACCTGAACAGTGACAGAGACAGCTCTGACTCTGATGTACATGGAAGAAAACAGAGAAATTTTTGAATTCTGGCATATGAGAATAATCAAATATTAAAGAAAAAAGATGGAGTCACCATGCTTGATTTTCTAAATTTTCACACTCTTATTATAAAATGATACAGAAGTAAAACTTTGAAATATAGTAAAGACTAAAAGAAAAAAATATGTGACCAAATGGAATTATTTATTTTTTAACCAAATTTGCAATTATCACACCCAAAATTTCAGAGATTAAAACATTTATTTGATGGAATATTTTAACCTTCCGGTATTGTCAATTTTGAGTAGCATCTAATTCATATAGGTCTTGTAGTTTTGAAACAATTTTTTGGTAGGTCACTGTGCAATACGGCAATTAGCCAGAATTCACAATTTTCCTACTCTCTCATGATTGCATTTTGTGTGCTCTTCAACAGGAGCAATTGACCTGGCCAGAGTTGGATTAACTCAAGTTGGCTTTTAGACCAATAAATCTAAAAATTCACTGATGCATTTAAAGAACTTGCCTTGGGAATATGACTATACAAAGTGCTAATACAGGTAGTGTTGAACACCTGTGAGCAGAACGGCCCAATACATGTTTATTTTTTCTGCGCTCACATCCTTTACAAATATGCGGGCCTGTGATAGTTGGGGGGGGGACTTGAAAAATTTTGACCATATAGAGGGGGGGCATTTGAAAATTTTTTAGGGTACTTAGGGGGGGATCTGAAAAAAAAATAAGATTTCAATCGAGATTCCTCCAGCCCCCCCCCCTAATCGTTTTTGTGAACGCAGACTTATCACAATTTGTTATGTCACCACTTTTAAATAAAATCAATAAGACATCCTTCTTGAAAACCCAGGGACAAGTGGATTAAAAAATATTACCCATCTGTAAACTCAAAAAGTAGTCACCCTAACAGTGACAGGTCTATTAAAATCTGTTCATAGACTTAGAATATACGGAAAATTCAGTTCAAATTGGGGGATCATGTCAGAGCCTGTTGGATAAGTTGTTGCAAACAGAAATTTGTTACTTGAAACTCAGGAGATTTCTTAAAGTTATACAGTCACCTGAATCTAAATATGTCCATATATGGTCAAAGGGGCGTTCCTTGGTATTCAAAATGCCCATGTGAGGAAGCTGTTTTTAAAAAGCGGCTACCCGCTTAAAATCTGTGATTGGTTAGATTTTCTCTTTCCATGGTAACTGTGGCAAAATTGAAACAGGTGACAGTATACCTTTAATCAATAGATAATAATAATAATCATCATCATCATCAAGGACAGGTTAATTGTTGTCTTTCTCCCAAGTTGTATTTATTTCTATGGTTTGTCTATGGAGCCAGGTAGATAGAGGATTAATGAGAATATTGTGAAGCTCACATCTCTGTAGTGTTTTCTCTGCTTCTATGATTGTATGAAATTATAATTCAGCATTTATGCAGGGTAGGAGTGACACTACAAATGTACAGGTCAGTTGTTGAGTCTCTACGTTCACAGAGTGTACAGTATATGATTTCACAGCTTTTCAGACAAAGTCTATATCATATTAAACATAAACATTGTTACATTTGTATGTCAATCACTTTGATTATTATATTTAAGCATGAAATAAGACTGAGCCTAAATGATCAAGCCTGCAACTAATCTAAACTTGTGGTCAAATACCTTAGTTTGTAATGTGATTGCAGATGTTGAATGCACTGCATCGGTCTGCATGTATAGTTGATTACATGTTAGCACTGATCCAGGATTGAAAAATGTAAAATTTATGCATTATCATTAAAATTTATTATTGGACGTTAAAAACACCACTTTATTCTCCTGACACATAGTGCATTTAGTGGATTCTACCAACCAATAATATGCATACGTGAAGAAAATGTAACTAGATGTTTAGGAAGGGAAACAGGCGCCTGCCATGTAAATTTGTGACATATAATATAATCCCCTATGGAAGAGTAGCAAAACCTCTCAAGTGTGTAATGGTTAATGTTATCCTCTGGGAAAACCTGGCAATTGGAAAATTTGATTATCAGATATCATCCCTGTGTTGACCTGAAAAAATGGAAAAAAATGAATGTGATGTCCATAAATTCTGAATGCCCCATTTTGAATAAAGAGAAGCATGCTTTAGTGTGAGATGGACTGTATTGTGGGTGTTCCAAAACCTTCTGACTGAAGTAGGTGCAATGGTAGATGGAAGTGTGTGCTTTTACCTAGGATTTGATTTCATATCAAAATTGATGGCTTTGTCAAGGTCATGCTGGCTCAGGTGATTTTCATCCCCAAATCTAATTTGTTTGATATCACCTTACAAGTGCTTCATACTGTCACTGAGAACACTTCTATCCATCCTTAGTGTAATAAACAGCTCCACAGCTGTGATACTTGCAATCATGCCGGCCAGTCCATGGATAATATTTTCTAGACAAAAACTGCAATACATCAACCTGGATAAAGTGTTGTCTCTCATTTTATTGCATATATAGGAACAGCCAGATTACCCATGTTCAGTTTATCATTTATTTGAATCATGGGGAAAAGCAAAGATGATACTTTATTTCAATATGCATAAACAAGCTATCAAAACTGAATGCTAAAATTATATACATATCGAAAATTACACTAGTAGGATTAGAATCAAAAGTAATTATTTCTTTTTTATTGCTTTTAAATGCTACAGAATGCAAAGTATGGCAGATCATCGTACTATAGCAGTGACTGTACTATTGATAAAGTACCCTTGTACTAATAATACCAGTATGTACAATGTCTGACTCTCATTAAAACAGCAATTGAGTAACCACTCAGCTTAGCTTAGAAATCACTTAGGGTATGGCCACAGCTGTGAGCTACCTGCCATCTCTTACTATGTAAATAAATTATGCCGTCTTCAGAACTAGGGTGCTTTGACAAACCACAGTCCCTCCACGGAGGGACTGTGGACAAACCTTTTTGGTGCCCATGCAATGATCATGTATAGTTGTGCTATTTTTTGAGATGTTCATGAAAATTTGTAGGCAGTTTTGTTGCATCTAAGTCAGAAAATTCTCAGTTGCTTGTCACAAGATTTTCTACACAGCCTGGTATAGTTTTAACAGTTTTATACAGATGTTCAATTATTGGGGATGATTATTTTAGTTATTGATGGTATTAAATTTGTGTATTGTATGATTTCAAGGGGGCAACTAAAAGTGCTGCTCTAAGGCTTGCTGTTTGAACAGTACCATCACTTTCCTCTACTATCTTTCACCATACATTTGTTATTCCATAAAATTTTTCTATAACCCTCAAAAATCATGTACAATATATAGCATATGCATGGGCGGACTAAAACTTATGCCCACACTTTTCTGAAGGAGCTTTAAACCATTCCCTTTCAAAATTTAGAATAAAAATCAAGGTTCAACTTGCAAATAATGGTGCTGAGAAACAAATTACGCAATATTTACCAATGTTTGAAACTCAAAATGGCTTCCATCCCAGTGGTGACTCTGTAGGGAAAAATATTTGTTTTGATTGTTACATAGCCAAAAGTTTCTTCCTCAGAGAGCTCAAAATGAACCTCCACTCCCCCATCGCCCCCTCCCCAAGCAGTGGACCATAAAGGAATTGTAACTATTTGAGAGTCAGAATATCTGTCCCTGGGGTGCATTCCATCTCATAGTGTCTTTGTAATTTACACATTAATGTTGAGATCAAGCTGATCAACATTGCATGTAAATTAACTTTTTGACAATAAACAATAATTTTGCAGAGTCAGTTGATAGGCATGCTCATGATACTGAAATTCATACACATGTTAATAATAATAATAATAACTTTATTACTTTGTTGTCTGTGGATACAGTGTGGTCAAAAGTAATAATAATCACAATAACAAAAAAAATTAGCTATAAAAATGATATATAGAGATAGGGAAAGAGAAAGATATAGTAACATGTGTTCATGCATAAACTGCTATGTATTAAATTGCGGCTTTTGCATAATATCCCAGTAGCTTTCTGTACTGTAGATGGTTCCAGATCTACAAAACCACCCCATGATTACATGTATGTACAAAGTAATTGACATTTCTGTACGTTTGTGTGATACTCTGGATCAATGACACAGCTGAAGATCACAGATTGTGATCATTCTGAAAAATCCTTGTAATAAACTTAGGTCATGGTTCCAGAATAAAATAGTTCATAAGGGCACAGATGGTAACCCCAAGGCACTGCCATTTCATCAACATGAAATACAAGACCCTGTAACTTTCAAATTTCACATCTTAAGTAACAGGGTGTGTTGTATATTTGTACTTCTTTTGAACTTTTGGTACTCAGCTAAGTCTTACAGTGATATGTGATAGAAATAGTACTGTACAAATCAACTATTTAATGTTTAATATCTGATTTTTTTGTACAAATCTTTGAAATTTTGAAAAACATTGACTGCATAGGAAACACTTGTAATTGTAACTATTAAGATTAATTTTCAAATGATATATGGCTTCATGTTGAAAGCAGAAGAAGGTATAATTTCAGACATCCTTTCACCTTGCTTTTTCAGCTAATGTGTTTAAGAAATGGTGGTCATCAAAAATATTTAAAGTATTGTGAAGTACATGGCTTGCTTATAGCTTTCTGGAAATCCACATTCTCAGGGTAAAAAGTGTCCAACTTTCATAAACAGTATTATTTGAAAGGACAGCTGCCACAGCTCATTTTCAGTCTGTAACTTTTACTTAAGGCGACACCGAAGGATTCAAAGCGCGTGTTGGTTGCTATCGCTGGCAGTGTTCCAAACGCGCACTTTTGCACGTGCAAAATCTTACCGTTCCATTGTTTTCTATGGATTTTCGACTCCTGGTATTTTGAAAATGCTCAAAACCTTTCAACTCTCTCAATCGTAAACCAATTTAGCTGACTTTTGGTTGGATTATTGAAGTCATATTATGTGAACAAAGATAAGCATGCGTTTCTAAAAATTCCGGACCGTTTATGAGATATTGCCATAAAACCCTTCAAAATTTCACAAAATGACACAGTAGATATTTTCCTGTTCAAAAATCGTTTGCACTTGAACAGATAACCTAATCCATGCTAGGGGCTCTAAACAGGTATTTCATGTGTTACATTCTGAAATTTGGAAAATTTGGTGCAAATTTGTAGGAGCTGAAACGTTTTGAAGTAGAGCTGTGAAAATTTGTGTATGTGTGACGTCACTGACCAATCGCGCGACAAACCTGCGTCTTTTGGAATTGTATGGTTCTGTAAATCTTTATTATGCAAAGAAAACCATGAAAACTTTGCATTTTGATTGATTTTGGAAATTACCCTTAGCAACCGTTGCTTAGCAATTTGAATCCTTCGGTATCGCCTTAAAAGCAGCTTAACCCTTCACCCCAGTTCCCTGTGTAGAGGTCCAAGTTTACCATAGAAAACATTGGAGTTGGGACAAACCATTGTGGTGAAAGGGTTAAACTCAAAATCCTCATGCACTCATCAGTTCTGCCACTCAATTTCAGGATTCTTGAAGATCAGAACTCAAGAGGTATGTTTGTGGAAGACATCGAACCATACAGCTTTTCAGAAAACAGCATACCATCAGCCACGGGAGATTTCCAAAGATACAAAGGCAATGGTCGACGGAGGACTGATTTCCTGATGTACAGTAATAAAACAACTCACTGCAAACAGGTAACAGCAATGAATGACCTTACTCTCTTTCCGTGATTGATTGCTAGTCATTCACTCATCAATCACACTTCTAACCACAAAATTTTTGTTTACCAAATTGTTTTCAGCGGTATGCACCGGACGATCAGGCTTGCACAATTTCTATTAGCAGTATAAATATATTATGTATATGTTACCGGAACTGTATAAGACTCCTTCAATTATGTTGCTGGAACTGTTTGAGATTCTTTCAATTTCAAATCAATCAGAGGTACAGGGAATTGAAAGGCTTCATTAATTTGTCTCACAGCAACATTCATCATGTTAATTGAGCTCTGGGCTGGATGAATACAGGATATTGTTCTCCTTCTAATTGAAAAACTTGATGTGGGAATTTTTTTATGTTATCTCGATACACAGAATACCCATGCAGTAATGTTATCAAACTCTAAACTTTAGTTTGGTAAGAGTAGCATAGACTGCCAGTTGATTTAGATTTTTTGTAGCCCTGGTATTGGCAAAAATGATTTGTTTAAAAAATACATTGATGTGGAAAGACTTATCTTGACTACTTTATCCATCTGCATTCCTAAGAATGCTGTCACTGGTTTTGTCATCATTTTGTTTAAACAATGCAGTACATTAGGCAAGCACACAGGGAAATGAAGGCTATAAGGTTAAAATGGCTCTAATGCTTGTATCTCAGGATGTAGTTAACCCTTGTGATATCTCATTATGGTAACACAGTTCAAATCCCTCAAAGCTCAATCTTGTTTCCTATGGCTTCAACTAATCTTTTCCAAACCATTTTAAAGAGACACTGTCGTTGTACTGATGAAATTGGTTTCAGTTTGAATGCATGAAGTGGTAATTAGCTGTGAGTCTGTGTGCTACAGTAAGGAAAGTTGGATTGAGGTAAAGATGCATCATTAGATCTATAGAAGGTGGTTATCAAAAAATGGGAAAACAAATCTGCATAGAGAAAAGTGTTAAATATAAGTTTTTTAGCTCAACTTTCAGCAACATTGAGCTTATCAGATGAGCTGATAGTCTGTCATCAGTCTGTCTGTCGTCAGTCAACAATTGACTGCTACTCTGAAACTGCGCTGGGCTGATTGCTTTGAAATTAATCATGCAGGTTTCTTGAAGTGACTTTAGGAAGATTTTTCAAATCATTATATATGTTCATCAGTGTTAATTCCCTTACTTGTCAAAACTGGCCCACACCTTATATCTAACTTGTCGTAAATATGACAGCGGAGCTATACAGGCCACTACAGCAATTTTTTAAACCTTTTAATTTTACAAAAAGGTGTTCACATTGCTTGAAAATAAAAAAAAATGTTAAATTCTTGGTCGAAAGTTTAAGTGGTCTACCTTTTGCAGGAAAAAGATAAGACAGTAATGTGTACTACCCGGTATTAAGTATGTATTTTTGTTTGTGTATTTAATACTTATTTCAGGGACATACTCATAGACAAGGTCAAGTTTATCAGGAAAGAGTACAGAAACACAATTCTACAGAATTCTGACACGAGAATTACAAGAAATAACTTCAATATGATAGACATTTTTCATGAGTAATACCCCAAACTACAACCTTGTATAATCTTAATCTTTCTTTTTTGAGTTTTTGTCAGAACTATTCAGAGATCTAATCTCCCACGGAGAATCTTCAGTGATCCAGTTAGCTTCAAAAATAAGATCTTAGTCATGGTGGCTAAGGTACTATTTCTGGGTAAGGCAAAAAAAAAATTGTGCTGTTCTGATAACCAAACTTGCCCTATTTTTACCCGCTGACCCTAGACTTTTTAGAGCTACATAAACGTGTGAAAGTAAAAAAGAAAGAAAACATCCTGTAAAATCATGCACGCGAGAGATTAAGAGAAAATCACGAGACAACTAGTGCGAAATGTATGATGTCATCATCGTTACACATACGTTACAGACAATATGGCTGCAAGCGATATGCACAATGTATACTTCCGTACTTGCTTGACGTGTACTCAGGTACTACATTTGCAACTGCGATCATGGCAAGGAAAAAATCGTTGTTGTGTGCTGTGAATCAGAAACAGACTTTCGAAGAAATTTTGAGGAAAACCACCCACTGGTTTTTCTCAGTGTAAAATACACTCCATCAGAGCTGAATGTGCCAGCGATGCGGCTGGGCCGTAGTTTGAAGTCAAGTAGATGAATATCCATGTTGGTGACACTACAAAGAACTTCAACTTGAAGTACATTCACTTTTGTTGTGAGTGACTGCAAGAAGTTGAGGAATTACAAGAGCTTGAGGATGTTGTGAACGAAACTACCAAGAAAACCGTTAATGCATTTCAAGTTCTGATGGCAGGTGACCTATAGTTTGCATCACCGAAGACAAGCAGGTCTGAAACTTGACTGTGCTTTAACAGTACTGTTTCCTGTCAAAGAACTAAGAATCAGCCAGTTCAGTTTTTATGACATTCAAACAAATATACACGTCAACCAGTATCCAAACCCATGATAGAACTGTTAACAGCTTGCAGGGTTTCAACCCCTAAAAAATGCGTATTAAAAAAAAATAGTTTGAAAAAGAAAATTCCTAGCTACCTACTTACCCTATTTTAAAAACCATGTTACTGGAACAGAACAATTTTTTTTGGCCTAACATAGTTATGTTCACTGACCTCTCCATACATGTATTTCATATTTCATTCCCTGTTACAGCTGTATTACTGTATGTCTTAGAATACTGTAGGGTTAAGCAAAACTGCAGTGGGGACAGTTTTAATACATTTACAGTATTTGGTTGATTCCAGAGTCTTTCTTGTGCATTTCAAAATTGAAACTGAAGAAATGTTAGCCAAGTGTTCAGAGCACGATGATTAATTACATTTAAATTGATTTCCATACCAGGTTACTTTAATCGTATCCCTGTTAAAAGTTCTCACCACATTCCAATAGGTATTGGATAGTTACAAACATTACATTCTATTCTTAGCTGGATGCTGGCCAAATGGACTGATATATGCTGCACTAATTATTGGCTGCTTATTTTCCCATTATATAAAATGTTCTAATGCATATGAATGGAACCACACCCTCTCAGAGTCCTTCATCTATCACTGACAATTTGCCACTTATTTAGAGTTTTTTTAGAGCACCATTGGCTGTACCTTATTACAGTTTTTTCAATAGGACGGTTAGAAATGTGGGTCAATAACAGGAATCAAAATATCTCTCTCAAGATTTGGATGGTGTTTTTCAGTGAGTTATAATGCAAAAAGATACAGCTGATGGGTCTTTCAGACCCTTTACAAGAATTCTTGTTGATGTTTGTTTATTTGTTTTGTTGACAGACTTGTGAGGAGTATTACTTCATAAGTCAGTTTGCCACACTGACTGATCATATCCCAGTGGTGATGACCTGCTCATGTATTGAACAAGATTTTCCGTCATCCAATGACACCTCTCAACAAGCAGCAATGGTCACGGCTTGTCCCGAAGACATCGTTGTACACAGAATTTGTGATGACAACGGCAACATAGAGGAACACCACATCTCTGCTGATGATAATGAAGAAGATATCCACATCACTTATGAGTCCACAGTTTAAATTTATTTCATTTGCCAATGTCAAAATGGAAGATTTTGTAGATTTACAAGGTACAAAACAATAAATTAGCTTTTTATGGATTAAAGGACAGTGTATACCAGGGCAACTTCATGATAGTACTGATGTAAGTTATGTTGTACTAAACATGTACATGTGTATGCTTAAATGTTGGCCACTGCTGTAGGCTTATCAATTGTAATGCCATGTATAAGTATCAAGTAGAAAGTAACCATATTGATATGAAATAGTGTTTACACTTCAAAGGAGAAAACATCCAAATTAGTCCACAGTCAGTTTCAACAGACATTTAGTTATCTTAAAATTGGGCAGTCAAACTAGAATGGAGAAAAATACACGCTTAAATGCTGTTTCAGGTAGATTGCAGGACTCCTGCAGATAATCTGGTAAGCCATGCCCTGCCTATGGAACACTGAATCAAGATTAGTCCCATAATGCAATGGGATGGCATATAATCAAGCCACTGGCTGATTATTGTAATACACTAGATATGTGCATTGACATGTCTTTCAAACAGACCATTCTACCCATGATTAAAACATAATTTTGTTGAGTAGTTTTCAATGCTATCATTAACATTTTGTGAAGGTAAAGACAATTTAAAGATCTAGTTATGTTTAGAAAACAGTAGTGTTCTGAGTGCCTAGCAGCATCAGGTTATGGTAGTTTGCTCAATTGGTACGTTTTCACCAAAAATTGACCTTAAGTTGTGGTGACATGGAGAATCTGTGAGGATCATAGATCTCAACCCCCCTCCCCCCCAATAATTGCAAATCCCCGCTGGACTTGTAAGAAGAGGCATAATCCCCTCTTCCTGCAGTATCCGTGATGAAATATTGCTCAAATGAACTCGTATGGAAAATCCACATAATACTCAACCATAGCCAATATAATTTGTGTGGTTTTACTTACTGATAATGGCCAGATAGAAGATCACATCATGTCATGTAATAGTGATATGAGAAGATGAACATTCTATGAAGTTTTTATCTGGCTCAGTAATAATAACGTTGCAGGAACAATATGTATTTATAACATATAAGGTCAGTGATAAATTCTACCCTGTAAATGTACAGTCACAGTACTCCCCATTGCCATGCTACATCATGTAGCTGTGCATAGAAGTGTAACATTTGTTTGGTCTAAATTTAAAAAATATTGTCATCAGTAATCCAACACATGTCTAAACATTAGGATGATGCTCGTATTATTCTAAATTTTGTACCTCAGATGGTTCACGTGCACGAAACAAGGAATAATTTGTTATTTGTTTGCTCTTTCATCTGAGAAATGCATTCCTCAGACTGCCTTGCAGCCATATCATTTACTCTGTTTGAATAAAACTCTTTTGATAGATAAAACAATATGAACTGGGACTTTCCCTTTCACATATAACTCATAAACTGAATTGAGTGGCAGATGGATGTTTAGCAGATTTTTGTCATGAAAGAAATTTCTTAGAATTGACAGTGATGGATTCAACAACAGGGAATTAACCTTCTGTTGATCTGGAGTGTGCAGTCAAGTGAAAACTGAAGTCTCAGCACTCATTGAGAATTTTCAAGAGAGTGTGGTTGAAGGTTTTCCCATTGTAAAAATGTCTCAGCAATTCAAAAAGTGCCATGCACACAAGGCAGGAGGAGTCTGATATCTATGACAGCAAATGTCAGCCGTCATGTGTGTCTGACAGCTTTTATAATGCTCATTTTAATACGCCGCCTTAGAGATACAGGCAACGGTGAAATTTCTTCGAAGTGCACGAAAGTGATTTCCAAGAATTTCAAAAGCAGATTTTGCAAAATGTGGAAAGCTGAAACTCTAAGATCGTGGAAATCACTGAGTTGCCATTTTGAAAATTGTCAATGGGAGTATTCTGACTGCCATCTCTTCCCTCTATATCTTGGTTTCCAAAATTTATTTTTTTCATCAGTAAAATCTCTCTCTCTCAGTTCAGATCTAGTGGCACACAAAAGATGTTTATGTTCAACCTGGCTTGTAGTACAAGCAATTGTGACGTCAAGTTGACAGACAGCTCAAGCTAGTGTTGCCTATCATGATAATTACATTTGGCTCAGTAAAAATGTATGTCACACTTATAAGTTTCGGTCTCAAAGCTGGCATATGTTTCTACATGTTGTTTTACATTGTGTTGAACTGATCCTACACATTTTCTGCAATTACACATAAAACTTGAATAGAATAACCATTATTACCTGTATTCACTTGAACAAAGCTGACAGCAGCCAACGCTTATTCAATTGTTTGAGTGAGTGAGAGTCAATTCAATTACTGCAATTTTGTGCCAGCGACACACAAAAACACTTAAAATTGTCAAGATGTTGTTGAAAATCAAACCCAAGACAGCAGCATCTTCCATTGTAGATTTTAAATCTTATCTCAGAAAGTAAAGGAGGACACGTCAACTGGGAACTGTATCAGCCACTGAGACCCATATTCCACTACTCTTTAATATTAAATGACTACACAAAGATAGATGCAGTGATCTTTTTGTTAGTCTCCGGGCAAATTCAATTCTCAATTCCCTTGATATGAATATCTGTACATTTGCAAGCTCTGTCTCTGTTTCTGTCTCTCTGTTACCAGAAGTATCTGTCAAAACTTTGTTTCACTCCCTCTATACCAATATGAATATTTCAAACTCTTTGATGAATAAGTACCTTCACACAACTAAAAGTTGTGTGCATTATCTATGGTTAAGTGGACATCTCTTGTAAAAATATTTCAGAAGCTTTATACTTTTCCCTTGTTTTTTCCTGCATCATGAATATTCATTTACAACTGAAAAGCAAAGCATACAACCCAGCAGTCTTGATGCAACAGATTTCTCTGTATAAATTCTCTGTAAACAGGGACGACACACAGATACAATAGTAACACAAAATCATAGGTTTCAACTGCCTGACAGTTTTGCATGTGAACAGTATACAATATACAGCTGTGATTGTTCAGACAAAATAAAATAATGCTAGTTATGATTTCATTCAGAGGAGATATTTTTTCTGGTTTTGAAGTCGTTGAAAGAAAATGTAATCAGATTGTCAGAAAATAGGGTCCCGTTTCTTCTCACAGGTTGATGTTTTATTCTGCATTTATTTATTTATTTATTTATTTATTTATTTATTAGCACTAAGCCTCATGCATAAAACATACAGTTGTTTATATTTATTGAAATTGTCATTCATTTCTAACTTTGGTGTAAGTTTTGTACATGTTGTGTAGGTTATATGTTGCAACAGTAGCAGTGAAAAATAAAAAAACTGTCATTACTTGCATTGTAAGTATTGAAACATTCTGTTTGTAGAATAGAGATCATGTGCTTTAGAATCTTTCATCCCATACTGTATGGATTCCCTTGCGAATAATCTGTTTCAACTTTACAGTGATCAAAGTCTGTATGGTGAGTTTACAAGTCATTAATGCCACTTCAGAGTCTTACAAACATTCTGCTTCATGGCTTGAAATACCTCCATGTCCAATGCACTATGTATGTCCATTGTACTTCCATTGCAGGTAGAGTGCCACACCAACCTGCACACTTTGCATGATGAAAATAACACTGTCTGACAGCATATATTTTGATCTGTACCAGATTTTCATCATGCGGTAAATTTGGTCATTTAAGGTAGTATGCACCTCGAAAGTGAAAGCCTTAATTTTTTGCTCCAACTTTCCTTAATGAAGCTTTCAAGCATTACATTACCAAATCAAAAATAAAAATCAGGGGTCACCGTGCTAAGTTTGGAACCAGAAAGAGAAATAACTTGAGATTTCTCAATATTTGAAATTCAAAATGGCCGCCATCCCTGTGTTAACTCAATGGGGATAATAAAAATTTTCGATTTTCAAAAAACTAAGACGGTGAAAAGTTTTACACCAAGAGCTTTAAAATGACCCCCCCCCCCCCCCCCCCCCACAAGTGGTAGATCAGAAAAGAATTGGAAAAGTTTGAGAATCAGAATATCTGTCCCCGAGGCGCGTTTTACCTGAAACTGGCAAAATGTACCATAGGATGTCAAATCAACATAAACTGACAGACTGAAAGCATGAAGCAACATGTCAATTGCTGATTCAGAAGTCTTGTGAAATGGGATACTCTGTTAGCATGCCTAGCCGAAAAGTAATATTACCCAACATTTCATCGGCCATAGTCCATGAATCTGAAAAGAAGACCCTGCATGGGATTATGGGTAGAATGACTTGAAATATCTGGTTTATGAACTACCAGCTGTAACTCTGTCATTGTGCATGTGCTGAGAAATTGGTCTGTGCTGATGCCAAACCTGACATGCACAGTGTGCATGTTGGCAAAAAATATATTTCAGACTCCTGTGTTGTGTCTCAGTGCTCATGTTAACTTTGTTTCAGTATTTTCACAGGAAATTTGTCATCATTAAAATTTTAATTCAAATAGTTCTGTCTTTTCACCATCAAAGCACTTTAAATTACTGTTCCTTTGATTGAGCTGCTAGACCTGTCATTATAACCTGCATGCAATAAATTATTTGTCACAAACAGAATGCTGTACCTCCTAGTTCAATTCAGCGGGATTAAATGTGTCGGAAATAATCCCAAGGATCTGAATATGCCATGTGTAAATAAAGAGGAATATTTTTATGAGTAAGTATGCCCATTATGATGTCAGATTTAATGATAATTTGTGAGGAAATAAGGATGGCACATGTAGACTATGGTCAACTTAGATGAATTTGTATATACCTCTGAATATATTTGTATCTACCTACACACCAGTATACCTGTAGCATAGCACTGATGATTTTTGTTTTGCAGCCCCTTTATGATAGGTTAACACCACACTTTTTAAGGAAAATTGATGTGTGTTATGTCATATTTGTAGCATCACAACTGGTTTGAAGAATTCACAGCGTAGCAGCACACTCAAAAACATCAGATTGCTGAAGTTTGTTTTCACTTATCTTCTCAAACTAATTAGCTAATCCTTTTGACTTTACAGAAAACATTTACTCCTGTCAACTTTATATATGTATATGTTTGGCTTTCTGATACAGTATTAATATATTATAAGAAAAGAATGAGATGCGCATATTATGTACTTTATAAAGATGTAGGATAGAGACTGGCTGAGATAATACAATGTGCACATTCTAGAATTTGGAATACACCTTGCAAAACAAATATTTATTTTAAATGTATTTAAGATATAAATACTGAATACAGTTGGTTTCTATATTGAAAAGGTTTTCTGCACCAGTAGTATGTGTAGAAAATGAAATAAAGCGAGATTGGCTACACGAGTTGACTCCACATTGTGTTTGTTATTCCTCTCACAAATCTCTAATCTTCACGGGTTACTTTGGACAGATTTCATGTAATTAACAAACATAATTTGTATGTGTTTTGCTGTTCTTGTTTCGTTGGCTTTCGTAGTGTGTGTTTCCTGCAGACTGACTAAGAGCATCCAATTTAATGTAAGTCTTGTATTGCAGAAATTTGTTATGTGCTTTTGTGTAACCGTATCACATTGACACAAACCTTTCAAAAGCAGTAATTCTAGATAAGTTACTTCCACAAAGTAACCTCTGGTATTACTCTATGTACTATACTTTGTACAAAAAATTCATCTACTCGACAAGTGTAGGAATGTGATAAGAAATCAAGAAAATGAGGCAACCACCGCCGTGGGCAAGACTAAACAATTTCTCTGTATCTCATTCAAATATCTACAATTTCAAGTCTTGCCAGGTGTGGGTATCAATTTATATTGCAACTCACAATATTTTATTGTGGATATTTACATTGTAATAAAACACAAAGAATTTATTATCTTGGTCAAATTTACAGGTATCAATTTTCTCTAGACAATTTCTGGCACTTGTTTAACTGATAAACATAAAATTATAATCACATTCTTAACAGCAACTATTAACATATTCACTGGAAGGACTTAAGTCAGTATATCATTCACAAGTGACTTTTTATTCCCAAAGTCTGTGTACACTCCAAAAAATCATTACGACATTGTATTCATAGAGTTCATTTATTGCATAAAGATTTCCAAGTCAAGTTACATATATTCGTAGTAGAAATGTTTTACGTGTTTTATATCTGATATCAATAATTAACCCTTTTCACTGCCAGCACCATGTCTTTGGCATCACCCACCCTTTTGAAAACAATGGGAGTAAGTACCAAAATCTGATGGTGTTTGCGTGAAATGGAAACAAAAAATTTTGTCTCTGTGTCAAACATTGCATTTCATTTGTTGAATGGTATCATCTGGATTACTAAAACAGAAAAACATGTGAAGCTATAAAAATGAACGATAGTTTACATGAGGTAGCACATAGATTTGTATATTTTGAAAACAATGTTATCTATCTGTTGAGTGTCTCAAGCAGTGTTTGATTAGACATTTCATCCATGTAATATTTCAGATGACCATAATGTCAAGACTGGAGTAACATGTAAGCTGTTTGATACAGAATCCAACAGACCGATGTTGCCTAATCCAAAGTTGACATTCATCTCTGAAATATATCACAAAATGAAGTCAACTGGAATACTCACAAAGTATTTTCACTGCATACTGGATTATCCCTGTGCCTGAGTGAAATAGTACATAAAATGCCATTACACAATAAAATTGAATCTGCTGTTTGACAATTTTCCAATCATCCAGTTAGCAGTTTTCCCCGATGCTCACTTCTGGAAGTGTTTGTTACAGGATTAGAATACGTATGATCAAATTTTACCATGCTGAAACAAATAGAGTCGACTCACTTCTTAGATAGGCCTTGTCCTATTTACATCTACTATAGGTGTTGCTCACCAAAACTGACACAAGTCTAATGCAATTTTTCTTCATCTACAGGGAACAAGTTTTCTGTGCATTAAAATCATTACGGTCAAAATGACAGCCTGCACAGTGCATTTCAAAGTAAACAAAAAAAACTTCCCGGTGATAAATACTGCAAAATTAATCAAAGTTGATAAATTAAGCAATGTCTTTATACCCATAAACTGGCATAACATAATCACTGCAGAAGATTATTTCTTGGACTCCGTAATAAAAGTTTACGAGCACAGGAAGAGATCTGCAGCGTCCAATGTATGGCAACAATATGTATTTCATATAAATCAGTTTTTACTTTGAAAAATCCCATAGCCCTGCAGGAAAACATTAACAGTACGTAAAAACTACAGTACCATGATGGAAATTTTTAGAAAAGATAAGTTTGTGATTTGAAGGCACGAATACTTCTTGATATATGTGTTGTATATATGAGAAAATTCACTTGCATATTTTTACAAAATTCCATACAAATCGGTGTTGCTTTCCAACAGATCTTTTAAAGTTATTGGATGTGAACATCCTTCAAAAAAGGTGATTATGCTAGAGGACTGAGTTCCAAGGATTGGAAGGCGCCCTAACTGTCCAACACCATGTATACCACATTGACAAGTTCATGAAAATCATTAATAACTACAAACAAACATACACATATGCAATAGCTTAACATAAGTCCACACTTACCATATCATATACCATATACCATATCTTTCTACATAAAACATAATTAAGTATTACGGTTTTCTCTAAAAAGCACAGATCAAACAGTATCCTTAAAAATTCTTTAAAAAAGAGAAAAGTGTTTTCAAAACTCCAAAGAGCTTCAAAACTATTGACATCTTTCTACAACAAAGGTACAGAAAGGTTTTCACATTAAGGGCCAGCCAGAATTTTGAAAATGAGTTTCCCTGGTAACATATTTGGTTTACACGGACAGATTGGCTACACTCTATAAGGCATCTGAGCATTCTCTTTTGAACACATTTTTGGTCAATTTTGTGTTGTTTTAGCAGTCATATTGTCCAGCATCAAAAACATTTTTGAAAAGTTGTCAGCCTAACAATAACCTTAGCTAAGAAAAGGGACACAGTAGATATTGAAAATACAGTATTGAATGGTATTGAATTTACAAACTACAAAACTTGATGTGAAGCAAGCCTGGGTGACAATTCATTTCAATCACCTGTAGTAAGGTAGTATGTGGCTCGAAAATGAAAAACTTTAACTTTTGCTCAAACTTTCCTCAAGGAATATTTAACTGTTTTCTTTCAAATCAAGAATAAAAATCGCAGGTCACCATGCAAATTTTGGAGCTAGAGAAACAAATTGGCCATGCTTTCCCATTATTTAAAATTCAAAATGGCCACCATCCCTGTGTTAACTCAATAGAAAAAAAATAAAACTTTCGATTTTCAAACAACTAAGAGGGTGAAAAGTTTTCTTACACAAAGAACTTTAAAGTGAACGCCAACAAGTGGTAGATCAGAAAAGAATTCTAAAAGTTTGTGATTACGAAAAATCTATCATATTAATGCAAGACAATATTGAGTTCATGATTAATCTCAAGAAAGTGTTATATTTCCTATTGATATGATTTAATGGGAAATATACAGAAAAAATACAATGACTGTGCCCCTATAACCAGTCAGCTATGCTACTGAAACCACAGCAAATTCCCTTCCCAAATTCTATCAGTAACAGCATATAGATCTGATGAACTTCAGTGTTTTGCCCAGTGTTGATGCCAATTATTAACCTAAATTTGTCTTCACACACAATTTATAAAACATGAAACTGGTAAATCTGCTAGTCTGCAGCAGCTGACAAAACACTCCTGCACTGAAAATGGATGATCTGACAGAGAAAAAGTACACTCAAAAGGACATCACATTAATTTTAATGTTTTACAAGTCCGGCAACATAAAGACATCCATTAAAGTCTGTTCTTATAACACAACAACCAGACAGAAGAGAGATCCTGCCTTACTAAATCCCTGACACAGACAGGTAGCTAAGAAATTCCCAGCATCCCAGCTTACTACACTCACTGTTCATTTTTATTTTCAATCCACATGCAATCACTTTAGACAACTATGATTATCGGACACTTGGATTGGAATATAATAGCAGAAAAAAACTTCAGAATTTTGCATAGAATAGAGAACACTCCAAAAAATTTCCCTCTGATGACTGTCATTAAAAATTATGTTTCATTGATTTGCAAGTTTTATCACAGATTCCATAGCTTCTGCACATATCAGGAACTCAGTACATGTGTTTTTTGCACAGAATAGAGAACACTCCAAAAAATTTCCCTCTGATGACTGTCATTAAAAATTATGTTTCATTGATTTGCAAGTTGTATCACAGATTGCATCGCTTCTGCACATATCAGGAACTCAGTACATGTGTTGATGCATAAATGTAATTCTATAAATAGACTTATAATCCCTAAACTGACCCAGATTAAACCTTCAAGTGCTGTATTTTCTCAGATCAAAGAATTTCTGATTTATTGGATAAATCTACATATTAGCAAATACTTGTAATCCATCACAACCATGAATGAAATATAAACTACAGACTATTATGCATCATTTATTTACACTTGGAAAATCTAAATCTGCACGCCATAAATTTATACCAGCTATAATGATCACCAATATCAGTTGCCATTTTGTTTGCTGTTTTGAATGAACTTGTCCATTTGAATTAAGCAAACTTCATCTCCCAGTACCTACTAATTCAATGTAATTTTTTCATATAAATTTTTTATCTCTAAATGATTTTCATGGAGCCGACCACCATAGTATCCAAATTTTCATATTTCATTTTGGAAGCTATAAGTAAATATGTCCCTACTGCTCTCCCAATCTGAATCCCTCTATCTCAACTGCATAATGTATTTTTTAGGCCCTAATAAAGATAGTATTATCAAAACAAGGTGCTATTTCTGTGTCACAATTCACAGTGGTTCTGATAAATGCCATTTGCAATTTCTTCAACTCTATTCATTTGCATATTTGCTTTGCTAAAACCTGCACTTCCTAAAAGAGCTTACTGTGGAATACTTTATTTTCACTTGGAATTTATGTTCCCTATTTTCACTGGCTAAAGACATTCCACTAAAGACATTGTAAATTTTTTCCTTCATTTTCAATGTTCATTCAAACTGAACTATGAATAGAAACAAAATTTTACAGTTGCTTTTAAAATAGTATTCAATAATGATTAGGTTCTTCAGAATGATTTCAACAGCAAATACCCTTCCATTACATCCATGCTTTCATTGTCATACATGATAGCATAATACACACTGTGTACTCTCTGTAAATAATTCACGGTTTATCTGGTAACATTGCTGGATATTGGTCTTTGGTGACTGCTTCATTGAATTTTGGATGGAGACGACAGTTTGTCGTGACTAAGATCACATCACATCGTCAGCTGAGCCTTCTGGGTAGAGCTAAATGTCACCATCCTTGGAGATTTTTACAAACCATTGCTACGTTCTGTAGAATGTAGTAATATCAACACCCTGCTTGTTAGCAATATACAATACAATGAAATCACTTCAATAAATGTTATTCTGTGCTGCAATCAATGTTCCAGTGACCAATAATACAACATTTTACACCATCTATCCAAATGGTATGATTATAAATTACAGACAGTTACATGTAATTTGAGATGGGACAAAATAACGCTGCTGCTTCTTGTTCTGACATATCAATTCATATTTTACACATTTTTAAACCTGGATATCACTCTTTGTTTTTATCCTGGTTTTACAGTACTTTATGGACATTCAGAGATCAAGTGTAATGAAAGTGTTTCATTGCAGCATCAATTTTGAAAATTACAAAAGTATGAGAAGCAAGGTGTTTTCAATTACCAAGAGTACAATCAATTAATGCCAAAAAAATTGTATTTGTTATCTCTTATTTCTCTGCAGTATATCAACAAATAGTAAGTAAACTCTGCAACTGAAACTAAACTATCCTGATTATCTTCATTTTTCTTTCAAAAACTGCGGCAACATCAAAGAGACTTCTCAAAATTCGATTAATTCATACGGAAATACTTACATGCATTCTTGTCGCGTAAAAATAAAGAAAGATATTGTGACGTTTTTAACACCACTCAGTACTGATGATTTCTAAAATTGCATTGTGAAACGAGAAATTTGAAACGTTTAGTAGTATAGCCATATCAGGGAACAGAAGGAGAATGTTTCATTTGTATCCAAGTCATATTCCCTACATGTCAAAAATCTTGTAAATACTCCATTTGGATATTTCATTAACGCTTATCAATTTCATATGCATGATATGTAAACCACTTGGTAGACTTTAAAAGGTGAAGATAAAATAATTTTGGCCACTGAGGGCGCACTTCAGAAAATTAAAGGTATCATCAAGATACAAGTCTGTAAGAAGTGTTCACATTTCATTGCTTTATAGGCTCTCCAATTCACACAATGGACTTACACATACCCAGTAAATCATCTGTGATATGTAAATTAACACAAATTCTTTTAAAGACTAGTGTAAACCAAAATCCTTAAGAATTCTGAGAAAATTGCTATTTCAGTTGCCAGTATTGCCTGTTTTCATGAAAGACAGGATTCACTTTTCCCTCAGCAACCTACGACCTGACCCACAGGAACGCAGTCACTCCAGATGGCTATCCAGCTTGCTACTTGACTTCTGGTGAGAATGTCATACACGCTGGTATGTGGTCTGTCAAACCAGCTAGCTGAGTTACAAACAGATATTGCTTCACCGTCTATAGAAAACAGAACAAAATGGAATACTACATGTTATTAGAGTATTTGTGAAAAAAAGGTTACATAAATTTGCAGAGATACCAATAATTAGGATTTATCAATAGGGAAAAAGGCAAGCTCTACATATATATTGTAAATACATCTTCACTTCTATTAAGATATGTGTTGAATATCAAATGGAGAAAATAATTATTTTTGATGTTTTGCTAATAGTTCATGATATGATTAAAACGTCAAAGCACGACATGCTGAGATTTATGGTTTGTGCAAACAACTTTTGACTTAGGGAAAAGGTCATTTTCAAATAGGTGGCACTGCGGACTCTTCCCGCAGTATACATCTAACCCTGGAAGGGACAGGCAGAAAAGCAGTAATTGGCACTTTTAAATGAAATGAGCTTGCATGCATAATGACACCACAGAAACAGCACTGTCGTGCTGTTCAGTACATTGTCAATGAACTTGTTTCTTTGTACATTGTATACTATTTAGCATATATTCTAGAAGATATCAGAAAATTTGTCTGGTTTTCTTTATCTTGTCTGACTGTGGGAAGAGTGCACATTATTTTTTGTGGATCACTTCTCATCATGCAGGTATCAAAGATCTCATCAAGCTAACAAACTTTTCAACAGATACATAATTGACAAAGGACATTGACTTCATACAATTCAGTATGTTGAAATTTCCAATGTTTCTGAATGATCATCTGGTCTACTTTCTGTTGTAATAACCATTAATAAATAAGTATACCCTACTTGAAATAAATGACAATTACACTTTTTATGAGTTAAGTCAGCTGTTTCCCACTGCTATTAAAACTCTTAAATTCAGACTATAGCATACTTAAAATCATTGATAGCACAACTCACTACAGGGAATTGTCTTGCATACAGGACATGATCAATCCGCCTTCTCCCTTCAACCGGAGATAATTTCCGTTTGCCAGAGGTGAACTCTTCTTTTTCCGGTCCACTTGTCCAGCTTATTTCCTCTGTCATGGATATCTGAATATTTCCATCCAAGAAGTATTTTGCTCTCAAGTATTTGTCCTCCAACACTTTTTTCAATTTCTCTGGAGTGGAAACTTCATCTTCTCTCACACTAGGAAGCCTCATCTCTGTGCCTTTTGTGACAAAACAGAATCAGCTTTATAATTTTACTGGTTAATAATAATTGAACTCTACTTGGGACAACTATTGACTTAATTAAAGGTATGAGAAACTATTATACTGGTAATATGCTGTGCATCAAAACCTTTTCACTCAGTCATCAGCACTTCACTACCACAGTAGTTCTTCATGCTGATCACACTTAACCCTTTCACCATAATGGTTTGGCCTAAACCTCTTGTTTTCAGTTTTGAGAGTGGACCTGTTTACAGGGAAATGGAGTGACCAAGTTATAAGGATTATCAAGCATATTAGTCACACTTATGGTAGATATTGGTACGCCTATTTTGGACATGAACATCTAAGATTGACTGACTAGTATTTCAGATAGTACTAACACACTGCAGATCTAGTCTTCTTATTACTCATGCATGGAGAGGTCATTTTGAATAATAAACTTGAAAGAAAATGCTCAGAGCATGCCCTCTGAGCCAACTTGATACAGGACCAACTCATTAAAGCTCTCTCGTTCACCAAAGAATATTTTACATGCTGATCACAAGTTTCCACATAATTACAGTAAGACAATTCCTTATTTTCTAGACTCTGACTTACCCACTGTCCAGTCAAAATCCTTGCCGGGTTTTTCTCTGCAAACATCATGATAGACATCAAAGAGTTCATGTGTCCAACTTCCTTTCTCACCTATCAACACAGGGAAAAAGGGAAACAAAACAGTACAATCTTTTTAAAAAGACATTAGGAATAAGAAATGACCTGAGCTGTTTGTTACAATATAGTTCTCATGTCATGAGCATATATATATATATATATATATATATATATATATATATATATATATATATATATATATATATATATATATATATATATATATATAATATATATATATATATATATATATATATATATATATATATATATATATATATATATATATACACACACATACTCGCTCGCTCACTCACTCACTCAGAATGATCAAATATTTCTCTGTATAACTGTTGTCTTGAAGAAGTCAATGACATGAATCTGTATGCAAATCACAAACACATCAACAATGGAACATACACTTTCAGCTTGTATAAAAGCTAGATCATGATGTTTAATTATACAAATCTTTGCGTAGTGTTAGCATTGGACCACAGGGTCTCAATCCTATTGTAAGCACGGAAGTGTCTTCCAGCAGCCTTACATACTAATGTGAGCTACGGACTATTACAAATATTGAACTGCAAATGCTTGAAAAGTGTCAGTGTTGTGCTGCCAAAGTTATCCAAGGTTTACCTCCCAGAACACCCACTGACTTAGCTTTAAGTGCTTTAGGATTGATATCAGTTGAAGCTAAGTATTTGATAATTGCAAACTGTTTTTTTTTTGGAATGCTTTGTAACTGATAATTCAGATATTAGAAAATGTATATTTCCTGATATTACGACAATTTTGTCAAAGTACAACCTTCCGTGTTTTTTGATGAATTTTGTTGCAATAGGGTATTTTCTCCAAAAGCAATATGGAAAAGTATTGTAAAGGAAGCTATTAAGGTGAAGTACTACGAATTACGTCAAAATTAAGTTGTGGTGTCATTTTCTTGAAACTTTGCACAAATATTCTTGGAAGTTGTGCAAGTGCAAAAATGAAATAAAAAATGGGGGTCACCACGCTTGTTTCCATGGAAACGGACGTTAAAATGGCGTCGTTAGAAATACATAAAAATGATATAATTCACTTAAACTAAAGAAAGCAATCATAAAACGCTTAGCAAATGAGTTAATTTTAATAAATACCAAGACTTAAGATCCATATCTATCGAATGTATAGTGTTCATGATGTTTGTGAAGAAATTTTGACATAAGAATCGATTACAAAATGACAATATCGAAATTGTATCACTACATAATTTTCAAACTTTCTTCCTGTCGCTTTGAATGGTGTCATTTTGACCAAACTTGGCGAATAAACTCCTGACATAATACCATTTAGTTTACACTTTTAATAAAAGGGTGTCACCACGCTACTTTTTACAATATCTCAAGGTGAATGGGTAATTTGCACCATATAAATGGGAGAGAAATGTTAATTTTACGCTCAAATTGAATAAAAACCAGCTTCCTAGGGGGTCAAAATATGACAAGGGTATAGGTCACATGTATTTCTAAGACACTGGGTCAAAAAATTAGGTAAAAGCGCAATTTCAACAATGACAGGTGATGTTAAATACATGCGCTACAAAATAACCAATTTGCGGCAGGCTGGAGTTAAATCTGCGCAGAAACGTTCTAAAGCGTGTGCGCGTCCGAATTCGTCGTCCTTTACCTTAATGAAAAAGAGTATACCGGTACTGCTTGGAGACAAAGGCTTGAAGGAAGAGAAGATTTATCTCTTTTTTCTCAACTACACAAAAATATCAAACCTCTTTATTTATATACTGTATTACGTAGCCTCCCGCATCACAGTTTACTATTTATAGAATTGTAGCAGCTCTTGTGTTACCAGCAGAACTTCTATGTACGAAATGTCAGTGTGCTGTAGAAAATCATTTAACCCACTTGCTCACTTCCTGTATTGACACTACTGAATTGAGAGATGCTTTTTGGACAACAGTATTTGATAAGGTTAATGTACATTTCGCTGTTACTTTATTTAACTTAGATGATACTGGGTTTGTTTCTTGTATTTTACAAGATAACAACCACAACTTTCAACAACCACAAGAATACGAAATATCCAAGAACTTGCCTTTGATTTTATAAGTGCGTGCTTGGATGCTTAGCTTGGTAAGCGTCCGATGTGGTAAACAAAATACATCGCAAATGATAACTTATCAATATCTTTTTGATGTAAACGAGCTCTAGATGTTTGAACATTTTAGCTTATTCAGCTGAAAGAACGATCTCAAATGTAATTACCTCTTTAGTTTTTCATTTAATTTGCATCTGTATGAGTTTATTTGTGTGTTCTAACTCTTCTCTCTCTTCTCACTCACTCACTCACTCAGAATGATAAAACATGACTCATATTCTTTCTGTTCTACCTTGATTACTACTATTTACTTCTGAGAATACCATTGTCAAGATAAACTATCTTCATGTCATCCACCATAATGAACAAAATCCCTGTTTTGAGTTGTAGTAGTCACCTGAACCACTTTTAGGAAGGTAGAAATTCTACAAAATGCAAGGCATCACAGTGAGTGCCTAAGATACACTTCCATACTATTGTGACAATTTAAAATAAAGCAAAACTCATCTTTCTTCCTGTATTTTCAAATTAGCGTAGAAAATTCACTACAATATCCTTACCTCAGAAACTGACAAGCTTCATACTTTCAGATCGATATCCTACAGTAAATGGTCTTTCCTATGTCTGCCTTTCACATAAACATTTCCCTCACTAAATGTTACACTGGTATCTACTCTACTGTGTCTAGCCTGACAAGCTGAGGGATCTTTCCTGTCTAATAACATTTGGAAAACTGAAAGGTGAAAACAACATCTATTACCAGCAAGTCTAAAGGTAGCAAGAAAGTGACACTTTACGATGTGAATTGAAATAAAAAGCATGACAAGAAGAGTAGCTCCTCAAGTAGATGATTTTGATTATATTTCAGAATATGTATTACAGAAGTGGACATTGAAATATAATTATAATTCTTTGATCCAGAATTAATGATTTTTTTGTAAATTTACCAGGATTAAGCAATTCTATTAAAGGCAAGTGAATGTGCCATCAGTACCAAAAAACAAATCAGCCACTTTGGATTAGATATTATGATGCAAATCTCGGTATTCACACTGTAATACTCTATCTTTTTGAAATATTTATTAGATAGATATGCATGCCATAGTCATAGGTTGTTTAGCTGATCAAGAGGAAATCTAACGGCCATCCGCCACGATGAAATGCCATACTCTAACCCTATGGAACATTATGGGTAGGCAGTTGTACATGTATGCGATGCACTCTCTCATTCTCATATATTTTGGAGAGTGTAACAAAGTTGTATTCAATACATGGACTTACCTGGTGACATATTGTCACAGTTGAAATCACCACACAGAAAACTAAAGCTACAAACTTCATCTGACTTGAGAGTCTTCTCACGGAATTCTTTTTCCCATTTCAATATGGAGTCATGCTGGTACACATGGAGATCAGACTTCTCCGGATCTGTGGAGAGATTTTGTATGTTTTCATATCCTGAAGGAAATTACTCCAAACCTAAATTCTGTTGTAGAAGGAAACACTGCACATTGCAAAGTCATGACAACCAATCAGACAACCTGATAAGAGTCTTACTTGGTTGCTTGGGAAGTACATCTAATGAGGCAATATAGTCTAGCAAACAGCAGTAGTCTGAGAGATAGAATTGTTATATGGAAATTCTATGAATCCGGAGTCAGATCTTACCAACATAGGACTGCAGATGAGTATTTGCAATAATTCCAACCAGAGATTTCCCATCTTCTCTTTTTCCTAGGTAGACCTTGAAACAATCATGACATGTAAAGTGTTGGTGATCAAAGGTTTGTTGCTATTCAAAATATTTGTGGAAACAAGATGAACAATTCTAACACACCTAGCTAGCCTATTGGATTCCATTCTGGGATTTTATTTATTTCATTTTGAAATGCAATGAGAAATGATCAACAACTGTAATTTGATGTTGTTTTGCTGTATGCTTTAAATCAGAAATTACCATCAATGTCAGATATCAGTCTAGCTTAAGGTAGAATGCACCTCTGGCACTGCAGATATTTGGACTTCCAAACTTTTACAATTCGTTTCTGATCTACCACTTCTGGGGGTTCATTTTAAAGCTCTTGGAGAGAGAAAAATTTTCCCTGCTTTAGGTTTTCGAACCCTGCTTTAGGTTTTCGAAAATTGAGATTTTTATTATTCCCCACAGAGTTAACACAAAGATGGCGGCCATTTTAAATTTAAAATATTGATAAATATTGGGTAATTTGTAGCAAAAGTTGTAATTGTAGCAAAATTTGCAAGGTGACCTTTAGTTGTTTATTCCTGAGTTTGAAAGAGAATTGTTGAAAGTTTGCCTGATAAAAATTTGAGCAAATGTTGAGCATAAGTTTAATTCTTTCATTTTTGAGGCGCATACTACCCTAATAGACAATAAAAGATGGAATAGTACTGTGACCAAAAAGACTTCAAGGGACAGGCCAGAAGTACTGTGTCCAAATTTGAGATTTGCATAAATAGTGGAAGCGAATGCAGTTGTCATAGTAATTTATTGAAAGAAAGGAGACAATGTCTATGCAAAATACTGGGGTGTGTACATACTTTAATATTTCACTGAACTCTGAACATAATGTTATGCTGTTACACTAACCTTGACAAGTAGCAAGCCAACGGATGCAACGCTATGGCCATAGCATTTGTAAGTGTATGGCCGAAATTCCACATCAACTATTGGATATTTACTGGCAAAGGCAAGCCAGCTGTTCAAAAGAAACCGATTTAATTTCCATTGGTAAGGTCCGATGTCATAAAGGATGTAATCATAGCCACAGCTATGGAGGTGCTGGGACAGCTTCTGACCCACAGGGAATCCATCGTCACAGACTTCTTGTAAACACAGAAAATCAACATTTGGAGGAAATGTTTCTGAAATTCCGTAGTGAAAATCGTTCTTTGCATTGGTGTGCTGGTTGAAAGACTTGCTTGGGTTTGCATTAGTCAATTTAGTTCCATTAGCTTTGTCTTGTGTTGAATTCATAGTGGTACCACCCTGAGATAAAGTGATCCGCTTTCCAATTTCATTGACTCGCTTGGAAATGTCTTTTAAATTGCTCATCCGGGCTATAAAGTCACTTATCATACACAAGTTTGCAGTGCATATGGTGAACTCGTCCTTGATCGACACATCTTCAAATTTTGCCCTTTCTTTGCCGTAAGAAATGTGATAGGGTCTCCTCCAGCTTTGGAGAAAAAGCCACAGTGGTAACCATGGCAATGCACAAATAACACTGAGGATAAATAAGACTCCCCAAATGAGTACTGGAATAGAGCTTTTTAGAATGTGGACATTTGGCTTTTTTCGTTCTTCAGAAACTGGATGAAAATAGACCATCAGTTTATCCACTGTCCACAGTGCTTGTCGTATAAATAGTTCAGCAATTGCATGTAAAATACTCAGCAAAATGTTTGGAAACCTTTGTTTCTCCAGCATGGTATGGATTTTAGTTGACATATTGGCAAGTACAGCGGAACTTGGCTCACTCTGGGATCAAATCCAGCTGATTCCTTAGGTCAGCTCCTGGATTAAAAAAAAGGAATGGATTATAAAGAGAGCAACATAGAAATGAATGCTGTTTCTGACTGTGAAAACAGTTGCAGTGTCATGGTGTGCCCATTGATTTCTGAATGGTAATTTTCCATGTTACAGACCTGCACAGAACTTAGTACCACCTCTGGGCTCTAAAACACACTAAAAATGACTGGTAATAAACTATTTATAGGCATGTGTCATATATATGTGTCTACATAAATTATCATAAACTGGGTGCAACACTACGTCAGTATGCAAAATGAGAAACAAAGAGTCAACTGATCTGTAATACACATTATGTTTCTGTCAGTGTCCCTTGCACCGCTTGACACTGACCCATACCACTCGGCATTTTCCGAATTTCCTACAAACACTAATGGGAGCCCAGTGAAATCTTAATAATTTCCCAATGACATCACAGCATACACATCAAATACATTTTGATATTTGTTAGGACAGGAAACAGTACAGAGATATTCACAAGATGTCAACAGTAATTCTTGTCCAACCCAGATATTGGACACTCAAAACCTCACAGTGTTGTAGCAAAGTTACTCCTTTCTGCAGATGAGATTTGCATAATTTACAGGAGAACTCTTATTTTTTTATTTTCCCGTCTTTTTCTTGTCACAAAATTATAATACATTTTGTGGAAGCTTTCTAGGTGTAAATACGATGATTTTATGAGACAATTTTCTCTGCAAGAAATGCTTGACACTGCAGTTTAGCTTGTTGAAAAATGGTGTGCCCCCACAAAAGATGACCTTTAAGTCCTCTTTGAAAATTTATTTTTAACATACACTGAGTGACATGAAAACAGGTGAGTCGAATCTATGGCAAATGAATGAAAACACGTCATGAATAGAGGATATCATACAGATATAATGGCAACATATGCCACTGCCTGTAAATATAGTAAACAGAAGTCCATCCGTTAAATAAGGCCAGCAAGACTGGCAAGTGACATTATAACAAGTACAGTATACTGCATACAGTGGGTGAAACATGGCTCCAGCCTGGAAAAATACTTTGTACAATACAACAGCAAAGACTTGAAAGAAGAATGATGAAAAAAAACAAGAAATTCTTGTTTGATATTAATAGCAAGTGATATAGATTATACTTTTAAACCTTTACAGTTATGCTCAACGGAAAGTAGACGATGAGATTAAATGATACCTTACTCAATTACTAATTTACATCAGACACTTTATTTCTAAAACTACACTAGTACCTCACAATATTGCTTGCGAGCGGCAAGTTCTCAAAGACAAGAATAACAAATACCAGACCTAAATGATTCCTTAACATAACAGTCGCTTGCCTGCTTCTCTGCCGACATGAGTGCCTTATCTCTTTCCACTGGTTTATTGCCGTAATCTTATACCACGATACTAATTACACAGCGACAAAAAGACAACTGTAGTTCTTGCTGAAATGAACATCATCGCCGGGGTAGACCGGCCGACATTGTTGAGACACTGCTCAGTAAGTGTCAAGTAGATTGGATTTTTCAATCTTTAAAATCATGACTTCTCAGTGCTTTTGCCAATTTTCATTTTCTTTGACACTAAAATGCCTTAAAATTGATTACCCCTAATTCTTTGTATGAAAATGCCTCGACCTAACCCCCCCCTAATTCTTTGTAAAACAGGTTCACACTTACAATTGATAACAATGGGTATTTTGCCAAACCATGGTGGTGAAAATGTTACAATCAACTGCCACTCTGTAATTTGTGCTAGAGTGAAGATAAGTGTGGACAAAAACATTTGGATACAACTGACTTAATTTGGCAATGTTATCACGCATGGGGGTCTCTAGCTATGTACCATATCGCCAACTTTACAATTCCTAAGCTACTGATGATTAATGTGAAATACTGTCTATGTGTCCACTGTTCTGTGTATCTCTTCTAGCAGTCAAACAGTGGTGCAACTATTCTCATGCATACTCTTCCAAGTACATTTGATTGGGATGTTTAACGTTTTGTGTTTATTATATCCAATCAAATGAGACTTTGTCTATCTGTTATTCAATGGCTCAAAATTGATGAGGGTCAATTACAGATTTGTATAATCCTCTACAAGATTTACTCGCCAAACCAGAGAAACCATATAATTATTGTCTGTCTCAAGATATCTTTGCAAGAGCTTTTCAGACAAAACGTTTGATTCATGAATGATGAAGATGTTTCATTATTTGCTTTTTATATATCTCTTTGAGAGGCACATATGTTACTTCATGCTTCAGCCAACTTACAGTTGTCTTTTGTCGCTGTGTAATTAGTATCGTGGTATAAGATTACGGCAATAAACCAGTGGAAAGAGATAAGGCACTCATGTCGGCAGAGAAGCAGGCAAGCGACTGTTATGTTAAGGAATCATTTAGGTCTGGTATTTGTTATTCTTGTCTTTGAGAACTTGCCGCTCGCAAGCAATATTGTGAGGTACTAGTGTAGTTTTAGAAATAAAGTGTCTGATGTAAATTAGTAATTGAGTAAGGTATCATTTAATCTCATCGTCTACTTTCCGTTGAGCATAACTGTAAGATTATTCAAGCTGATGAAATAATTGCAATCATACCAATCCATAATCCAATAACACTAGGTCAAAATTTGTAAGACAATAGTTGTAAACATGGACACAAAACAGCACAGAACAGACAGTAAATAGACGGTACACAAACAAAGTCAAATTCATGAAAGAAAGATATATGGACCTCTGGCCAAAAGACCAAGAAGTGATGTCAGGTGTTTCGAAAATAGTAAGTGCATCCTGCCCCACATGTGGCACCCGCCATATATCAATCTGTAAGTCAGATAGGTAGTTGTCACTAACTAAGGCCCCATGTCACCGATGCCATCAATGATCATTTGTCGAAGAGAGATATTGTATTTATCTACCAGCTTATTATGCTGAGAAAAAATTACATGAATGATACAATTCGGCTGTTTGTCAGTGCTGCTAAGTTCTCTTATTAAATGTAAAAATAAATATTTGTCCATGAATCTACGTCACATTTTTGGAAATTGTGCATGTAAAAATGATACAAAAAATTAATAATAGACTGACAATGTTGTCATGAACACTAGAAAAACTAACTAATGGCTCAGACTACAAGCTGCAACAACCATGCATGCAACACTGGTATTTCAAGCAGTAGTGTCTGATGTCGCACACGTGCAGCTAAATTTAGTACAATTCAACCTGCAACTACGAACAGCCCTCTTGCATGCAATGACTGAATGATGTCTTCTGTGTCACATCTTTAAATGTCATTGCCCTGAATGACTATCGAAATTAATATTTCATGAATGTTATGCAAAGTCTACAATGTTCAGCTATGTTTTGGGGAGTGTCCAAGTATTCAATTTTGTAGCATGTGTTGTACACTGAAACAGATGGAAAGACAAAATTTATATTTCTAAGTTCAAATGTTTAAAAGCACCGAATCTCTGCTACACATAAGTGCATTGGGCGTAGCGTTCTCATAAGGAAAATATCAGACGAGGGCGAACTTCCGATGGCTGCTCTTGTTCTTGACAACCAAACAACATTACAATTTATATGTACCTGCGGCATCGCAGCATCTATATTCTAGAATTTGAAGAGTCAAAAATGACCAGCAAGATCTTAGAGTACTCAGATGGATGAATTGGTAAATATGAATTAATTAAATTCATACTCCGCTACATCAACAGGAAAATTATGATACAATGACTGTAAAATTTTAACTACTTTCATGCGCCAACCACAACAATAAAACAGTACACCAGTACCGTCACAGAGTCGATTAGTGGAAGCATTACATTGTCAATAATGTCAAATTAATTTGTTTCCAAAATCATAACTAATCAAATTACCTGCAGTGAGATACCACCAGTTGTACTGATAAAAAATATCCCCAGATGACCAAATGGTTGACAACCATATATCCAAATTGTCTTTTCTGAATAAATGAACAATTATTGCAATGGTAAAAGATTACCTATTATCAATCTGTAATTAATTTCATCAGTCATTGGGATCTATACCATCCTAAAGTTTGCTCAATGCTTGAATCATTTTGAAAATTTAAAGCTTCTACGTATTATTTTTGAATTTATAGGTGTTGGACTTGTCTAGAATAAGATTGGATATGAGGTGGAATTATTCTATATTCAAAAATTGATGTCATTGGTTCAGCTGGCCCTGCACTGTGCGAAGAATTGATAAATTTTAACACATGAAGTTTACATTTCATAGAGTAGCCTGGTTGCCATGTCCCATTCTAGAATTCAACTCAGTGTTACTTTCTCATTTGCGCATCATAGTCTACTACGATATCTTTGTTGTTAGGATGACATTGAAATATTTTAATCTACATGCATGTGCAGGCAAAAAAGTGACATGGTGTATACATGTAAGTTCCAATACATAATTGCATGTGACACGATATGCAAGGCTTATTGAGGCGCCATGTGTCAAACCGTTTCCATGAGTGATGGAAACTTTCTATCATCTACATGCACATTAAATAATTAAATTTGTCCCAATTATTTTGGTCATGAAAAGATTTTGAATGGATGTGAGTAATCACATGTATACATTTGCATGCAATAGTTCTCTCATCCAAGGAGTTGATACCATGTTGATATCTATAAAATTGTGTCTAAAACTATAAAACGCTATACTTCTCCACGACAAAACAGCATTTGAAATTGGAAGAGCCAAACCAGAGTGATTGGTCCATTTTGAGAACAGCTAGCTTATCAAAGATGAATAATAGGTTTGACCAGCTTAGTACACAATCATATCAACAAAGATTATAGATCAAGTTAGAGATTTTACACGTCAAGCCAACCTGAAACAGTTGGAAAATATAATTGTTAAATCAACTGAACAGATCACTATTTATCAAAGAACCATTTTCAGTAATCAAATAACCATCAGCAGTACTGTATTTAGTTTTTATGACTTGAAATTAATATATTAATGTTGTCTGAAGATATCTTTGTCAAAGAGAGATTGCATACCAGTAGTTGTAGCATTTTGATGTAAATAACCAACAGACAATGGTCTTAAGTATTATCATTTCTAATTCTGAAATTATTTCATAGTGAACACTAATTTCAATTGTTTCCAATTAAAATATACCCAGAATTTTTCAACAATGAAAAATAATGATAAATCATGCAATCAGTGATTTATGCACAATAGGCAGTTACAATAAATATACCAACAGCATTTTGTAATTTTACAGTTTACACTTATACTTTGCTCCTCCACTCTTATCAAAGGACCTTTGGTCACTGTAAGGGTCAAAGGTCAACTAGTTGCTGTCTCCTGATATATTACTGCATAAATCACAATTGTTAAAGTTGTCAAACATTGACAAATGACAATAATTGTTTTGAATGCATATTTAACATTTAATAACGCAGAAGTCAATGGAAAATTGGATGAGATTTGTTATGAGGAAGGATTATTTGGTGACACAATGATTGAACGTTTTAAGTTTGAAATTATTGCACTGTGGCATTTCTAAGTCATAGTTTATCTTTCTGGCAGAAGTAAAGTTGCTCTTTCAATGTCATCTTGACATGTTTGTTTTCAAACTTCCCGAAATAATTTCCTAGACCGAATTGCTGATTTCATTCAACAACCTGTTAGTCAAAATTTTGAAATATATTTTCCCTGCCATTGAAAATTGCCAAGTGGTATTACATACATAGCACACCTGTTTAATTCTTACTCTAAATGAGTTTCCAACTAAAGGCTGACAAAAATGTCCAAGCTCTCTCACCACGGTTAGTCTACTCCATGTAGAGTAACCATGATATCACATACCAGGATCGGACAGTAATATTAAAACCGTCATCCAGTCTGTAGTAGTCTCCCTGGCCAAGCTGTTTTGAGGGAGACTACCAGCCTGAATATAGCATGAGCAAATTTAAGTTGCATAAAAACTCAACTAAATCCCCACAGATACCTGACTCTTAGAGTTTAAAGTACGATATATTTTGAGCCATATGCATACAACCTTACCCAGCAGGTGCAGTAAAGGTAACACAGTTGTGTACATGACTGAAGCAACAAGGAAAACTGTTTTATTAGAAAATAACGCAGCAAAATGAAGATATTGTCTACAACAAACATATTGCAGATACAAAGAAAAGGAAGTTTTCAAACATTTTGAGCAAATTGTGCCATCTCTTGCAAGTAGGAGGCTCAGGGTAGAAAAAGATGGTAATTATATAATTGTTGGCAAAAAATGCTGCTACACAAAAGATCTGTGATGAAGATGAAGAAGAGAATTGAGATCTGATTGTAATTTCGCAATGATGATGATGTGGAATCTAAGAAAAGAAAATTTGGATCTAATGGAGGAAGTATTTGTAATGCTACACTGAACAATATACCAGGAAATATTTAACAACTCAGTCCATGAAGTTATGTATTTCTACCGACTTTCAAATCAAGTTAATCATTTGTAGCATAAAATATCAGATTTTCCATATCGCCACGGTTACTCTACCCATAGACCCTCGAGAGTTTTTCTCTCGAGTCTATGCTCTACCCCACGTAGAGTAACCGTGATATCACATACCAGTGGGTACAGCGTCTACAGAGACGTTCCATATATGTCTTTAGCTGCAGGCACAGCGGTCTCATACCATGTGTCCGGTCCCAGAAACAAAATTGTTGCACAAAACAGAAGCAAAGACCCGTGTTCGATGTCGGGCACCAAGATTAGCCGTAGATCACAAGCTGATACTTTGTATGGGGGTCAGCACAGATACCGGTACAACGACCTCGCACTGTGCTCGCTCAATAATTTACCTGTGAGTGTGAATGCACTTCTTAACTCCAGCTGCTTGCTGTCCTTGATGTTCAAAGGAAAATCTATTTTTTACATCCATGGAAGGACAAAGCCAGGTGGTAAAGGCCGTGCCCTCATCGCTACACTTGACAGACATTCGACTACACTGCACTTATCGAGTGATGCTGAATGCTCACAGTAAGAATAAACCATTTGAAATGGTGTGTGTTTTCCCTTCAATACATAATATAGATAGGGCATACATACTTTTTCTTTAGACGTTCATTTATGCATTTGCTAATCATGGTGATATATACGTAAAAGCAGAAGGTCTGGAATTTGTTCAACAACATGTCCTCCTGTATTGACATGTTTCCCCAATGCACGCACCCCGTGATATTTAATGGTATATCCCTAGTACAAGCCTACACGCATACTTGACCGGACGGGACCGTCGACGCGACGCGCCGTCCGGCCCCAGCTTACGACGTCCAGCATCTCTTGCTGGAAGCCTCAGCGCAGCGGCATTCGCCGTGTATCGAACCACAAGCGACTGTGTAGTATGTCAAGCGAGTTTTCTCACAAATACGAGCAAGCTACATACTGATGTGGCATGGCTCATCTTGTCTACCGCGCGCTGAACCATGATTGCTGTAAATCATGACCTTCAAACAACGTGGAATGTGGTTTTGTTGCAAACTGACCAGTAAAAAGGTAATAATGCATGAAGGACAGTCGGCCAAGGGCTTACCTGTGCGCTGCGTGAAGTTTACACGTTACCAAGTACATTAGGACGGCGTGACGTCACTGACATGACTGACAGTGGCAGTGCTTCGCGTTCGTACATTCGATCTACATGTACGTATCCCTGTCAATCTACAGTTGTATATACATATCCGCGATATCCGTGTACGTTTACACCCCTTCTTGTGACCCGCTCCAGAGTCCAGTCACACCCTTTATCAAATACAAACGTAATACTCTAATGCGCAATGGACCACTTCGATTATTTCGGCCGCACAAATTCAAAAACTAATACACTGTCACTGATGTTTAGCAGGCCATATCTACCATGTAGGCCAGTATACGTGATGTAGAACTAGCTCTAGAAAAGAGTTCAGGTCGTTACCAACAATCACACAAGGTCATACAAGCGGATTCAGAAATAGGGAATGGGACAAGTCGATTTCCCGGGGTTTCTACTGTTTTCTTGGCAATGAACCTGTACAGCGAATATTTGCTAGCCGCACAACTTAATATGCCACGGAAACATTGAGCGGTTTTCTCTTTGTATTACTGGTATGGTATCAAGGTAGTACTGGCAAGGTAGTTTGACCCCACGACGACCTGCTCCCCAGTCTCCATGTAGGGAGCCGTCATTATTTACCGGTTGGGGGTCAGAGGAATTTCATCGGAAACTGAAATTTCGAGTAATCCCCCTGTCAACCCTGATGAATTTGAGTAACCCCCTCTCTAACACAGACATTTTGACTGACCCCCTCCCCAATTCAGAAAAGTCAAATATCAAGACATGTTATTGTAAAATTTGCAAAAATACAGCAATTAGCTTAGTAGGCCTAAGTGTTAAAGACTTCATATCCTGGTGTACCTGCTGGATTACATGTATCATCGGTTATCTCATGACGGTTGAAAAAGGTGAAACCAACAAAATAAAATTCAAAGTCACAACAAAATGTAGATATAAAAACTAACGTTATAACCAGTATTCAACAATTACAGTATTGTTTACGTTGGATTTGTATCATGGCAGGGTTTTCACGAAGATATCCGACAGGGCAGAATTTGAAGGTACAGGGGAGAGAACACGGGATAGGCTGTTGAGGAAAGTGTCAGAGGAGGTTTCTTTTGTGGAAAAAATTGAGAAATTGATGTGTGCAATGGTGAAGTATGGTGCAATATGAGAGGCGTTTTCAATTTGTGTCTTTAAGTAAAATTGTTAGAACACCCCAAGGGGAGAGCGCGAGAGGGGGTGCACCCCTATCACATCAAAAATTTGAGAAATTGGTGTGTGAAATGGTGCAATCTGAGAAGTGTTTCAATTCATTTTGCATTCAAAATTGATTAATCCCCCTTCTTTCAGTTCTTTCTCTCACATTTTGAGCACCCTCCTGTAGCTTTCAAATTTTTTTGTGACCCCAAGCCGTAAATAATAACGGCTCCCTTAGCTGCAGTGGTGGGCTGGTAAGTGCGGCTTGGGCCTCGCGCCTCTGTCGTGCGGCTTGCGCGATGCCCAAGCATAGCAAGGTTGTGTCTTTGGTACTGCCGCATCTAGATCAAGCCACGGAGGTGACTCGCTTCCGCCTCCAAGATCAAAGCCCTCATACAAATAAGTGCCATAGGCCTAATACGTTGACAACAGTCATCATGTACTTACCATGGTAGTCCCCCGTTCCCTCCTCCCCCTTGGTTTCGTTGTGTTTTATTTGGGGGAGGGCAAAACGTTTCAAACAATGTTTTGTGAAATGTAATTATATAGCTGTATAGGTGAACATTCTTTCAGTTGCAAAATATGGCGAAGTTGTCATGTCTGACAGTAAATGACTTTTTAAAGGAAATACATTAAACTCTACAACCTTGACAAATTTAATTCGTGCACCGTGATGGCAAATTTTGAAACCACAGGTCACTGTAAAAGAGACCATGAGTTGACGTTATTCAACTGCATTTGGCATTATTTTAGTATTAAAGCAAAAGAACTAATTTGTTTTAACACCTATAATATTATATGCGTAGTACATCCAACACGTTTTCATCATTTTGCCAAGCTTTCTCTTTCCTCAGTATATCAGGATGAGTGTCATCCCATCCCTAATGTCTGCGTCATACGGGTACTGACTCCTCATCTAAGGGTCATTCAGAGCGTGTTTCATTTTCTCAGGGAGTTGAAATCACAGGCATTCGACTCAATGCCAGCAAACCGTCACTGATGCAGCCACTAACTGGTTGCATCAGTGGCGGTTTGCCTGCACCATGGATGTACATCTATTCTTGTACATCCATGCCTGCATTGAGTCGAAAGCCTGTGAATCTGCAGAGCATGGCTGAAATCTGAAGAAGAAATTACAATCTGAAGAGGTTAATAACTGGTTGCATCAGTGACGGCTTGCTTGCATTGAGTCGAATGCATGTGGTTGAAACGGCTTCGTCCCACAGTGTTTAAGCCTTTGTTCCGTACCTTGAAGGACAAATAAACATAAGAACACTGATGATGTGCTTTCGACATAATACTTGACTTGTTTATAGTACAGGTATGTTAAATTAATAATAATAATAATAATAATAATAATTTATTCTTCTAAAGCGTATAACATAGAAATACACCATCTCTATACGCTGTACAGTTAAAATCTGAAAAAAATAGTTACACAACACAATAAAATACATACAATGCATTTGTTCACTAGTCTAAAAATATACAAAAAGGTAAAACAATTTAAAATTTAAAAAACATTTTGTCAGTAAGAAGTCTAAAAAGCTGTTTTAAAAAGGTAAGTTTTGACCTGCGATTTAAAATTATTAAAAATGTTGGTTGATCGAATGGCCTCTGGTAGCTTATTCCACAGCTTTCGGTTTAAACCACAGGCGTTATGTGGACCCGGGTAGTTTGTGAAAGTGTAGTTTATGCTGTGGGTTTATGCTACGTTCTGACGTACTGATACGTAGCCTGTGATTTGGCTACTTATCAGAACGTCGGAACGGAGCATAAACTACATTTTTACAAACCACTCGCGATCGGTCCACATAACGCCTGTGGTTTAAACACTATGATCAGATATTCAAATAGCTCAATAAATCGTGATACACAAGTAAGAATATAAAGGTGAGTAAAGACAATATGAGTGAAACAAGTTTGTCAGAATGTAGCAATGGACATCTTGAGAGAATAGGCAGGAAATGCCTCTCTAACATTCTGAATCATGCATATTTTACAACTAGTTAAACTGAAGGAACTGATTGTGATTGGACTTCTATGGTACATTTGTCACTCATTGTTCTGCTCATGCTGAAATTTTGATGAGCATTACATATTGAGAAACAGCTTATTTGCACGTTTAATTAATTTCTATAGTTAAGCCAGCCGTCAAAAGTGAATGCACTGAATTTGATCTAATTTGTAAGGTACATTGGTTTAACTTACATTGACCCTTGCTGGAAGTTTGATTAGCATGACATATTATAATGAGCTCATTTGCATATTCATGGTCATAGATTGATCTAGATGTGCTGGATCAAATCACCTTCATGGATGTCATATTCTCTGATTCCTTTTGAGAAACTTACATTTAAGAGACATTTTTTCAAAATTACCCTTTTATATATTCCAGTATTTCATGTAGCTATGTCTTAAATAGGTAATGTTATTCCTCCTCATCTTGATGATATGTGTCAAACATTTGGTATTAGATAAAACATTCACTTGTGAGGATTTGTATCTATATATTTATAGAGAAAGAGATTTTAGCTTTGAGTACTCTTGACGTACCAGTGAGAGCACAACTCCAAATATTTATCTCTTTCTTGTGATCAACAGAAGTGCAAAGAAAGGTCATAATCAGCACCACATGTATGTGTGGACATTTACATGGAAATGCATTACAATCAATCAAGTCCAAGTCGGATCCACCTGCAGACTTCTCACATGGATTATGGTGGGAATATCCTGGTGTCGTGATGTGTTTTCCATGTGTCGTGACATGCATCAGGCAGGTATACGGCTCTCATGGCTCAAAAATTAGTCTTTGATAAAGATTTCACGTGACATGATCTAACACTATAAGTAGAGAGTTTCTACAACTATGCAATAATAAATAATATGAGTTTTTTTTCACAAAAACATGCTTTCTATAGAATACTAAATTTTCCTATATATTGGACTTCTTTAGTGTTCTCGTTAAAACTCCATTAACTGTTAGTTTTGATTTATTTTTTAGTGTTTTTATTGCGTTTAACTTGTCAAACATCCTTTATATGTGTAAAGTAAACTTTTATTGTGAGCGACTGATTTTAATACAGACTAGAATTCATTTGTCAATAATAACATTGCCCAGGGTACGCAATATGTTGTGTTGGCATGACTGTTTTCAAGTTCAATTAGGAGATAGAAATAATGACAGTAAGAAATATATACTGGAACGAAAGAAATGACAGCGTTTAGTGTGATTATATTAGTGATCACACAGCTGTTTAATTGAAGTTTGTGGCTCCTTTAAACTGCTACGGTGACCGTAATTTCGAAATAAATCAGCTCGCAAATATGTGTGAACTTTTTTGCATCAATGATTTCAAATAATTTCAGTTGCATGAGTGGAACGGAATTTATGTCCATAGAATTACAGATTTGGACTGCGTAACCAGGACACGAGTCTCGAACACCAGATGTATTGCCAATGTACATAATTGTGCTGCAACGTTCTGTCAAATTGCAAAAATTTGGTTGTTCAGCATCTAGAATCCCGTGTATACTTCAGAGTTAGGGACAGACATGCAGAATGTATTATTGTACTGTCGGTACTTCCAAATGCTCTCTCACTTTTAACTTCTCAACAATGTAAAAAGTAACTGTTTCCTGACAGCGATTTTCAAAGGTCACAGGTAAATTTTGAAGTTCGCTCCGTTAAATGATACTTAAAACACTTGTTTCACACAAAATTTGATTTGTGAAAGAGTAGTCTTTTCACTTTAAACAAGCAATGATATTGAGCTTGCTTAAACACTTAATTTCCGGTTGCGTATCACTGACGTTACTTAAATAGGAAGTCAATAAAAGGAACATTTATTAATTTTAACTATAAATGGCAGGCAGCTTTTGATGATATAAGATATATAAAGTGATTTTCTACATTAAATTATGATTTTACTGTCATAAATCAAACCATGAATGAGATCATAAAATCCCGAGACTATAAAAGAGGAAAAACCCGACTGACACTTTCTCGAACGGATGAGACTTTGTGCAGCAAAGACATGAAAAATCTGCAAAACGCTGATGGGAAAAGGTATGGATGAATACTCATTTGCCTTTGATCAGTAATTTCATGAACTCATGCAGTGGCCAGTCATGTAGTACAAGGCTGTTTCACAAAATGTGACATGTAGTTATATCCTCAAGATTAATCAAGATACCATACTCAAATTGTACTTTTACTCAGTTGGTCAACTGAAATTTCGAAAATGAGCAGAACAAAAAAAAAGAAATCACCAAGAAATTTCTAGCTGATGATTCACATAAAAACTATACATGTCTTAAAAGCAAAACAAAATAATTTCTGCATCAATTCCTTTCAATTTTATGATTTGTCATTGCTATGTTTTGATATGCTTAATATCAAAATAAGGATGTTTTTATGGATGTACTTTATTTGATCTACAGATTTGGAAGACAGGTTTTTGAAATGGTTTGGTCAGAAAGTTGTATTCTATGCGATACTTCCTTTGGTTGAAAGTCCCCTCCTGCTAGTGCTTATGATGAATTTTGGCAACTTTGAAATAATGTTGTACCAACACAATAAAGAGCACATGCTGAATGCATCGCAACCTGACAGACACATGCAGAGCCTTCTTAGTTACAAGTTTTCAATGCCATCTGACACCACCAGAGTCATCTACACAATATCTCTGCCGATAATCATGGTGCTTGGTATCCTTGGTAACATGGCATTCATGTATGTGACGTCAAGGAACAGATCAATGAGAAGAATAGTGGTCAACTATTATCTGATGAATCTCAGCTTTGCCGATACAACTTTCCTGGTCGTGTCCATTCCAATGGAAATGTACTCTTTCTACATTAACACTTCAAGTCTGAACCAGGGTTACTGCTTCTGTGCCATTTGGACAATTTTCAGCATTGTTCCTCAGTTCACTTCCACATTCACCATCGGCATTATGAGTATTGAGCGCTACTATGCCATCTGCAACCCAATAAAAGCCCAGAAAGTGTGCTCGCGAAAACGAGCAATTATACAAATTGCAGTTGTGTGGACACTGGCCATCATTACCTCTTCAGTGTTCTTCGTGCAGTGCTTTTATGAAAACTTAGCCATGTACGTAGCCACTTTAATATTTCATATTACTCCATTTGTAATTACTCTCTGCATTGTATCTGTTCTGTACACGTTTGTTATTTTAAAATTGCGCCGACAGACTATAGAAATTGGTGTCATGGTAACAACTGGACAATTCGGACTACCATATTGTAATGAAAGAAAGCAAGTTGTGAAACTTTTGATAATCACCACTTTGATTTTCTTTACCCTACTCTTTTTGGAACATTTGCTGTATCTGCAAGCAATTTTCATTCACTTAGGTGGGCCTATTTTCCTGCACATTGATGCATTCTGGGAAATCTACCCTATAGCAAGCATTCTCTTGTACATCAATTCAGCCATTAACCCACTAATCTACAATGCAGTGAGTTCTAAATACAGAGCTGCTTTCAAGAAGACTTTCACAATGTGGTCGTGCTGCAGAATTTTTAGAAAGGACAGTATAACTCTTTCATCAATTAGGAGACAAAGTCATGTCAGTGTCATGTCAGATATTGTGGAACGGTGTCCCCCAGAATACATCAATGGAAATGAAGAAGAAACTCCAAGTTTATAAAAAAAGTCTAAAGTTTCCATAATAACTAACTGTCAATCATTCAATCAGTGTTTATGAGCTCTCCCTTCTCTATATCCATTATCTCAAGTGACAAACAATACTAAAGTTTACAATTTAAAAAAGATACTAAAAACTTTGGCATTATGCATTTATCCTGCAAAATGTTAATCAGTTTATCATAGGGGTGCTGACTTTACTTACAAAACAAACGAATAGTACATATAAGTACCTTTGGATCATACAATCAAGTACTGTGTTCATTTCATTACTGTTACTGGACAACTCAGAACAATCAATGATTTTACAAGTTGGTGTTATCAAGCTAAAATCTCCACACAGTTAACCAAAGGCAGTCACTTCCCAATCGATCTTGCAAATATTTTGTTCTGAATTCTTCTTGCTGTTGTAAAATTTCATTCATTTGAATTTGATCGATAGGGTCCTTTCGTGGAACAAAGAAAGTTCATACTGAATAAGTGCTTTTCCAAGCACTGTGTAGGTTTTTAGTGACTGAAATGTGCTCAATAGTTGGTGATCAGAACACCCTTGAGCTTACATGTACCAAACTATGGCAGGAAACAGTATTGGGTTCAATTTAGAACTTTATTCTCACACAGCTGAGGTAGAATATGTCCAGAATACGACATTTTCAACTATTTGAAACACTAAAGCTCTATAATTTCCCTGGTCACGAATGTGACAAAAGTGAAAATATTATGAAATTGGCTTAACTACATCCCTCAATGCTTTGATAAACTTGATCCATTAATTCTCAGCTCCCTCAATGTTTTTGACAAGCTTAAAGTATCAATATGGTTTTAATTACCGGTACGTGTAACATATTGACAATTAGATATTCTTTAGAATCAAATGGCTGCTTTTTCAAGTCAAAATGTTCTGTAGAGCAACTGCAATTTTGTATTCGATTTTCTCAAACATGATGATCGAATTTCTCAGTATTTCGCTTATCTACACAGTCTGTTGGTTTACAATGAGTATTATTATTGTAGAAAACTGAATTTAAAGGTCAAAAATTTATTTGTCAACAAAAATGATGGTTATAAACTGTCGACAAGCAGAATAAGCTTACGTGTACTGGACATTTTCTACAAGCATGATGCTTTGCAGGATTTAAGACTGCATGCAGATCAGGTGCCGCCAACGGGTAAATTTTATCAATTTCGCAAAACCATCTCAAAACATGTTTCGAAGGTAGATACACTGATTTTAGGCATTTTTGACCTTGACCTAAATTTTGGAGGGGAAAGTTGAGCTGTTCGTAACTGCCCTGGCAGATGATGTGCAGAACCAATAAAACACTGAAGAAAAACTGAAGGCATGCAGAAGTGTATTGTTTGTTGGTTTTTCTTCGTCACTTTGCAATAAAAACTTTCAAAGGAATGATTTTGTGCCAGTTGGTTCCTTGCAATACCTTGTTACTTACCGTGTAAATCCAGTGATTGAAGGAATGTTGAAACATATACTGAAAATTATGAGGTGAGAGAAAACAAGTATTGAATCGAAAATACGAATAATAATTGCTTGTTTGTCGTCCATCTTTTTAAGGATGCCAATTTTAAACGAAATTTAAGCTACATTCTAATAAAAGCGATAATTTATGCATGGAGCGCAATGGAAAGTGAAGTATCGCAGATCGAAAGTGAAGTATCGCAGATGTACATGCGTCTGTACTTCCTGTGATCTACACGAACTGCGTTTTTAAAATAGCTCAAGTCCATGCAGATATCTTATCCAACTCACAAAACTTGAGAGCATCACGGACTGTAAAAATAAACCGTGCGACTTTCGTAATCCGAACTTGAAATTGTCACCAGACAAAACAATCTTTTATTGATCGAAAAGTGACTTAAAATCGCGCAATACAATATTTCTGCGGTGACGTTTATGGTAGAAATTTGAGATACCCAAATTCAATGACAGACTAAACTGCGTTAGGCTATGGTGACATTGATGAACCGTGAGATCGCAGCGAAAGGAAGAGTGCATCATACGAAGTGGAAGTACAGGTCACAATGGAATTATAGATTGGAGTAGCCTAGACTTTAAACGGAGTGTTTTGGCCTCGGACTTCTTTTTCCCTTAGCCGCACTCCAGGCAAAAGGCAAAAGAACTACAAGGCCAAAACACTCCGTTTAGAGTCTAGGCTAAGACCGTAGGTGTCCATGCGATCTATACTTCCTGCTACTTATATACTGTTAAGTCACGTTCTTTTTACTTTGACGAGTCACTTTATAATAAAAACACTCCGAAGAATAATTTTGTGTCCATCATTTTTGCAACACGTGCACCATGCTACGTATGTATCATGCACACTGAGGAACTTAAGGAATGTTTCAAGATGTTTGACACGATACAATGAAGACAAATTTTGTATCGAAATACGAGCAATGATAGTTGAGGTGATAATTGTCCTGTAGTTCATCTTTAGAAAGATCCCAAAAGGAAACGAAAACCTGAAGTGCGTCCTGATAAAATCAATGCACAGGGCGCAATGGTATACCACCATGAAGGTACTACGTCCATGCTGATACGGATCTCGAGACAAGTGTAGATTGCAAGGGAAATAAAGATCACGTACCTCCACGGTTGGAACTTTACTCCAGAACCCACTCGAACCACTTAACTATTGTTTTCTTTACGAGTTCAAGTAAAATGTGTTCATTTCTCTTCGTATGAACATGACTCATATAAATTTGCATAATTAACGTAGATATTTATGAGCGGTAGTGTAGAGGTCGCATGTAATACATAAGGGAGTCGTCATTATTTACGGTCTTGGGGTCGGAGAAATCTGAGGGGGTCACTCAAAAAATTGAAAGCTATACGGGGAGTTGCTAAAAATTTGGAGAGAAAAGAGGAGGAGTTACTCAATTTTTGGTGCAAAATAAATTGAAACGCCTCTCAGATTGCATGCACCATTGCACACATCAATTTCTCAAAATTTTCGATGCGTGAGGGGGACCTCTCGTGCTCTCCCCCTTGGGGTGTTCTAACAGTTTTTCTAAGTAAAAAAATATTTAAAAACATGTGTCAAATTGCACCATTGCACACATCAATGTCTTATCATCATGATTCGTCATGATCCTCATCATCATTTTGTTGGTTTCACCTTTATCAACCGTCATGAGACATCGTCGTAAACTACTAGCCTCTTTACGGCAACAGCTTAGCGCTACCTTTTTTTTTTTTTTTCTTTTTTTTTTTTTGCGTAGGTCAGCGGAGCGGAAATTATGCTCTGGCTTGCGAGAATGTCATGAGATGACCGATGATAATCAAGCACTACACCGGGACTTGAAAGGTCTGTGCGATTGCTGTATGATTTTTATAAATTTTACAAATACCTGGGGGGGGGGGGGTGTCAGTCTACATTTCTGTTAGAGAAGGGGTTACGCAAATTCAGCATGGTTGGCAGGGGGTTAGGCCTACTCGAAATTCCGGAATTTCCGATGAAAATCCTCCGACCCCCCCCCCCGCCCTCCCCGACGCCGTAAATAATGACGGCTCTCTAAATCACAGAACACAAGGAGACGTGATTCCCATGGTACTTTGTCCATAGGATTCCTAAAAGATGTTTCTGTAGAGGTTATCATGATACAGAGGTCTAAATTAATTGTAGGCCCAGTCCCGGGGCCCAGTCCCTGTTCCCGGGACAACCAAACCTTGGGACCACCAAGTCTGGACATGGTTGTCCCATAGGACTACCACTTGTTGACATATGTGTTATGCAATTTATTCATACGAAGTAGTCTTCTTTGGTTGTTCAGGATGATAAAAAAGAGAGGGTATGAAGTATGATGCACCTTTTGCCACGTGTTTGTATTGTTTTACACTGTTTGAATTTAATAGGCTGTAGGCCTATAACATTTCAGCTTGAAAGTGCTTCCATGCACAGTCTGTCACTTGTGTTGCTTGGCTGACTGCATGAAAATAAAACTACATGAGAGATGTTGCTAGAGTATGGTATTCATTCATTTGTTTTTTCTGTATTTTTTTGTAAGATTTTCAGAAAGAGTGAGCATACAATTAAAAATTATCAATATATGGGTGGAGTGCGGTGTGGTGTATCGATCGCTCCACGCGACGAATGCACTATCCGTGACATGGCCCTCTACGGTAAGATCATGTGTTGTTTACCCACCGCAAATGGGGTCACAGGCTAGTTCACCGAGCAGGTCATGATATCGATACATGTGACCCAGCTGACTATGAATGAAGCCACCCCGGGAACAAAGTGCCTGCCGATAGTTGTGAGACAAGCAAGATATGTACTGTAAAAGTAACTGATCGTTCAGGTGAATGTCTGTCTGGTATTTAGCAACTAAGCACGGTGAGCTTGGGTACCTCCATTTGTAGCTGGCTGGAAAACTTTCTGTTCCGTGCTTCTTGTACTAGTTGTACCCGGGAGTTGTATGCATGGAAGGGTAACTAAAGAGGTATCATGTGTGTACATGGGAATCCCTCAATAGTTTTGTGTTCGATCATTTGATATGTCTAGTTTACATCTTTTTGTAACGTTCATTCCATATGGTCGATGTTAGGAGTGAGATGTTCTTCCGTTACCTTACAAAGCGATCGTTGCTTTACAATTACATGTCATCGATGACGGTGCAATTTTTTGGAAGAGCAACATACGGGCTAATTTTTGCATATAACGAGGCGAACTACAATATTTGATTTATGGCCTGACTTTATCTACACTCCTATCGTTCTGTTAAAGGTTCTCGATCGAGGGCCAATGTGCTATGCGAGACTCACACAGTGATGACAGGGCTATTGACAAAGGTTGAGACGACCCAAACTAGCCAAAATTAGCCAAACCACCATAAACCACCATAAACGACCCATATCATCAAGTAAACGACCTAAAATAAGCACAGGGATGAAATATGTCTCAGATTTCTGGAGAAACCGCCCCAAAAACGGCGAAAACCAGCCGGCATTTTCGATCATTGCAAATTCCTATACATGCCATCAACGAGTTAAGGGGTTCGGTTTGTTTCTTCAATAGAGGGCGCTGTGCAAGATTGTTACTGCTTTTACAACGTAAAGTGTAGCACAGGGAATTTCCCCGTTGTCGTGTTTAGTGGCTTACCAAGGAATGGGATCAAAGTTTTTAGTTTATTACATTTTACAGCTCATTCACATTTTTTTTGATACCAACATTAATTTATTTGAATAAATTCTACAAACCAAATATTAAGATAACATGTGCCGTGGCCCTGGTTCCATACATGTACATACACATACCTGCATATATGTGCATGCATGCATGCATGCACACAAACATATATATGCGTGCGTGCAGGTTACATGGAAAGTTGAAGATCTAGCAAATATCAGATTAAGGTGAAGTACTACGAATTACGTCAAAATTAGGTTGTGGTGTCATTTTCTTGAAACTTTGCACAAATATTCTGGGAAGTTGTGCAAGTGCAAAAATGAAATAAAAAATGGGGGTCACCACGCTCGTTTCCATGGAAACGGACGTTAAAATGGCGTCGTTAGAAATAAATAAAAATGATATAATTCACTTAAACTAAAGAAAGCAATTATAAAACGCTTAGCAAATGAGTTAATTTTAATAAATACCAAGAATTAAGATCCATATCTATCGAATGTATAGTTTTCATGATGTTTGTAAAGAAATTTTAACATAAGTATCGATTACAAAATGACGATATCGAAATTATATCACTACATAATTTTCAAACTTTCTTCCTGTCGCTTTGAATGGTGTCATTTTGACCAAACTTGGCGAATAAAATCCTGACATAATACCATTTAGTTTACGCTTTTAATAAAAGGGTGTCACCACGCTACTTTTTACAATATCTCCAGGTGAATGGGTAATATGCGCCATGTAAATGGGAGACAAATGTTAATTTTGCGCTCATATTGAATACAAACCAGCTTCCCAGGGGGTTAAAATATGACAAGGTTAAATGTCACATGTATTTCTAAGAGACTGGGTCAAAAAATTAAGTAAAAGCGCAATTTCAACAATGACAGGTGATGTTAAATACATGCGCTACAAAATAACGCATTTGCGGCAGACTGGAGTTAAATCTGCGCAGAAATGTTCTAAAGCGTGTGCGCGTCCGAATTCGTCGCCCTTTACCTTAAGTGGGTGGTCGCTTTAAAAAACAGCGCCCTCACATGGCCATATTGATACAAGGGCATATTACAGGAAACATGCATGTCTACATTTATATGTGGAGATCCGACACACACACATACATACATACATACATACATACATACATACATACATACATACATACATACATACACATATACATGCATGCATGCATATACACACACATACATACATACATACATACATACATACATACATACATACATACATACATACATACATACATACATAGGCAGGCTGACAGATAATGAATGTAGACTCGGACTCTAAGCACGTGGCATTATCAACATCACGCAGGACTTTCAACTGCATAAAGGTTTTAATTTCAAAAGTTTGAAGCTTTAATTTTTTTCACAAACAAGTCATCATCAATAATACAGCTGCATCCACCTGATAGAGGTGTTTGAATTATCATGGTGACTGAATAACACATGTAGTAGACTTGTGCTTCAAAATACATGAAACAATAAAAAAAATTCTTCATTCACTTGGCTGGATGTACTCAAAGTGGATCCATTTTTCAATTACACATATTACCCACAGCAGACATGGCATTAAATGGCAAGATAGAACTGCTTTGAAAAAGCGCCCTCCTTCGGTGAGCCCAGTTACGATGCTGAAGTTATTTTCGTTTTCAGTTGTGTCATCGAAATGAGCCCCACAACTTGGTAATTGATAGTACCAACAACATGGCTGCCCGCAATTCTGTCGACGGTTTCTCCAGAAGGTGGAGTTTTATTGTATCCCTGAATACCTAGAATGTTTGTTTTAGGTCGTTTACTTGATGATATGGGTCGTTTTGGTGGTTTATGCTGGTTTGGCTAATTTTGGCTAGTTTGGGTCGTCTCAACCTTTGTCAATAGCCGTGATGACAGTCTTGTATGGTATATTTGACCATGTCTTTTTTGTACGTCCATGATTTGACCATGGAGGTAAAAGAAACTCCATAATTTGACCTAAGTCACGGTCCCTGACCTTGTGCAAGAGTAATGTCACTTTAGCTGTTGACCAATGGCCTCGGTAAATGTAAAGGCAAGATTCGCAGAAAACCAGAGTCAGTAAAGCTCAGAGGCTGACTATCTATATAATGTGTCTGGAGGGGGCTTCTTCATTTCACTTCTTTCATTGGAGAAGAAAACTGTTTTATGCTGAGAAATCTCAGTGACTCTTTCGTTTACTTACACACGTGACCACCTGATTACACTACCAGGTTTACAGGGGCATCAAGACATCCAGCCAAATATGAGAAATTGTAACCATTGCCCACATGAACGTGTCTTTCCATGTAAATATGCCCCCTTAAGATATTTTGAACAAAATTGAAATTTAATGGGGAAAATAATAACTGTCACTGCTACCTTCCAGCTGCAAATTTCCCATCCCGCCGATAAGTCCCCCCATTCACCACCAGAAAACCTCCCTGCTCCCCCATCTCCCCACTCCCCACCTCCCATTGCCCTCTCCTACCACAAAAGATACCCTTGCCAACTCTTTGCCACATGCATTTTCCAAAAACTTCAAAAAAATAACTAAAGTTTGCTCCCTGCTGATTGGTTTGGCATTTTCAAGTTGCCTGCTGGCTGACTTCAAAGATGTCACTTCACAAACAGCTTTCCCTTAAAATTTTGATGTTTCAGATATATGACTGCACTAATATTATGATGGATTATCATAATAAATCACCGGGAATATCAATAATGGCAATTTTTCTGTCAATAATTCAGTTGTAATGTACAGGGGTATTTTGTAAACTATGCTTGCTTATTCAGAAGAAAAGTGGCTTTTATTTACTTTCCCTTTTCATAAACAAACAAAAACTTCTCACTGATTTTGTACTGCTAAACAATAATTCAATGAAGTCTCATAGATGATGGTTTTCATTTTCTTTTCCAATGAAATGTTTTATCGATAATTTTCCAAGTACATTTGCAAGAAAATCTCAGCTCCACAATTTTTTCTTTGCATTTTTCTCAAGGTCATGACTAACCATGATTCCAAAGCTCTCAATTGTCAGCCTGTACTAGTAGATACCTATGCCCTATTCTATTGAAATACTGATTTGTTTATCCCAAGGTCAAATAAGGTCAGTGCATGATAAGAAAACCTAAATTGCCCATGAAAGAAATTGAGATGTTGATGTAGTTTTCAAATTTGAGCCCTATAATGAATATTTTATTGTTTTTCTTTTCTATCTCTTTCTATTTTGATCAGAAACGGCTAGAAATAAACAGTAATCAACAATCTGTGGGGAAAAATTGGTCAGGTAAGATATGCACAACTCTTTACAAAGCAATGCAACATTCTAATGAATGAATTCCAAGACATTACATTATCTACACCCTCATCAGTGGTTTCACGCTGTTCAAAGTAACACCACTATGATAATGTGATTAATTAACCATGTTTACCTAAAATCCAGGAGAGAGATACAATATTTATTGTGTAATTTGCCATAACTAAATTATCTAAAAAATACAGAAGAATCCATGTTTTTAGAGGAATACAGAAAATGTTTTGGTGAAAATCTACAAATCTGCAATTTTATTTGTAAACATTTATTTTCATAAATACATATATGGTATGTTGCCAAGTTGCAGCATTAGCGAATATTTTCTACAAAAGATGGCTTTCAAAAGTATTTGCATATGTATAACCAACATGAATCAAAAGGTCACAGATTAATAACACAGCCATGCTGGCACTAATTAACATTAATTACCTGTAATTTTGGTATTTTTACTTGACCTGACATGACCTCTGGATACAGATTTCACTGGTGATCTCTATTGTACCGGCATAGATCATGCTAGTTACAGTAATAGAAACCCGCTACTGCTGTGCATATGGAACATATCACATCCATTCAGTAATCCACTACAGTAAATATCAGGCAAAGAATCAGTCATGAATCTTCTGAACTTTACTTTGTGTCTACTTTGCATTGTCAAAGTGTTAAAATAATTATGGTATTTCTGCTCAAAATATGATAGGAATCGTCATTTTCCTGAGCAAAGGCAGTGAACCATGGATAATTGTGTAGCATTTCCAGTGGATCAGCATCTCTTGGAAGACGTCATCACCCAAGGGAAAGACTATGCCCTGACAAAAGGAATCATCATGAGAACCAGGGAGCAACCAAATTCCTCCGAGGTTATCAGCTATGCTCCCCATGTCCTGTTTCCATCACCAGTACCAAAACATTTATTTGAACAAGCATTGGCAGCACAGGAGGATTTCAATTTATTAATGTACGGAGTGACGCAGGATCAAGAGTTTTTGGAGACTGCTCTTAAAAGGTAATATCATCAAAATTACACTCTTTTATTATTCAGTTTTCCTACGAGACAACAGGCATATGCTTTATCAAGTTTTGTACGGTTTATTTCTGTAAAATTTGAAAAGTCTCTTTCTCTGTCATTTGATGAACAAACATTTCATTACCAGTGTCTTGAAGGGTCTGATGTGCAGTGCAGTCCAGATCAATTAAACAACATGGAAAAGATGTTTTTAAAAACAGTGGAAAGGTTAATTGAATATCGTATTCCCAGGTCTTTTACTCAATACACTTAATATATACTTTCTTCCCTTGTACTAACTGGCTTACTTAAGTTATACATGTACTTTTTTATTTTGTTTGTTTGTTTGTTTGTTTGTTTGTATGAATGTGTGTGTGTATGAACGTATGTATGCATGCATGTATGTATGTATGTATGTATGTATGTATGTTATATGTATGATTTCTTTAATTCATTTTGTTTTGTTATTTTCAGTGCAATACAAGTTGATGATTTCACAAGGAAACTTTATGAAATCTATGAAAAAGTCCACATCAAGGGAAACCCTGCACAGGTATATTTAAAGTGGATATCCTAAATTTACACAAAGTTCATTTATTTTCACAATTACACCATCAAACGAAATTAATGTCATCGTCCTGTTGTCATCCTGTTAATCTGCAATATCTTGTTAAATTCACAGTGACTACATTGCAAAATGGACTTTTTAAGACTTAAATATCTTTGACATGATTGGCCCTTTAAGAGAGGTCCCTGTTCAACCTTTGAATTCAGCTTGGATGGAAATCTCCACATGATGTCAAAGGTGAACAGGGGTCAGCGTTCAAATTTTCGCCTTTTTTGATTTTGCTAGTGTCTAAAGGTGCCCATGCTAGCATCACATGCTATTTGTGGGTCTGTTCTGGACTGTCTGTCTTTGTATGAGACATGTTTGAGTAGGAAACTTGTGTTTTATTTTGACTGCAAAAGGCACCCAGGTATTTGGTAGAAATTTTTTATACACATTGTTGTGACTAATCACAGATCTTTAAAATGAACTGGGGACAAGTATGGCAATTTGTAATAATAAAATCAGCAACAATGTTTATTAATATCAGTATATTACACACATGCCTACTGTAGGGTTTTGAATTCAGAACCCCAAAAGGACAGTATCCAAAAAGTAAATTTGATAGGAAACCCAAAAAATCATCATTTCTACACCATTGTGTGTTTACAGTTTCAATACTTGATAGTTATGAATTTTCTTTCAGCCAATCAATTTCGCTATGTTACGGGCTGACTACATGTTTGATACTGCAAGGGGGAAAGAAACACCAGCTGAAGAAATGAAACTACGTCAGATTGAAATCAATACCATCGCCAGTAGCTTTGCAGGACTTGGATCTAAACTACCAGAGCTCCACAGGTGAGAAAAGAAAAATCAAACAATTGCTTTATTGCCTCAATAACTTAGATTTTAAGAGTTATATCACACACTTAAAGAGACAGTTGCTGCAACTTTTGATCATTTATCAGCGTGTTCATTTTTTAGCCGGATGCCGGCCAAATTGACCGGCTACTTTCGTATTTTGGCCGGCTACTTTACAGCACTGTTTCGCTCTCTGGTCCGGAAATTCTGGTTTTGATAACAATAATTAGATTTTTTGGTGGTCTTGCAAGCCGCAGATAATATTTCAGAAGTGCCGATGTGGCTATATGTAGTCTAGCAATTTACGCGGTGAACTTGTTGCTGTAGTACCGCGATCAGCGAACGTGTTGTACTATACACTGGGCATCGCTCTCGAGGTCAACCTCGCTCGCCCGATCACAGCCCGAATTATTCCGACGTTCACATCGGGTATAGCCGAAAATTGGACTAACATACAAATACGTTATGCCCGCGAATAGCCGACCATTTCCGAATGAAGCCGACTTTTGTTTCGCTCAAACGCGGAAGAGAAAGTCGACGCTTGAGAGCTTTGGTTTTCTGCGTAAGAGTAGGGCCTAGTCTGATGGGTTTGGTAGGTTTTTGATCAAATCTAAAGCGACCACAAGTTACTGAGTCTCACTGTTCATACTTTCGAAACGCCACGTCAATCTATCCATGGTCGATCACGATGTCAATATTCAACTCAAGTCGATCGACATCGCGCTTGTGGAGGGGCTGTGGTGCATGTGTGCATCGCGGAAGAGAAAGTCGACGCTTGAAAACTTTGATTTTGTGACTTTGTCTGTTGGTTATGGGAGGTTTAGGTCAAATCTAAATAAAAAAATTACTTGGTCTCACTTTTCGTACTTTTGAAACGCTACGTCGATCACAGTGTCAAATTTCAGGTTGACCGATATCGCGTTGTGTGTACTGTGTTACAATTGACTACCAGTGTAGTACAGGCTGGCGTTCAGTGTCGTTTATAGTTTGAGGTTTTATCAAACATGAACACTGAAATTTAGCTCTCTTTTTCAATTATATTCAACATCAGCAAAAAATCAATAATCAGCTCGCGGATTCGTTTTATTGTGAAATTAGTACAGTGAATTAAAATCACTGAAAATTGTGTTCCTATAATTCATTGAATTGAATAAACTCTTTGATTTTACTGTATCTTCAATCAAGTGTATTTAAATCAGTAAAACACTTCGTACAGCCAGGCTGGTCAGGATTCTAGCGGATCGTTACCTGGGTTGTGAAAACCCTAGGCCCCATTCTATGATGTATTTCAAAATGTTTGTTCAAGTCATGAGCTAAACATAATTCTACACAACAGTCTGGTGAAATTTGGCTATTATCCTTGTCAACTGAATGTAGTTGACAGGCCCAAGTGATATCAATTAATTTTTCTGACTTTTTTTAAAACTTTATCCCTTGAAAATATGTTGTAATTGGCAATGATAATGATTATTCTGTATGCTGAAACGGTCTTTAATACTGTACAAGAATGCATAAAATTACTCCAAAATGTCTTCAAAATTTAAAAATTTCTTGCCCACCCCCGTCCCTGAAACCCTCCCCCTTTGTGTATGTTGAAATAGCCTTTTATACACTGTATAAGAATGCATGAAATTGCTCAGAAATGTCTTCAAATTTAAAAATAATCCTTAACACTCATGCTGAAATGGTTTTTCATACAGTACAATACTGCATGAAATTACTCCAAAATGTCTTCAAATTTTAAAAATTTCTTGCTTTCAGGGAGGGGACCCCCTCCCTGAAACCCTCCCTCCTGTGTGTATGTTGGAATAGCCTTTTATACACTGTATAAGAATGCTTGAAATTGCTTAGAACTATCTCCCCCCCCCCCCCCCCCCGCCCCCCCAGGGAACCTGGTTGCACACATTAGCTAACCGCCTACTTTCTGAATTTTCCGCCTACTTCAAAATTTTTGAGAACCCTGTTTACTAGTTTTGTTTGTGAAATCAAGTATTTTTTTTCTTCTTCTCCCTCAAATGTATTGAGTTACAAAATATTAGCTTTCCAAATACAACACATTGTTCACCATATTCAGTGATATCGTTGAGAAAATCAATTTCAGTCTGTACTGAAATTGAATTCAGTTGTTTACAACAACATATGATACACAAGTTTGTGTTTTTACCTTTGTTTGAAAAGAATAGTTTGAAGATATGTGATTTTCATTTCATGGTAGAAGTCAACAACTCGATTAAAGCTGTAATGCCAGATACAAGGGGATTTTTGAATGTGGGATGAAAATGTTGAGTGAAGCTCGAAAATATTCTGTTTTCACATCACTGTCCACCTTTTGGTTAATTTTTGATTTTTGGTATTTTTGGAGCAAACCTTGTGTCAGGTTCTAATATCAAAAAGCCATCTACTGTAATTTACATGTTACCACTGTCTGTGCTAATGACCAGCTATTACATGTACTTTTCATTGATAAACTTTGATAACTTAGTCTCATTTTCACTGATAATAATGATAACTAAGCTTTGTAAATACGGGTATCACACTCTAAGTGATAGCCATTGTGGTGATTAAATGAAGGAAACAAGACTACAGAGGATGTATTTTGCTAGATTTCTGCTTTACTAGTGTACATGTAATGTTCATTTTTATAAGCTTTATATCTAAGCAATAAGACTAACCGGACACAACTGTCAAAGGAGAAAAGGGCTAGAATCAGATACATCGCCAATGTCAACAAGTGCTGTGAGATGCAGGTATTGAGGACTGCCCCTTTAATTAATCATTCACAGGTATAATTTACGAAACATTGGAGAGAGTGAGAAAGCTGCCAGTCTTCCAGAGAACAAAGCAGTTGATGGTTTGGCAAAAGGATTGGTTGAAGCTTGGAAACTTTATGGAAATGAAAAGTATGTACTATTCCTTTGTAATTTTTTATCTTTTTTATAAGGGTAATAACACAATGATTAATCAATTTTCCTATAGAGTACTTGGCCAAGTCATCATGGAGTTGTCATCTGCGTATCTCAGGGTATCCTTCATAAATTGTAATAACCTCCAGTGTAATGTTGTACTGCAATGATGTTCTGTGTGACCCAACATTCTTCTGGTTAAGTCAATGCATTTTAAGATAGATTTATGTACCCTGAGAGAATTTGGAATAAAACAACATTGCTTTCAATCAATGAATGATTGTCAGATAATGACAAGTGTTTCACTTTCATAAATTTATGATGCCTTGCTGTAGTAATCATTCAGAATATATTGAACTGAAAAAAGTCCCTTAGACTGAAAATTGCATAAAATTGTGAGTAGCAAATCAAACAAACCTTAGTGTCTACCATGTCAAAATTTTCAAAGTTTTGCAATCTATATAATCTATGTTTATACACAGGCGACCCAATAAGTTCTGAGTTTTTCACACTGTTTTCTCTATTATTTTCTCCTCTTTCTTCATGCTCTGAATGATCGAAATAAATAAAATAAATGGTTTTTATAACCTAACCTAGCCTCTGTGACTCTTTATTTATTTTACACTCCATTGCAAGGGCGTATATCTCTCATACACACATGCTGTAATTAATTAGTCAACACAACTAATTATGCTAATCCGTGGACTTATCAGAGGTTGGTCAACATCGGAAAGATAGTGATGTTAATTAGTAACCATTCCTATCTTTCGCGATGTTGACCAACCCGTAAAATCCCTGATAAGTCCACGGATTAGCATAATTAGTTGTCAGTGTTCTCCACAAATAAAAAAATTAAGTCGGTGGCTAATTTGCATAATCATTTTGCATAATATTAACATAATCATTTGCATAATATTTACATATAGTTTGTGTTCACCAAAAATTGACAAAACAGTGTACTCATGGAGCAGAGCCCCCCCACTGATTTTTTCAAAATTCAGTACATCCTCACTAAGTTGCATAAGCTCCTACCCTTGTTTACTCAAATAAAGAAAGGTTAGGAGAGTAAAATATACCGTTAAAGTTGGTAAAACTGCTCAGATCAAATGATGTAAAACAATGAGATATCGAAGTTCCCGTGACAGCATCGCTAGGAAAAATCTACGTTTTTCAGTACGTTTATCAGGGGTCTCTGACAATGCGCACCCCGGTACCAAAATAGAAGAGTCCCACTCTGATGTCATATCCGCCATTGTTTACGGCATATTTTCATTCACGCACGCGATCTGGGATTTTATTCTCTTCACATGCATTTTCATTTGTTTAAAGCAAGTAACGCTCCATCTGTTAAGAGTTTTTACCGCTGACTATAACAATTTTCATTGCTATGTTGCTGTTTTCACAAGATACTGACCGTTCGATCTTGGAAAATTGAGTTGCTTTTACGTGCAGCCAACGCATGCCGGTGCAGTGACAGACAGTTCCGTAAGCCATGCTACGCTGTTGATCGGCAGCATACATGTCTTCGTTCCACGTTTACTTTTTATTTCAAGATGTGAGTCAAACAGAAATTTCACCAAATTGCCACTTCTGTATCTAGGGAATGTGTAATCAGTTTGATTTCAAATTTTTTGTCAAGTAAGAGCAGAAATCGTCGCTGACTTTTGCTGTCTTTTGACTATGGTTTTATATCAATTTTTCTGTCCTTTACAATTTCTTTGGATGGGTCGGTGGAGGGTGTTAAAAGAATGTGTACTTTCTTTGGGGGAAATTCGGCAGAATCAATCGAGACAACACTTAGATCTTGATGTGACTGCACAGTTTATTGTGTCACCGTCCTGGTGGCGGGACAGTGATTGTGTGAATGGGTTGACAAGTCGGTCGAGCTTCTCTCGCGGTCTTTCTTCCGCTATGGTCGTCGTGACATATCTTGACGAGGTATTAAAATGACAAATTCACACATACAACAACAGCAAAATGTGCCTTATTGATTTAAATTAACACCTTATTGAAATTAAATACAGAAACAAACAAAAGCACGGCATAAAAACATTGCCGTGAACCAAACCCGCCACCCCAGAACAAAGGCTGACGGTGGGTTTCAAGAGCATGGGCGGCCGAAAATTAAACTGGGCGGCGTAGATTTTATCTGGGCGGCCGTGAAATTAAAGTGGGCGCACCGCCCACTTAAAAGGCGCCTTGGAGAACACTGGTTGTGTTGACTAATTGAACAATGGCGCCGAACAAAGGCGACACGGTTTTGCGTGCTCTTACAATTTTCCTGTTCTTATGCTTCTTTATCATTGAATCATCCGGACTGCTATCTTACAACAGAGAGGAACTACTGGTGCTCCGCCAGAGCGGCGGTGAGGTGAGCGGTGAACTTATCTCGGGTCAAAATTTCATCGAAAAATCTTTGCTCACAAACTCAGCTGGTGAACAGAAGCCTGCCCATAGCCGTTCGCATAGTCGTCGACCACGGAAGCGTGGAAAACGTGCCGGAGTATTGACGCGTCTCCGTAAGCGTAAGAATCGCCCACCACTGCCCAGTATAATCCTCGGAAATGTACGCTCGCTACGAAATAAGACTGATGAACTATCTTGTCTCATTCACACTAGGAAAGACTATCGCGATTGCTCAGTGTTTTGTTTTACTGAAACATGGCTAAATTCATCAGTGCCTGATTCCATTCTAGTGCCTGATGGATTTACACTCTTTCGGTCGGATCGTGTATTTGCTGAAGTGGAAAAATCTATTGGCGGCGGACTCTGTTTTCTTTTAAATAATGCTTGGTGCACTGATGCCAGGATTATCTCAAATCGTGCACACCAGAGTTGGAAACTCTTGTTATCAAATGTCATCCATTTTATTTGCCCAGAGAATTGGATCTGTACTTTTGTGTGCTGCATATGTGCCACCAGATGCCAATTCAAACGTTGCTATTGACCAGCTGTCGGCTATAATTACGCAACAAGAAAACAAACATTCCGGGTCAACCTGCATTGTTTTTAGGCGACTTTAATCATGCAAATTTACGTAAAGGGCTACCAAAATACTATCAACACGTGAATTGTGCAACCCGTCATGACAAGATCTTAGACCACTGTTATACGACAATAAAAGATGCCTATCGGTCTCTGAAACGTGCACCTCTCGGTAACTCTGATCACAATATGATTCATCTAGTTCCCGCATACAGACAACAACTCAAACGTGAAAAACCTACAAAACGCCTTGTCCCTCGATGGACAGAAGCAGCCATTCAGCGACTTCAGGGCTGTTTTGCGTGTACGAATTGGGACTTGTTTATTGAAACTGCAGCTGACCTTGATGAGTGCACCGAGGTCACGATGGATTACATCAAGTTTTGCGAGGAGCTATGTATTCCCAGGAAGTTGGTAACATCTTATCCCAATGATAAACCCTGGTTTGATCGGACCGTAGCTACCCATCTTCGCGCGAAAGAAGCTGCTTTCAGATCTGGCGACAGTTCAGCTATGAAGAGGCAAAATATGATGTTGTGAAGGCGATTAAACATGCGAAACGTCTATATCGAGACAAGTTAGAAAATGATATTTTGGCAACTGACTCACGGGAATTGTGGAAAGGCTTTGAGAAAATCACCGGGTATAAACCAAAGTCAAAATCAGCTCCAACGGATGATGAAACCCTTCCGGATCGTTTAAATGAATTTTACGCGCGATTCGACCGTCCTTTCGACATTCCACCAGTTACAAGTGAATCGCTGCCTCCTCCGTTTGAAGTATGCTTGGGGGACCTCCGACGCACTTTAAGTACATTGAACGTGAAAGCTTCTGGTCCAGATGGAATTTGTCCTCGCCTGTTACGATCATGTAAAGATGAACTTTGTGAAATCTTATGTGTGATATTTAACTGGTCATTGAAACGAGTCACGTTCCAATGTGTTCAAAAGATCCATCATAATTCCCGTACCAAAACGCACTCCAGTTACTTGCTTAAATGATTATCGTCCAATAGCTCTTACATCTACTGTTATGAAATGTCTAGAAACCATTGTTAGAAAATACATTCAGTCGAATATTCCTGCATCTTTAGATCCATATCAGTTCGCCTATAGAACAAATAGATCGGTTGATGATGCTGTATCTTGGGCACTTTTCAAAGTTTCTCAGTTTCTGGATAAGAAAATTCCAAATTATTGTCGGCTGTTATTCATTGACTATAGTTCAGCATTTAATACTGTATCACCTTTTAAATTATATGATAAGCTCACCAACTTGAATTTCAATCCCTCAATTTGTAAATGGATTCTCGATTTCTTGTTGAATCGCTCCCAATCGTGAAAATTGGCAGTAACTTTTCAAACTCTATCGTTCTAAACACCGGTACACCCCAGGGTTGTAACCTGTCACCGATACTCTATTCTTTGTTTACACATGATTGTGCTGTGAGTTCTGAGGAGAACAATTTCATAGTAAAATTCGCCGATGACACCACCCTTGGCGGTTTTATTGAATCTGATGAATCATTATATAGGAAACAAGTGGACGATACAGTTAAATGGTGTTCCAATAACAACTTGGAACTGAATGTCAAGAAAACAAAGGAAATAATAGTGGACTTTCGTAAAAATCCATCAGAAATTACGCCTCTTACTATAAATGACACCGAAGTGGAAATAGTTCAATTTTTCAAATTTCTTGGTGTCTACTTATCTGCTGACTTGAAATGGGAAACCAATACTGATTTCATAGTTAAGAAAAGCCAGCAACGCTTATTCTTTCTGCGGAGGTTGAAGAGTTTTCGTGTTAGTCAGAACTTGTTGATTAGGTTCTATCGCGGAGTGATTGAGAGTGTCTTGACATTCGCAATCACTGTCTGGTATGGCAATATCACAATGAATGAACGGAAACGACTCAACCGGATCGTCAGTACCGCCAGTAAAATTATTGGTTGTAATCTTCCATCGCTAGACAGTCTTTACGAGGACCGTGTTCTCAAAAAGTCTGTCTCCATTGTCAATGATCAGTACCACCCTGCACACAATTTGTTTCAACTTATGCGTTCTGGTGAACGTTACGTTCAATCAAGTCAAGTTCTAATCGGTCCCTAAACAGTTTTTACCCTACAGCAATTCGCATGTTAAATGAATGTAAATCGAGTACTGGAAGAGCTCACACATCTCGTCTCTCATAGTTCCTACACTTGTACTTCTGAAGTCGGCGCTTTTATTCTAACATGTTTATTTTTAATTGTGTTTCTTTTATTTTGTGTATTGCTCTTTTATTCCCTGTTTTTTATCTCACTGTCTGTCCTTTTGTTTTCGCAAACCAAGATGTATTTCATTGTATGTGCAATAGCGTATATATATGACAATAAATTATTATTATTAAATTATTAAATTATTATTAATTAATTACAGCATGTGTGTATGAGAGATATACGCCCTTGTAATGGAGTGTAAAATAAATAAAGAGTCACAGAGGCTAGGTTAGGTTATATAAACCATTTATTTTATTTATTCCAATCATTCAGAGCATGAAGAAAGAAGAGAAAATGATAGAGAAAACAGTGTGAAAAACTCAGAACTTATTGGGTCGCCTGTGGTTTATACTTAATAATTTTACATCTTGTCTTTCAGGGCAGCCATGTTGTTTTTCATTGAAGACGTCTCTCAAAACATTTTTGACCAGAGGATATTGGAGTATACGATACATGAAGTCAATTCTTCCGTAACAACTCTTCGAAGAAAATTTTCTGATATTGTAGAAAGAGCAGTTACTAAAGATAATAAATTATTCATGTAAGTACTTTCTTCTTTTGTTTTGTTTTTTTTTCCAGTAAACATTTAAAACACCTGTCACAATATATTGTCCAAAGTTTGATTGATTTTCATAGTTTCACTAGATATTTAATTTCTACTTTCTGTATTTGTACTAGTATGTGGCAAAAGGAGGTTTTGTTAAATTCAAAATGAAGTGACCAACGTTTGTGTTTGTATTTCTTCACAGTTTGTTATAAGAACCTTGTGAAAATTTATTTGAAATTTCTTTCAAACTTGGTAGCAGGTGTATACAGAACAATGGTCCTTTTTCTTCATTTCACATGCATGTAGCTCTGATATCCCTATGTGATACATCGCCAATTTAAGACCAGAATGATATGTTTTGAAATACAGACAGACAACCGAGGTGGTGCTGCTTGCCACATGCAAAGGAAAAAAATCCTGATACAAAATTTAAAAAATTATGTTGTCATGTTAATGAGGAGCAAAAATGAACATATGACACAGAGACATCAAATGTGAAACTGAAAGATCGTTATATCTTCCTTGGTTTTCTTTTCTTACAGCGATAACATTGAAATAGCAGTAGTGTATTTCAGATATGGATACATGCCACATCAATATACATCAGAGAAGGTGAGAACACTTTACCTTCCTCCCTATTCAATATTTTCCTGAGTATTCCCTGGCGTTTTTATAACGGCAAACTTATTGACACAAATTATAGGCACAAAGTAGAATTGTTGTCTGATGCTTTCTGACAGTTCAAGTTTGTAACAAGCAGAAAATATGGACGTCTTTAAACAGATGATAATAATAATTGTTTCTAGGTTAAAAAGGTTGATGTGTTTAGATTATCTTTCTAATTTCAATGATGCTGTACATTACACATACAGTATTACCAGTGTTGATTTATTTTACAATGATGTATTTATTTCTCATCAAGAGAACTCAGCCAGTCAAATACTGTACTGTAATCACCAGTAAGATCAATCAAGACCTCACACTTCTAGTGACTACAGACTTGTAAACAAGTTTGCCAAAAGATAACCTCATAAAACCTTTACAATAAACTGTGAGGGCGCCCTACTCAGTGCTGATCTCTGTAAAAGGAAAAAAGAGAGCTGCAATAATCAAGAAGACTCATGGAGACTTTGTTGGTGTGTTCCGTTTTTGCAGGACTGGGAAGCTCGGCTGATGATGGAGCAATCCCTGGCAATCAAATGCCCATCAATCAGATTCCATCTGGTGGGAACAAAGAAAGTGCAGCAGGAATTGTCCAGACCAGGAGCCGTTGAGAGATTCCAGAACTACTTCCCCAATCCAGCAGAGTCGGTTCAGAGGATCAGAGACACATTTGCAGGACTTTATTCATTTGACATGGTAGGTAAATACATTTAATAGGTTAAAACAATGTAGATGCTTCATTGATATTTTGCAGGATTTTCATTTTCATAGCGTTTTTCAGTAAATATAATACATACAGCTTATCTGTGTGTTTTGGATGGCAGATTTATAGTAAATGTCCTTCAATATTTTATAGGGAGAAGATGGGGATACAACAGTTAAAAGAGCCTTGGCAGAACCTGAAAAATATGTCATGAAACCCCAGAGAGAAGGGGGAGGTTAGTGACTGTGTTATTTAATACAAACGTCCAGAGTTCATTCTATCTGCAGTTTTTGTATGATGTTTTATTTTCATGCTTTGTTTGAGTGTTATTAAAACAAAAGTTGACGTGTACAACTCCTGTTTGTAAAGGGGATTGCGATAGGCTATTATCCCAAGCATACAATTCTACATCCCTATCAGATGACACGTAAACTTTCATTAAAGGTATAACAAATCAGCACTATTGTATATTCCAAATTTCACAGTATAGACAGATTGGAAACAATTTCAAAAGATTTTGCATGAGAAACATAATATAGGAGAGATAAATTAAGGCTCACATAAGCTTTTGGGAGAGGCTTTGTTCTCCAAGTGTTGTTTTAGTTGAGAGTAAGACATTTTATTTTTTTCCCTAATTTAGTTTGCATCTCTAAACTACTGCACATTTCTGAGTTACAATGTCTACAATGGCTTTGACACTTACTTCTAAATTTTCATATGACCATGCTAACAAGTTGTTGTCAACGGGAGCTGAACAAAGAGACACAGCACAGAGTATTGACTGAAAATTTGATACCCGTAACCCTCATTTCTCTGTATAGAGTTACCATAGGAAACTATACATTTTGGCCAAACCATGGCTTTGAAAGGGTTAAACTTGTGACCTCTGTCCTGTTTGCCAGGTAATAACATATTTGGCAAGAACATCACAGCCACACTGGAGAAGATTGGTCAAGATGAGAAGAGGGCGGAATACATACTGATGGACAGAGTGCAACCAGCCGTGATTCCAAACTATCAAATACGCCATAATACATCACCAGAGTTGATGGATATGGTCTCAGAATTAGGTGTCTTTGGTGTCATTATCGGGTTAGAATTACATTCATTTTCACCAGTGTTTAATCTTCTCTTTCATCATGAGTCAGTAATTTTCTTCTTTTGAGGGTGCATGCACCTCAAAATTGAAATGCTGTAAAATTTTGTTCATACAATGCCCAAATACTGTTACTTTTTTCTGATATTGCCAAGAATGAAAATAATGGCTCACAGTGTAAAATATCAAATGAGATTATGAAATTACCTCAAATTTACTATTTGAAGTTCAAATGATATGTAGTTTTACAAAAGGAAGACTACAGGAACGAAAGTTTCCTGCATGTTTCAAAAGGTATTCACAAAAATGTCAACTGGAAAAGGACCCGATTTTTTTATCCAAAAATCTGTCAACAAGGTGTACAGAATATAGAGAACATATCACACTGAAATAACAAGTAGTTACTCAACATTTCTTGTGTTTGATTTATTATTTCAGATAAGAGTTGAGCCAGTAAGCTAACTTACCAGTTGTTGTGTATACACTAGTGATATCAGTTTTAAAATGTTCAGATACTTTTTGATCTTCGTCTACCAATCATGTTTTGCGGCTTTTTAGGATTCATACTGTACAGAACTCAAGATTAAGACTCTTATTTGCCTTATTCACAGAAAAGGACCAAACATCCTGTACAATAACAAGGCAGGTCATCTTCTACGTACAAAGTCTATTTGCCATGACGACGGTGGTGTAGCAGCTGGAGCTGCTGTACTGGACAGTCCTTATCTAGTGTGAAGGCTGAACAACACTGAAATTGCAGATCTTTCAAACAACTACACTACACTATTTTAGCAAAAACATTCAACCTAATTGGTAATAATTTAGTGATAAAAATATCAGTTAACTTTCTGATATCTGTGGATGTCATCTACAAGATGAATTTTAGAAATTTTAGAGAATTTTTCAATATGTCTGTGGATGTCATCTACAAGATGAATTTTAGAAATTTTAGAGAATTTTTCAATATGTATAATGTCATCTTTAATGAAAATGTTTACCTCAAGGATATCAAAGTACTCGTAATTTGATTGAATTGTTTTACCAATGCCCCTGTCAGCTTACTTGGTAAACCACTCAGGTTATTTTATAAATAATCTTCTGCAGCTAAAACAGACCATCCTTTTCCTCTGATTTCAGAAATTTAAATTTGTAGACAACACTTTGAGATGGATCAATTCAATATCAAGACACGATGGAAACATGCTTATACTTTTTTATACTCCTACACAACATTGTCTGAAGGCAAATAGAGAAATATTTTGTGGTAAAACAAAGTGTTGTCTGCCATACATTTTGTTACAATGTGCATCCTTGCCGTCATAGGCAGCCATATTTAATTTCTGTACTGACCTTTAACCTAACTTGCAAATCTGACTGCAAGGTTACTTAAAGAACAATGTGTAACAAGATATTGTATCAGTAAAATTGTTGCTCATAATGCTATTTGATAATTTTCTAGAATAATAGTGTATAATATTGTAGAATCCGATGTGATATTTAATTACTGTATTGGCCTTTAGCCTATCCACATCAATGATTCTCCTATCAATAGGAGAAAGCTAGCATTTGAACAGACTGTATTACAAAGCTGTCGTGTGTAAAACAAAATGATTATAGAATGTGCATAAACAAAAATGTTGATTCATGATAGGTATATTCCTAAGTATTTCTCAAATGATTGTTTTGTACTGCCATGTGACTTCTTCAGTGTCCACTTTCCACAGAAAACTGCAATAGACAAAGTGCAACATTTTATTCCAGAGTAGACCTATTATCATGGGGCATCACAGTTGTCACTGTCAGTTCTACAGTTTGCGGTCTGTTCAATCAACAGGCTACGAGATCCTGCCGGTGATAATTTATACATCCGTATTACAAATTTAACCTGTTCACCCCCAATTCCCTGTAAACAGGTCCACATTTACCATTGATAACAGTGGGATCGGGTCAAACCATGGTGGTGAAAAAGTTAAGCTGCCGTGTGTTAAAGACCTCAAAAGTAACACTTTATAAAGAAAGTCTTGTTTCAAGTTGTTGGGCTATTACATGTAGGCAGATGCTATATCATTAACAATAGGTACATACCAGCGTTGTGTGTCTATCAGTGAAAGACAAGTCCAAATTCTTGAACATGTTCATCAGAGGATTGGCTGTACCTGATTCTAAAATGACTGTGTTGCTCTGTATTAAAACCCTCAACCATGAGTACTGCAATAAGAGTTTGAAGTGAATCAACAGCTACTGGTACTAAGTAGCTGTATGAGTTCATATCTTTTGGTAATGTTTCATGAAAATTTCCAAATTCAATTTTTCCATTTTGAAAGGCAATTTAAAGTGCTGTTAGCTGCAACAAAGTTTTCAAAAGTCTCACAATATCTTGGTTTCCTCAGCAAAATACATTTTCTTGTTCTCCTTGCAAATCGTGTGAAAACGCCAAGTCTACAGCTTGTCAACACAACCTGCATTTTTCTACTCTTCCATATTATTGTTGATGACTGGGTTTAAATTGGGATTTTGATTCATATGTCAACTCTAACATGGCTCATTAATCTCACTGAGTTGTGTTTGCCTGGTGAATACTTTGCATTTCATCATACTTTCATAGGGAGAAGAAAATCATGTACTACAGAGTAGTTTACCAGGACACAAATATTGATTCAGAATTAAATTCTTACAATAAGTTAACAACTTACGTCACTGTAATCTTTCATACTTCCATACCTCAATTACTAACACAGCATGTAAGTCTGCTTACATAATGGTTGTGATACTATGCATTGTGTATTGCCAAACTATGCATTGTGTATTGCCAAACTATGCATTGTGTATTGCCAAACTATGCATTGTGTATTGCCAAACTATGCATTGTGTATTGCCAAACTATACATTGTGTATTGCCAAACTATGCATTGTGTATTGCCAAACTCTGCATTGTGTTTTGCCAAACATTTCATTTCCCTCCTACCTTGAAAATTGTCCGTACTTCACAATAATCTTTTGCTCAAAAATTCAGACAGGGTTTGAAAAAAAAACCACACAGAAAGTTACATGTGGAAGGAGGGGTCCTCTTACTATTCAACAACATGTTGACAGTGATATTGCCTGAAAACAAGTGTAACTGAAAATTGAATGTACTTGAAAATTTATGAAATGGTTCAATTCGCCTATTGCATCAGTGACGGTCAGTAAATAGCCTATGGTCCATTCGATGTGCTGGCTCTCCCTCATGATCTTGTTACAGCGCCCCCATGTGGCTAATTTGTTCCCTCGTGGCTTTACTTATTGGTCCCGGGTATTTGTGGTACATGTGATCCACGTTCGGAAGATGGGACGGTATCACTATTTAAGCTTCTATGCCCCAATGCGATGATGGGTCATTTACGACACCACACACCGGATCGCACTCATATAGAGTCAGTCATATACATACTAATACGATTGGAACTAATATGGGATAATTGGATGGTGAAGTATTAAATGTCGATTTAATCTGCAAATGTAAGCTCTTCTGCTTTTCAGTTACAGTTGTTTCATGAGTAATTTGTAATATCGCAACATTCAGCTATAAGCTTAAGCTTAGGGCACCTAACACTTTTGAGAAATTTGAAAAATATAAAGATCCAATTATCCCTAATTAGTTCCAATCGTCTTATCCTATAAATTGCAAAAAAACACAGTCAATCAATCAATAAAGTAAATAAATAAATCAATCAATCTATAAATAAATCCCAAACACCTACGAACTTGCTGACATATTGGATCTGTAAAATTGCTTGGTAAGAGTTTCTTTTCATTTGACGATTTGAATTTCAAGCAAGACGAAAGCATGTAGTTCAAATCAGTCGAGCTTCAAAGGGAATCCAGGAAGTTTGATCCAAATATGAGCCGCCGCTCAAAGCAAATGCATTTCACTACAAAGTGAAAGTCCTCCATTCCATTACTTTCCATATATACGCCCAAAAAGCGCACTTCTTCCTGCCGTTGTGATACTTTCTGATAAAACCATTGGGTACCCAGACATCTGGTTGTTGTTGTTTGTATTGTTGTTTATGCCTATTAGTCATGTTTTTGTTGACCAATAAAATGTTGTGCTGTTGTTGGTTCAAACGTAATGTGGATGTCATAAGGAACGCTACAAGGACACGAACATTATTTGAACCGATGCAACTCTCTGCAAACGTTGTTGTTGTTTGTATTGTTGTTTATGTTTATTAGTCGTGTTGTTGTTGTTGTTGTTGTTGACCACAGTCCCTGTGTGTTGACCATTAAATTGAACGAACATAACTGTTGTGTTGTTGTTGTTTCAAACGTAATGCAGATGTACTAAGAAACGCTACAAGGAAGGACACTGTGATACTATCATTATTTGACCTCCCTGCCAACGTATACTCTCTTGGTAAAGTGCGTGAATCAGAATGTCAGCGGCTGGACCAGGGTAACTGATTGTCTGGTACAAGACTGACTATCTTCGGTACCACATGTACGGGTATTTAAATGTCGGATGGCGGTGATTGGACACAGGTATGCTAATTAAAGGGGTGACCAATTTCCCGTACTTAAAGTGCGTCGATTTGAATTGCATTCAATTTGCTGCCAGGGACAGGTATGCCGAGAAAGAGGTTGAAAATTTACCGTACAAAAAAGCACTTAGATTGGAATCGCTGTCAACCGCAGCAGACCACAGGTGTGCCCGGAAGAGGGTGGACATTTTCCGTACCAAAGAATATGGATTTGAATGGCCTTCAGCATGCAGTTATCGAAAGCTTTACCCGAAAAATGATTGACAATCTGCCGTACCTAAAGGTCCGTGAAATCGAATGACTCTGAACGGGAACATCAAAACAAAAAAAGACACGCTCGTAAGCGAACACTTTAATATGGAGGATCATAATGTCAACAATTTCACTATGTTTGGAATCTGCAAAATATCATCAACACAAACAAAAATCAGAAAACAAATGGAAATAAAATTATCTATAATCTGGGCACCATTCATCCTCTAGGAATTAACAAAAAAGATTGGTAGTGAACTTTGACCCCTGCTAAGGGGCCCCATCATTCATCTGAAACATAGGGAGCCCACTTTTCCTTTTTCTTTGTTCACTGTCACAGCTCAAACCGAACAGACGTGTTCCACAAACTTGTAAGTTCATTTCTGGTTCCTTATAGGAATTTACAATATCCACCTTTCAATACATTGCATTGTTCAATTTCCCTACCCGACTTCATTGCCGTTTTCAGCTATTTCATTTTTTGTTTGTTACTTTTTACCGCAGTCACATTTCTACCATAGACTTTGCATGCTACCGTAACATTTCTACAGTGCGTAATATACGCTAAATATCTGCGTATTTGTTATCGTATTCATTGTCCGAGTAGAACAAAATGTAATTTTCGTTCCCTTTTTTCCACTGTGTCTGTACAGCCTCTGATGAAGGTCGTCCGTGTACGTCCGAAACGTTAGGAAGAATAAACATCTATTGTATAGTAGCAGATGGGTCTTGTCAACTATTTTTCACACCTAATGCCGAACACTGAAATTGGCTAGGGCTAGAAAGTCGGACGGCGGGAATTAGGGTCAGGTGTATCCGATAAAGAACAGACAACTTTCCGTACATAAATAAGTGCGTGAATCAGAATGTCAGCGGCGGGACCAGGGTAACTGATTGTCCGTAAAAGACTGACTATCTTCGGTACCACAATAGACTTGGTTCAAGTCTGTGATTTGTGAATGTTTGAGTGGAGTGAACGCAATGATTTGTATTTTGCTTTCATGTGAAACGCGCGCGTGAGTGGACGCGATGAGTAGGGTGAACGCGATGAGTGGAGTGAACGCTATACAGCGGAGTTTCACCCGGAATCCGGCAGAAACTAACTCACTACTGCGCAGACTCAAACGTGACGCATTCAATCGCTGGGAAAACCTGGCGTGAGCTGCCAAATTCCGGATAGGTTTGTACGAAATAGGAGAGAACACAAAAGAAAACTATTATAAATGTTTTATTTTTTTTAAATTCACCGACTTGAACCAAGTCTAGTACCACAAGTACGGGTATTGGAATGTCGGATGGAGGCGATTGGACACAGGTGTGCTAACTAAAGGGCGACCAATTATTCGTTTTTAAAGTGCGACGATTGGAATTGCATTCAATTGGCTGCCAGAGACAGGTATGCCGAGAAAGAGGTTGAAAATTTCCCGTACAAAAAAGCGCTTAGATTGGAATCGCTGTCACCGGCAGCAGACCACAGGTGTGCCCGGAAAAGGGTGGACATTTTCCGTACCAAAGAATATGGATTTGAATGGCCTTCAGCATGCAGTTATCGAAAGCTTTACCCGAAAAAGGATTGACAATCTGCCGTACCTATAAGGTCCGTGAAATCGAATGACTCTGAACGGGAAGTTTGCGACAAGTGCCTGATAAACAGCTGACTCTCTTCCGTACCTAAAGTGCGGGAATTTCAATGGTCGTTAACGGGCAGAAACCGACAATTATGCCGCTGCAGTTTACTGCCAACCTCCCGTGAGAAAGACAAAAATGTACAAATTTTATTCTGCGCCTAGATTTGCCGCAGATGGTAATATCTATACCTGCCAAACATCAATTTAGATTGATTTTCTTTTTTAAACGAAATTTACCTTTCAACGAGTCAGTAAAATTAAATGGCCGAAATGCCCGTTATTGTGTGGGAGTGGCACGGTTCTACGGGAGGCAGTTGACGGCCGTGCTGATAGAAGATTAGGAAAGTCTCGTACTGCTCCTGAGTGGTCAAACCAAGTCTTGATGGAACGGATGTATGTTGTCGAGTATCGGGAATTATAGGCGACGAATGTGTCCGATAAAGTTTTGGCAATACCGAACACTGAAATTGGCAAGGGCTAGAAAGTCGGACGGCGGGAATTTGGTGACAGGTGTATCCGATAAAGAACAGACAATTTTCCGTATAAGTGCGTGAATAAGAATGTCAGCGGCGGGACCAGGGTAACTGATTGTCCGGTAAAAGACTGACTATCTTCGGTACCACAAGTACGGGTATTGAAATGTCGGATGGCGGCGATTGGACAACAGGTGTGCTAACTAAAGGGCGACAAATTTCCCGTTTTTAAAGTGCGACGATTGGAATTGCATTTAATGGGCTGCTGGGGACAGGTATGCCGGAAAAGAGGTTGAAATCTTCCCGTACTAAAAGCGCGTAGATAGGAATCGCTGTCAACGTTTACGGGCAGCAGACCACAGATGTGTCCGGAAAAGGGTGGATTATTTCCGTACCAAAGAATGTGGATTAGAATGACCTTCAGCGGACACTTAGTGAAAGCTTTACTCGAAAAAGGATTGACAATCTGCCGTATCCAATGTCCATGAAATTGAACGACTCTGAACGGGTAGCTTTCGATAAGTGCCCGATAAACAGCTGACTATCTTCCGTACCATAAGTGCAAGAATTTCAATGGTCGTTAACGGGCAGAAGCCGACAAGTATGCCGCTGCAGTATACTACCAACCTCCGGTCAGAAAGACAAAAATGTACAAATTACATTCTGCGTCTACATTTGCCGCAGATGGTAATATCTATACCTGCCAAACCACAGGGGACTCGAACTTGTTGTTTATTTGTGTCTGTTTGTTTGTGTGTATGTGTTTGTGTTTGTTTATTTGTTATATTTGTTGTATTTTTAATAAAATAACAGCCAAAAGCTGTTTTGTTAATATTTGTCAATAAAGAGCAGTTTATTTATTTGTTTGTTTGTTTATATATTTGTTTGTTTGTTTGTTTGTTGATACGTATTTTCGATGGTTAGGGTTAGGGTTAGGCTTAAGTTAGGGTTAGGGTTAGGCTTAAGTTAGGGTTAGGGTTAGGGTTAGACTTATTCACTCAATATATAGAGGGAGTGAATAAGTCTAACCCTAACCCTAACCCTAACTTAAGCCTAACCTTAACCCTTACCCTCCATGATCAGACTAAGATTTCCATCAAATATTTCTCTCTTTGTAATGAAAAATGTGTGTTTACGCACAATAGTTTGTAGAGGGCATCGTTTTCAATAAAAATCACATGACACAAGGTGTATAACACAATGGACTTTCAGGAAACCTCGACCATTAATTTCGCTACTTTCTGTGAATAATATATATATATATCAGTCGGTGGCACTGTGGGCGTATCGCAAACGGATGTCAGGTAGTAGGTATACGTGCTTTGCATCTGAAGCTGAGGATCCCGCCGTCAGTAATTTTCAACTCATTAAACATGGGAAGGGCAAGAACAAGGCTGGCGCACGGTGATACGTCAGTGAATGATCGATTACACAGAAGGCTTATTTACTGTGAGAAAGCGACTTGAGATCGTGAGCGAGCATCGGGAAAGCTCCATGGAGTTTCAAACAATGCGGGAGTTACATATCATATATAAGCCTTTACGTCAGGCATATTTCTTGTAAAATATTTTGAAATATATTTCTCATAATGTGGACCAAATACTATGCAAAACATCTAGAATGTATATAAGACTTAAAACTAATGATAACATTTGGTGTAAATTGATGTATTTTTAAAGAAACACTACTGGTTGAAGTCCACGCCACAGCCTGCCACAGGTATAGGCCTGTGTTCTATGAGTCAAAGTGAACGTGTATAAGATACATAGCTGTCGATATCTGTCTTTTTCGTGATAAACCAATTCTATCATAATGTTTGAAATAGTTAAAGGGACAATTTCAAGGCTTCACTTTTGACAATAACAAAATATTAAAAGTAAGCGGAGCGACGAGTACAGTCTTTAGGGATGGACCATTTGATATTCCATTCTGCATATATTCTGCATATTAGCGAAAGGTCGCGTCTACTGCATTGAACAGCATACGTCAGTAGAATAATATGGATGAAAGTGTTCGCCGATATCGATATTTTCAAAGAAGTTCACGATGTTTCATTAACATAACATTACTGCAGAAGATACTGCAAGGCTTTTGCTGTGCATGACTTCAATTCTAGTTGACTTTATATAAAGAGTGCTGCATGTCACATGTAGCACAAGTTATAAGGGGTATGTGGAGCTCTTTATAAAACGGATCGAAATCTACGGACTCTAACATCATTACTCGTTTGATTTACTTTATTGGAGATGAACCGAGCGAGCCTACTCATCGTATAATCCTCGTGCGTGGCAACGTTGAGCCACTTCGAAACATGGTTACTGATAGCCATTGGATGGTATAATTGTTACTAGGGACTGTCCATCATACGAATCAATTACGTGAGAAACGCAACTGATTCGTTTTAGTGCCGACACCCCAACCCCCTAAAAGCGAAATTCCTTACTGTGAAAGCGGTTTCAAAACATTTACAGCAAATTCCTTATTACGATTTAGGCGTATTCAAAGTGAATTGAGGTCTGGCTTCTCCCAACCCCTCCTTAATCGGAGAAACTATGTTTCTCATGCGTCAGTGATGATCGACGGTGCATACGGTCTCAGGATCCGTACCTTGTATTAAACCCACGTGCACCGTTACAATTTATTTTGCTTTATTACACATCATAGTTGAAAGCATAAATTTTTCGTTGCGCTTGCGCACTTCTCCAAGCTATAGGCTTTCGAGGGAGGGGTGTATAGTGTTACATATAAACACAATTAGTTGTGTTTATCGTGTTAGTTTTTCCACAGCCGAAATATAGGCTATAGGCCTATTTGACGAAGTATAGTTTGTAAATGCTTCTGCAATTTTTATTTTCGGTAAACGACACATTAAAAAAGAGATATACAATGGTCTTCTTTTTGCAATCTGTTTAACTTCTATCCTCGACAAACAAGCACGTCATTGTTGACGGTTATCGGAAGAAAAAATGACATTTTTGGTGATCTCGACTCATGAAAAATTACAGTTTAAATGTCGTACACGAGAGCAAACTAGCTGAGCAAACAGCATTGAATGAAATTTTGCTCAGCTAATTTCTCTCGTGTGCGGCAGGCTTTATAATTACCTCTGTGAATTTCATTTTCCATACGTGACACGGTAAAAAATATCAAAATTGATATTTGTCACTGAAGCCTCGTTACCTTCCCATTCGCCACAGTACACATGCATGGCCATCGTTGACAACAGACTTATACTCAAGGCAGCTTCTCTTGGCTAATTTCGTTTAAAGTAGACAATTAATCTGACTTGATGTTTGGCCACAGGGGACTCGAACTTGTTGTTTATTTGTGTCTGTTTGTTTGTGTGTATGTGTTTGTGTTTGTTTATTTGTTATATTTGTTGTATTTTTAATAAAATAACAGCCAAAAGCTGTTTTGTTAATATTTGTCAATAAAGAGCAGTTTATTTATTTGTTTGTTTGTTTATATATTTGTTTGTTTGTTTGTTTGTTTGTTTGTTGATACGTATTTTCGATGGTTAGGGTTAGGGTTAGGCTTAAGTTAGGGTTAGGGTTAGGCTTAGTTAGGGTTAGGGTTAGGGTTAGACTTATTCACTCAATATATAGAGGGAGTGAATAAGTCTAACCCTAACCCTAACCCTAACTTAAGCCTAACCTTAACCCTAACCCTCCATGATCTGATCGATCATTCAGATGTTCGACAACGTAGATTGAATATACATAAACGCATGCGCACAAATGTTAAAGTCACACTTGCCTCACTATATTTGGCTACTTGCACACATGTACATGTACATCCATGTGTGTAGTTTTAAAACTGTACATATTGAACCCATGTATAAAAATAATCGCAATCATACAAATCCATAATCCAATAACACTAGGTCAGAATTCGTAAGACAATACTTGTAGACATAGACACAAAACAGCACAGAACAGACAGTAAATAGACGGTACACAAACAAAGTCAAATTCATGAAAGAAAGATATATGGACCTCTGGCCAAAAGACCAAGAAGTGATGTCAGGTGTTTCAAAAATAGTAAGCGAATCCTGCCCCACATGATATGTGGCACCATTCTCGCGAGCCAGGGCAATAATTTCCGCTACGCTGACCTAGCGCCGAGCTGTTGCCCTAAAGAGGCGCGTGGTTTACGACGATGATGTGGCATCCGCCATATATCAATCTGTAAGTCAGATAGGTAGTGGTCAGGCTATTGACAAAGGTTGAGACGACCCAAACTAGCCAAAATTAGCCAAACCACCATAAACGACCCATATCATCAAGTAAACGACCTAAAATAGCACAGGGATGAAATATGTCTCAGATTTCTGGAGAAACCGCCCCAAAAACGGCGAAAACCAGCCGGCATTTTCGATCATTGCAAATTCCTATACATGCCATCAACGAGTTAAGGGGTTCGGTTTGTTTCTTCAATAGAGGGCGCTGTGCAAGATTGTTACTGCTTTTACAACGTAAAGTGTAGCACAGGGAATTTCCCCGTTGTCGTGTTTAGTGGCTTACCAAGGAATGAGATCAAAGTTTTTAGTTTATTACATTTTTACAGCTCATTCACATTTTTTTGATACCAACATTAATTTATTTGAATAAATTCTACAAACCAAATATTAAGATAACATGTGCCGTGGCCCTGGTTCCATACATGTACATACACATACCTGCATATATGTGCATGCATGCATGCATGCACACAAACATATATATGCGTGCATGCAGGTTACCATGGAAAGTTGAAGATCTAGCAAATAACAGATTAAGTGGGTGGTCGCTTTAAAAAAACAGCGCCCTCACATGGCCATATTGATACAAGGGCATATTACAGGAAACATGCATGTCTACATTTATATGTGGAGATCCGACACACACACATATCATACATACATACATACATACATACATACATACATACATACATACATACATACATACACATATACATGTGTATTGGGAAAATACATACATACATGTTTTAAACTCAGACAAGACAAAATGAAAAAGACAAAGTAAACTATTTATGAACCTTTAATATGTTGACCTCATGTATAGATATTTATATTTATATATATATTATATATACTCTTTCATTGTTGTTTTTGCAAAACCTTTATTGTACTTTATGATCAAGATCCCAACTGGGATACGATTTCAATAAAGGCTTACTTTACATGCATGCATGCATATACACACACATACATACATACATACATACATACATACATACATACATACATACATACAAATACATACACATACATACATACATACATACATACATACATAGGCAGGCTGACAGATAATGAATGTAGACTCGGACTCTAAGCACGTGGCATTATCAACATCACGCAGGACTTTCAACTGCATAAAGGTTTTAATTTCAAAAGTTTGAAGCTTTAATTTTTTCACAAACAAGTCATCATCAATAATACAGCTGCATCCACCTGATAGAGGTGTTTGAATTATCATGGTGACTGAATAACACATGTAGTAGACTTGTGCTTCAAAATACATGAAACAATAAAAAAAATTCTTCATTCACTTGGCTGGATGTACTCAAAGTGGATCCATTTTTCAATTACACATATTACCCACAGCAGACATGGTTTGGCTAATTTTGGCTAGTTTGGGTCGTCTCCAACCTTTGTCAATAGCCGTAGTGGTCACTAACTAAGGCCCCATGTCACCGATGCCATCAGTGATCAGTTGTCGAAGAGAGATATTGTATTTATCTACCAGCTTGCGATACCTGCCAAAAAAGCGTTTGAATGTAGAGACAAGTCTTGCTCTGGTGTATTAACCTTGATTTAACAGTTTGTAAGAGAGATGGCCATGTCTCTCTACAAAATCACCATATGAACTGCATGCTCAAGCATATCGAATAAGCTGGGAAATGTATACCCCATAAGCTCGTGCACGGATGTAAAAAATTACATCCATGGCTCGTGAGAGTGGAATATTACTAATGGGGTGTGGAAATCATCTCTCTTGTCATGTAGCCTAGTAGAAAGGTGATCATTAGAGTCAAATCCAAGTAAAATGTCCAGATATGAAGCAGAAGAGGCCGTTTCTGTAGTTTCTTTACACCAGTCAATATGCGCTCCATAGCTGTACCTAAACAAACCATGGTCCCTCCATGAAACAAAACTATCACCTGTCCTTTGTTTGCCGCAACTAACCAAAGTACTTTGAAATAACTTTACAAACCAGTTACACAAGTGTCATATTTCTATAATTTTCTCAATTGCTGTAAATTTACCTTCTTAAAAATCGCATGAGGGCGTGAGATTATGTCCCTCATATCTTTCAAAATTGGCGCGAAGATACATTTTCACAATTCTTTGTTCTAATTAACTGGTGGCGCACCCGTATAGTATGAATTCTTATGATTATTCATAGACGCCCTTGTGTACAATAGAAAGACGCTGGTGTAGGCTGCTTTTCATACTTTCACGGCTTGGATCTTAAACGATAGTGTTATGTTGGCAAACTGATAACTTGTACATTGTTTCTTTTCAAAAGTCGGTAGAACTCTAGCCCTGCGTACAGGTCTGTGTGTTCCCGGCGTTATACGGCCTCCACCACAGCCCTGCAATGGTCCATGGAGATAACTGGGGACTCTGCGGTCCGGATCCGGACCGTAATGAAAAAACGGTCTGCAGAGTTCCCAGTTATCTCTATGGACCGTTGCAGGGCTGTGGTGGAGGGAGGGGTGGCCGACTGTTGTGAGGGACTGAATACATTGGCGCGCTAAGTGGGTTTCTTTGTGGGAGGGATAAAAGGGCGGGTGATTGTCATGACTATAACACGGTATCCTTTTTCGGTAGCCGACAAATGAAACTAGAAAAAATAGCTTACATGCATTAAAACTGGAAAGAGCCGACAAATGAAACAGAAGAAATAGCTGACAAGAATTAAAACGATGACGCTTTCGGTCGCCGACAAACGCTACAATTCCCCGCGGGAATCTACATGGCAACGAGTATTAGCCTGGGCGTTGCATAAACGTACAACGTACGTTCTGCCTCTTGCATTTACGTACCACGTTCAACTCAGATTAGCTATTTAAGTCCCAAGATCAATTCTAGTTTTCAGTCCTTGTTCTATAAATTGGTGAAAAAAAACAAACCGAATAAACGTAAAACCACAGTCCCTCTATAGAGGGACTGTGGTAAAACGCACGTTCTGCCTCTTGCATAAACGTACCACGTTCAACCCAGATCAGCTAACGTAAAGTCCCAAGTTCAATCCTTGTTTTCAGTTCTATTTCCAGTTTTCAGTTTTTGTTCTACAAATCGGCGAGAAAAGCAAACGTTTTGTCTCTTCACCCAAGATCACCTACGTACAGGCCTTTTCTTGTTGTCAGTTCTTGTTCTATAAAGCGGCGAAAAAACCATACAGCTCAGGTAATTAATCGTACGTTCTTTCTCAGTTTTCTCGATTAGTCGAGTTCCAGGCCAATTCAATAAACCGTAAGTTCCGTTCCGTCTCTTCAACCCAAATCAGCTATTTCAATAAACCATTCGTTCTGTCTATTCCACTTCACCCACGTCTTAGTTCAATAAATAATACACACAAACACGTTATTTACATGTAAAGCCGGTCGCTCTTTTTTTGGTGGAAATTCATGCACGTTGTTCGGACGCATTTGCAAAGTTAAACTGCGGACAAGTTCAACTTTCTCAACTATGCATGTTCAACTACACTATCAAAAAGATGCCGCAGTAATAGAATGTGCGAAGTGGGGTGCCAAAACGACAAGCTTGTCGCAGTACCCGCAACATGCCGACAGCTTTTTTAACAAAGTGTTCTGTGCGGTTAGAATGTGTGAAGTGGGGTGCCAAAACGACAAGCTTGTCGCAGTACCCGCAACATGCCGACAGCTTTTTTAACAAAGTGTTCTTTGCGGTTAGAATGTGCGAAGTGGGGTGTCAAAAACGACAAACTTGTCCCAGAATCTGTAACATGCCGACAGTTTTTGTATATATTACCGACAAAGACATAATGTTAGTGGGTAAACTTTGCATTGAGTGAATATGTCTTTCACACCATCGGGTTTAAATATGGCTTACTTTTCGACTTTTGGTCACTGGTCTCTTGGCCTTCAGTTCAGCGATAGTGGTACTCCTCACGCTCTTCCCTGTTCCGTTAAATTCTGTCATTTTGACTCAAGTTCTGCTTCGTTTGGAATCTTTCCGAATACATACGTTTGGATTTTTGTCTAAATCATTCTAAACATATTCCTAAAACACAAAACTTTTGGTTTTATTCCAATATAGACATCAATTTAGTTTCGGAATGGCATTTTATCGGCAAGCGCAAGCCATTGCAGTCCAGGGTGTAGACGACACCATTGCCTATCTGAAAGAGCATGGGCTTTTGGCATCTTCTCAAAATTGTCTTTCTTGTGACAAGCCTATGGTTTGGAAACCTGCTAAAAATATCTCTGATGGGTATACATGGCGTTGTCGGGAAAAGGACTGCACAAAATTTCGGAACAGACTTTCAATAAGACATGGATCTTTTTTTTCCAAGTCTCGTTTACGGTTGGACGTTCTTTTTAAAATAATTTTAACATGGGCTATGGATTATCCACTGCGAAAGATAGCTACTGAGACCGGAGTATCGCAGCAATCGCTAGTCGATTACTGCAAATTCCTGCGAGAGGTATGCAGTACCAAGCTACTGACTGAAGACATCCGTCTGGGCGGCCCGGGCACTGTGGTTGAGATTGACGAAAGTCTTTTTTGCCACAAGTTGAAGAGGATGAATGGTGTACCAAAGGAGATGCTTCCAGGTTACCAGGATGAGTATATGTGGCGAGAGCGGTACGGTAGGACAGATGAGGAGGCTGTTCGCAATATTTTGAAGAATATTGCAGAGCAGTATCCACTAAAGTAAGTTTAAAAAGAGATATACCAAACCAAACCATTTTTAATCCTCCAAAAAGAGATATACCGTTAAAAAAACATTTATGCCATTAGCGTTATACTGCAAAGTCCCGCCCTTCAATTAGTAGTTAATTTATTCGGCCACTCCTGCCAATGTATATAGTCCCTCACAACAGTCAGTCACCCCTAAAAATAATGGTACAGTCCGCCGGGCACTTCCGTGGCTGCATACTTTAACAGGTCGCATGGGGACACAGTCAATCATAGACTCTCAAGAGTCGATGAGTCAATAAACCTGGACACGTTCCACACCGTACACCTGTTGTCGCCGTATTACTACATAGCCGCACCATTTGCCTTCATTTTCAATTATTACACAAGTGTGATAACACTTAAATCAATTTCATCATTTAGTCATAGCTGGCTTTCACAGTAAAACAATCTGGATTGGCGGGATGGCAGTTACTTGTATGACATCAAGATACCAGATATGAACTGAAAATGCTCACGTGTTTCATACAGTTATGTGTAAATTTGAACCTTGCCACATGTTTGCAACTTCATTGAAAGTATAATGATCAACATAATGAACAATAATCACCGCCGATTAATTCTCAGTTCTGCTGGGGGATATTTCCTTGTCCCCGAGTCTGTCTGATAGCTCAGTAAAAAGCTTCGTGCTTTTCCGATTACTATATATGTGTGTTATGGCGCGTAATGCATGCCAAAATTACAACTGCGGCAAAGCAAGTGCATAGGTAACTGATTGTAATACAAACACTAATAGTAATTAATATGTAGTCTAACTTCGCCTTGTTTATCTATACTTTGTCGCTGTCAGTAAAGAAATCTCAGCAGGGTGGCGTTAAATTGTACTGTCTTCAGGAAGTCCATGGCAAGTTGATTTCTTATATTTACGTTTGGCAAGGAGACTTCTCATATCTAAACCAAGCACCCCGTGGTTTATTAGCTCGTTACCAGTAAAATAAAGATGCCGCTTCTATACTTCAAGGTTTTCCAGTACTTGTTGCTATTGTAGTTTCTGTTTGTATTACAATCAGTTACCTATGCACTTGCTTTGCCGCGGTTGTAACATCCGTTTTCTTACACCACTGACCGAATATTTCCACTAGTCATCCACATTCGGCTTGCCGATTTCTGAACCCACTCACTGAATTATTCAAGTGGTTAGCGATTTCTGAACCCACTTGCTGCATCCTTCACGTGGTCAGCGATTTCTGAACCCACTCACTTACATTCAAGTGGTTAGCGATTTCTGAACCCACTCGCTGAATTCTTCATGTGGTCAGCGATTTCTGAACCCACTCACTGAATTCTTCATGTGGTCAGCGTTTTCTGAACCCACTCACTTACATTCAAGTGGTTAGCGATTTCTGAACCCACTCGCTGAATTCTTCATGTGGTCAGCGTTTTCTGAACCCACTCACTTACATTCAAGTGGTTAGCGATTTCTGAACCCACTCGCTGAATTCTTCATGTGGTCAGCGATTTCTGAACCCACTCACTGAATTCTTCATGTGGTCAGCGTTTTCTGACCCACTCACTGATTCTTCATGTGGTCAGCGTTTTCTGAACCACTCACTGAATTCTTCATGTGGTCAGCGTTTTCTGAACCCACTCACTGAATCCTTCAACTGGTTAGCGATTTCTGAACCCACTCACTGACATTCAAGTGGTTAGCGATTTCTGAACCCACTCACTGAATCCTTCAACTAGTCAGCGATTTCTTAACCCACTCACTGGATCCTCCAAGTGGTTAGCGATTTCTGAACCCACTCGCTGAATTCTTCATGTGGTCAGCGATTTCTGAACCCACTCACTGAATCCTTCAAGTGGTTAGCGATTTCTGAACCAAGTCACTGAATTCTTCAAGTACTGAACTCCCTAAGCTCAACTTCATTAGTTTCTACTTATGACACGAAACAAGACCCCTACGTCACACAGCGTCATGCCTACGTCAAATGTCGTCACAAAAATTGTGGTGTCAATTTTTATTAGAATGCTAAGGGGTCGAAATTTACTTTGACCTCTGAGTTTTACGTCGACAACAAGTGCGTTTACGTCACTAACACACTCTGTCAATGGATTATTTTTATTTTATTTTTTCTTCCAGGCCTTAAAGCCCCATTATTTTTTAACTTTTAACCTTTTTTGTTCGAAATTCATGTTATTCCCTTTCATCCATCTTGAAGTGTTGTTCAGTGAAGAAATAAGCCAAATTTGTGCTTCTGTATATAGTGACATACAAACGCTAAATACTGCCCGATCGAGTTAGATTGCCGCGCGGGTTTGTTGACAACGCACATGTATACGTCTTGCAGCATGCCTTGCACGAGTGATCGCTCGCATGGAAGTACAGCTTTCGTCATCGTACGGTTTAAGAAAAACGACAATATGGTAATTGAATATCGTAATTTAACTGCCTGTAGCTAGATTTAACTTTACCAAGGGAGACTGAAACCTCTACATTCAGTGTTGATAACTGACTTTGAAATCTTAAATTTCAGCTTCGAATGATCGTGATGACAATAACCTTAACACAGAAGTGATATTTGCAATCAATACCGTTATTTCACGGTGACCTGTAATTGATTTTGAGACGTACAGTCGTGCAAAATTAATTCAGTCCGGTGATTCTTTTAAAGTGTCTTTACTCTGTACTTGATGGTGAAATAAATTTCTTCTGGTATAATGTCTCGCATTTGTTTTTTTTAACTCGTCGCCACGTGACTTTCTTTTGTTGAAAAAGTGTCCATTTCACAAGTTCTTTTGTTTAAAAGTGTCCGATTTACTAGTAAACCGGACAGTTTTTAACAAAAGAACTGTCCGATTTACTAGTAAATCGGACACTTTTAAACAAAAGAACTTGTAAATCGGACACTTTTTAAACAAAAGAAAGCCAGGTGGTATACAGTAAAATATTCGGTTATGGAAATAAGAGAGCATGGTTAGAACAATGGGCACGAGGCGGAGAGTGGTATAACTAAGTTAAAACAAGGAACATTCCTAGGAAACGATAAAAGGAAATGTTCTTAACGTATTTTAAGACCTTAGAATAGTTAAGTGTCGTATAATAAGAGGCTCTCATCAGCCAACAGTCCCAAAAAATTCCTGGGGCCATGCCGCGCCCTACCCGGGCAAATGTCCACGGTCGCTGGCTGAATGACCTGCGAATGATTTTATTTTGTTCTCCTCTGTTTAAAAACGTACTGTTACTGTGTTTCAGAGGATACAGAACTTTGGGCAAGTAAATTTACTTTAATGTGTATCCGCGCACTTGTCTTCCTTATAGCTAAAGGCATGATACTTGTAAATTTAAAGTTCTGAATCTCCATCAAAGATCAGCGGACATTGTCAATATGCAATGATTGTAACGAGAAAAGAGAACAAATCGGAAAAAAGAGGTGAGAGAAGAGAAAAATTACAAAAAAACCGGAAAGAATGAAAGAGAAAAAAGAAAAAAATTGTTCATCCTGAGTGGGATTCGAACACACTTGCTGGGGGGGGGGGGGAAGCATTAATCCACACACCTCATGTTGTTGTATGTTTGAAGCTGCAATTTTGTTTGTATATGTTCTCGAATTCATTTTAGGGGGGCAGTTTGAGTCTCGAAAACGTGAAATTGAGATCGCGAACACGATTTCATTGGTTGTTTATTATGAAACAGCGATAGGATTTTAGCAAGCGATGTCATGCAATTCAATTGTCAATTGAACACGTGGGTCTAAGGCTAATTATTGAGAACACTTTTTGTCACACGAGGAAACTCTTTCAACACGAAAGCCATACATTTGAGACCATCTGATACAGCAAAAATGGTGACATAAGTGTACAATTTGCATTTAATGGCAAGTTATCATGATTGTGTCGATAAGGTGCTTTTTCTTGCTTACCAACACGATCATCGTGTCGATAGCCAGAACGTTATTTGGGGCCTGCCTTACGCATGGACCGAATATTAGGCTACGTCCATGCTTAGCGGTACGCCATAGCTCACTCGAACGTCTCTAGACTACAGCCTAAGCAAATTGTGCAGATATATGTGTCATGAATTCTTTAAAAAATAAGTAAACAACAGAATCAAACCAAGAGGTTAGTTTGCTGTTGGGCCGGGTGTGCACGGGGACGACTTTGCAGTGAGGCCGGCCGGGATCTCTCTTGTGTTCGAACTTCTAACATGCCTGGGGCGCCATTAATGTTGTGCTCGCATCTAGCCGGTTATTGTACTACGGTAGTCCTTATGAGGATTAGATACCCGTTACGTTTGATATTATTTGGAAATACTTTTAAATTTACTAAGTAAGACTTTTATACTGTATTCAAGATATAATTTGTTCATTTCTATGCATTTTCAATTACGGCAACGATATGCGAAGTTGATGGGCTGTACATGTATTGCCTATCCTGTACATACAGCGTAGCCCGCCGGCCGTACACCAAACTTCGTTTGAGTAGACAGAGCAGAAGCAGTCCCGTCATTTATTTTCAACGACATTTTCATAATACTGCATAATGGAAGAAACGACTAGTTCAATGATTACGATGGTGAAATATTGAATTTTTATTTATATATGTTTTTCTCTCTCAATTCATTCAGCAAACTTGATCTCCGTACCGTCGGTCACAACGTGCAATGCTTGCATGAAGCTTACAATCGACTGCCTCCATCCATCGTTACTTTAGCTGTTCAAGACGTTTGTTTGCACGGCTCATTATAGTCGGAAAATCTGTAAACACCTACATATTTATATCTTTCCAGTATTTCGCCGAACTTTTGCGCGTCTTTGGCTGAGTCTCCAGTTTCGATTGACCAGACCTTTTCGAAGAGCATAGGTTTCTATGGACGCCACAGTAAAACAAAACTTGCGTCACAGTCCCTCTATCTATAGAGGGACTGTGCTTGGGTAGATTGACGGTGGTGTCATTACGTTTCGTCTTGTGTGTCAAGAAAGCCTGACTTCTGGTCCGGACAAGAAGTCATTTTTCACTCCTTTTACTGTTCATTGTACACGTTTTGTGAGGCGGGCTGGGCATGCGAACCATGCGATTCAGTATCTATTAGATTCATTTCCGGGTCACATCTTACAAGCTTTGATAAAGACCCCCTAGCGTAATGGTCAGCCACCTTAAGAATCCGTGAGTGAATTTGACGGGTCTCTTTTTGAGTGACCGGATTATGATAGAAAAAAAATATCAAGTCTGCTGAGGTGCCTAGCGGAATGTAGGCAAGTAGTCAAAGGATTCGGTGAGTTGGTTCAGCAATCGCTGACCACTTGAAGGATTCGGTCAGTGGGTTCAGAAATCGCTAACTAGTTAAAGGATTCAGCGAGTGGGTTCAGAAATCGCTAACCACTTGAATGTCAGTGAGTGGGTTCAGAAATCGCTAACCAGTTGAAGGATTCAGTGAGTGGGTTCAGAAAACGCTGACCACATGAAGAATTCAGTGAGTGGGTTCAGAAAACGCTGACCACATGAAGAATTCAGTGAGTGGGTTCAGAAATCGCTGACCACATGAAGAATTCAGCGAGTGGGTTCAGAAATCGCTAACCACTTGAATGTAAGTGAGTGGGTCAGAAAACGCTGACCACATGAAGAATTCAGTGAGTGGGTTCAGAAATCGCTGACCACATGAAGAATTCAGCGAGTGGGTTCAGAAATCGCTAACCACTTGAATGTAAGTGAGTGGGTTCAGAAATCGCTGACCACGTGAAGGATGCAGTAAGTGGGTTCAGAAATCGCTAACCACTGAATAATTCAGTGAGTGGGTTCAGAAATCGGCAAGCCGAATGTGGATGACTAGTGGAAAAATTCGGTCAGGTGTAAGAAAACGGATGTTAATTTTGGCATGCATTACGCGCCATATGTATGGCGCGTAATGCATGCCAAAATTAACATCCGTTTTCTTACACCACTGACCGAATTTTTCCACTAGTCATCCACATTCGGCTTGCCGATTTCTGAACCCACTCACTGAATTATTCAAGTGGTTAGCGATTTCTGAACCCACTTACTGCATCCTTCACGTGGTCAGCGATTTCTGAACCCACTCACTTACATTCAAGTGGTTAGCGATTTCTGAACCCACTCGCTGAATTCTTCATGTGGTCAGCGATTTCTGAACCCACTCACTGAATTCTTCATGTGGTCAGCGTTTTCTGAACCCACTCACTTACATTCAAGTGGTTAGCGATTTCTGAACCCACTCGCTGAATTCTTCATGTGGTCAGCGTTTTCTGAACCCACTCACTTACATTCAAGTGGTTAGCGATTTCTGAACCCACTCGCTGAATTCTTCATGTGGTCAGCGATTTCTGAACCCACTCACTGAATTCTTCATGTGGTCAGCGTTTTCTGAACCCACTCACTGAATTATTCAAGTGGTTAGCGTTTTCTGAACCCACTCACTGAATCCTTCAACTGGTTAGCGATTTCTGAACCCACTCACTGACATTCAAGTGGTTAGCGATTTCTGAACCCACTGACCGAATCCTTCAAGTGGTCAGCGATTGCTGAACCAACTCACCGAATCCTTTGACTACTTGCCTACATTCCGCTAGGCACCTCAGCAGACTTGATATTTTTTTCTATCATACAGCGCTTGCCTTTTTAGTGTGGAGTTTCAGGGTTTGGCACACACAGGTTTCTTGACTGTAACGTACAAATTGTTGTACTCCGACACACAAACATCAAAGGATGCGTCGATTGCCGCACGTTCTCTTATCATGCAGAATGTTACGGAGCTATAACACTGTAGCAGAACTTTTACCTAAGAGTGACAGTAATCTTTCCCGATACAGGCGTATGATTGGTTCAAACCTTCGGAGTCTCGGTCAAACACACCGGAAGACTATTCCATTTAACATCAAGGGATGTGATTTGCACTAAAGGGCGTGATTTTTACACGGGAATATTAAATAAATGCAAAAATTGAAGCTATTTGTTATGAAATTGACTAAACATTTATTTGTATTGTACCCTGAAGGGTAACACTCACTCAGTGTAGCCAGGTTTGACTTCCATAACGGAAACCACCTGTGTATTCAGTGTTCATCAAAACTTGCACATGAAACTTGTTCCCGCCAACTTTGCTCTCTGAGAGCAGCGGCGCAGATAGGCAGGCACAGATTGAACTCATTGCAATAAACAAGCATGAGTCTAGTACCAAGTCCAAGTCCAATACAGGGGAAAACGCAGACAATTTTACACAACCCTTTTGGACTCGTACCACGTGTCCTAATTAACAGACGTTTGCATGGATGTGGCTAAGAAGTTTGTGCACTGGCATCTCTGCTACACGAATAAAGTGCGCCGCGTACCGGAGTTCAAATCCAAACCGTGCGGGTAAATTTGACATATGTGTTTTGGTTATTTTTCATCCGGGGGGGGGGGGGGGGGTCATCAAATTTTTTCGTCTGACAAAGGGGGGAGGTCATCTTTTTTCACGAAAAATGCAGGGGGTCTATATTTTTTGAACACCGGCGACAAGATTTTGCCGGCCCCCAAGGCCGTAAAAACTGAACGGTCCCTAACGGAGGGCTTCTCAGATTTGATGGCTTCTATGAACTCAACTTCAACGTCCAGGAACACTCTTTGTCGACCACGGCGATAGTTTCTAGGGGATTTACTGAACCGGTCTTGCAAAGATGTACCCAAATCTTCTTTTAATACGGTCGTTGCTGCCAATCGCAATTTCTTCGCTGTTTGTACATATGATCCACGAGTACAAAACAAGTCGCCTTATCACCACCTATCTCCTCTATTTCGTGAACTACTTATTGCCGGAGATCACTGCTGGTTGCCTTTCCATGGGTGTAGGTTCTTCCCCGTGTACTTTGCATTATTTCGATAGATTACTCCAAAGCGATAGCTATACGAAGATAAGACGATCAAACGTGGGTCTTTTTCTGTTCAGACCGACAGTTGTGACCGTTAAAACAACTCGCTTAAATTTGCATGCAACAACACTGCACTGTGCGGCATTCTCAGACGAAGACAGAAATGAAAACGTGTCGTCTGTCTTGGATAAAATGTTGCATTTCCGTCTGGTATTTCTTTGTGTCGAACTGTAAACCTTGGCTGTGCCAAACAAAAAATCCGTGTGTGCCAAACCCTGAAACTCCACACTAAAATGACAAGCGCTGTAATCCGGTCACTCAAAAAGAGACCCGTCAAATTCACTCACGGATTCTTAAGGTGGCTGACCATTACGCTAGGGGGTCTTTATCAAAGCTTGTAAGATGTGACCCGGAAATGAATCTAATAGACACTGAATCGCATGGTTCGCATGCCCAGCCCGCCTCACAAAACGTGTACAATGAACAGTAAAAGGAGTGAAAAATGACTTCTTGTCCGGACCAGAAGTCAGGCTTTCTTGACACACAAGACGAAACGTAATGACACCACCGTCAATCTACCCAAGCACAGTCCCTCTATAGATAGAGGGACTGTGACGCAAGTTTTGTTTTACTGTGGCGTCCATAGAAACCTATGCTCTTCGAAAAGGTCTGGTCAATCGAAACTGGAGACTCAGCCAAAGACGCGCAAAAGTTCGGCGAAATACTGGAAAGATATAAATATGTAAGTGTTTACAGATTTTCCGACTATAATGAGCCGTGCAAACAAACGTCTTGAACAGCTAAACTAACGATGGATGGAGGCAGTCGATTGTTAAAGCTTCATGCAAGGCATTGCACGTTGTGACCGACGGTACGGAGATCAAGTTTGCTGAATGAATTGAGAGAGAAAAACATATATAAATAAAAATTCAATATTTCACCATCGTAATCATTGAACTAGTCGTTTCTTCCATTATGCAGTATTATGAAAATGTCGTTGAAAATAAATGGCGGGACTGCTTCTGCTCTGTCTACTCAAACGAAGTTTGGTGTACGGCCGGCGGGCGACGCCGTATGTACAGGATAGGCAATACATGTACAGCCCATCAACTTCGCATATCGTTGCCGTAATTGAAAATGCATAGAAAGGAACAAATTATATCTTGAATACAGTATAAAAGTCTTACTTAGTAAATTTAAAAGTATTTCCAAATAATATCAACGTAACGGGTATCTAATCCTCATAAGGACTACCGTAGTACAATAACCGGCTAGATGCGAGCACAACATTAATGGCGCCCCAGGCATGTTAGAAGTTCGAACACAAGAGAGATCCCGGCCGGCCTCACTGCAAAGTCGTCCCCGTGCACACCCGGCCCAACAGCAAACTAACCTCTTGGTTTGATTCTGTTGTTTACTTATTTTTTAAAGAATTCATGACACATATATCTGCACAATTTGCTTAGGCTGTAGTCTAGAGACGTTCGGAGTGAGCTATGGCGTACCGCTAAGCATGGACGTAGCCTAATATTCGGTCCATGCGTAAGGCAGGCCCCAAATAACGTTCTGGCTATCGACACGATGATCGTGTTGGGAAGCAAGAAAAAGCACCTTATCGACACAATCATGATAACTTGCCATTAAATGCAAATTGTACACTTATGTCACCATTTTGCTGTATCAGATGGTCTCAAATGTATGGCTTTCGTGTTGAAAGAGTTTCCTCGTGTGACAAAAAGTGTGTTCTCAATAATTAGCCTTAGACCCACGTGTTCAATTGACAATTGAATTGCTGACATCGCTTGCTAAAATCCTATCGCTGTTTCATAATAAACAACCAGTGAAATCGTGTTCGCGATCTCAATTTTCACGTTTTCGAGACTCAAACTGCCCCCCTAAAATGAATTCGAGAACATATACAAACAAAATTGCAGCTTCAAACATACAACAACATGAGGTGTGTGGATTAATGCTTCCCCCCCCCCCCCAGCAAGTGTGTTTGAATCCCCCCCAGGTTGAACAATTTTTTTCTTTTTTTCTCTTTCTTTCTTTCCCTTTTTTTTTAATTTTTCTCTTTTCTCACCCTCTTTTTTCCGATTTTTTCTCTTTTTCTCGTTACAATCATTGCATATTGACAATGTCCGCTGATCTTTGATGGAGATTCAGAACTTTAAATTTACAAAGTATCATGCCTTTAGCTATAAGGAAGACAAGTGCGCGGATACACATTAAAGTAAATTTACTTGCCCAAAGTTCTGTATCCTCTGAAACACAGTAACAGTACGTTTTTAAACAGAGGAGAACAAAATAAAATCATTCGCAGGTCATTCAGCCAGCGACCGTGGACATTTGCCCGGGCAGGGTGCGGCATGGCCCCAGGAATTTTTTGGGACTGTTGGCTGATGAGAGCCTCTTATTATACGACACTTAACTATTCTAAGGTCTTAAAATACGTTAAGAACATTTCCTTTTATCGTTTCCTAGGAATGTTCCTTGTTTTAACTTAGTTATACCACTCTCTCCGCCTCGTGCCCATTGTTCTAACCATGCTCTCTTATTTCCATAACCGAATATTTTACTTTATACCACCTGGCTTTCTTTTGTTTAAAAGTGTCCGATTTACAGTTCTTTTGTTTAAAAGTGTCCGATTTACTAGTAAATCGGACAGTTCTTTTGTTAAAAACTGTCCGGTTTACTGGTAAATCGGACACTTTTAAACAAAAGAACTTGTGAAATGGACACTTTTTCAACAAAAGAAAGTCACGTGGCGACGAGTTAAAAAAAACCAAATGCGAGACATTATACCAGAAGAAATTTATTTCACCATCAAGTAAAGAGTAAAGACACTTAAAAGAATCACCGGACTGAATTAATTTTGCACGACTGTACGTCTCAAAATCAATTACAGGTCACCGTGAAATAACGGTATTGATTGCAAATATCACTTCTGTGTTAGGGTTATTGTCATCACGATCATTCGAAGCTGAAATTTAAGATTTCAAAGTCAGTTATCAACACTGAATGTAGAGGTTTCAATCGCCTTTGGTAAAGTTAAATCTAGCTACAGGCAGTTAAATTACGATATTCAATTACCATATTGTCGTTTTTCTGAAACCGTACGATGACGAGAGCTGTACTTCCATGCGAGCGATCACTCGTGCAAGGCATGCTGCAAGACGTATACATGTGCGTTGTCAACAAACCCGCGCGGCAATCTAACTCGATCGGGCAGTATTTAGCGTTTGTATGTCACTATATACAGAAGCACAAATTTGGCTTATTTCTTCACTGAACAACATTTCAAGATGGATGAAAGGGAATAACATGTAATTTCGAACAAAAAAGGTTAAAAGTTAAAAAATAATGGGGCTTTAAGGCCTGGAAGAAAAAATAAAATAAAAATAATCCACTGACAGAGTGTGTTAGTTGACGTAAACGCACTTGTTGTCGACGTAAAACTCAGAGGTCAAAGTAAATTTCGACCCCTTAGCATTCTAATAAAAATTGACACCACAATTTTTGTGACGACATTTGACGTAGGCATGACGCTGTGTGACGTAGGGGTCTTGTTTCGTGTCATAAGTAGAAACTAATGAAGTTGAGCTTAGGGAGTTCAGTACTTGAAGAATTCAGTGACTTGGTTCAGAAATCGCTAACCACTTGAAGGATTCAGTGAGTGGGTTCAGAAATCGCTGACCACATGAAGAATTCAGTGAGTGGGTTCAGAAATCGCTGACCACATGAAGAATTCAGCGAGTGGGTTCAGAAATCGCTAACCACTTGAATGTAAGTGAGTGGGTTCAGAAAACGCTGACCACATGAAGAATTCAGTGAGTGGGTTCAGAAATCGCTGACCACTTGAATGTAAGTGAGTGGGTTCAGAAATCGCTGACCACGTGAAGGATGCAGTAAGTGGGTTCAGAAATCGCTAACCACTTGAATAATTCAGTGAGTGGGTTCAGAAATCGGCAAGCCGAATGTGGATGACTAGTGGAAAAATTCGGTCAGTGGTGTAAGAAAACGGATGTTAATTTTGGCATGCATTACGCGCCATAATATCTGCGTCCGCACTTAGTCTCGGTTTACCCAGACTGCAGTGGGGCTCTACTTCCGCCCGCCTGTGTGGGCGGGCGGAAGTAGAGCCCCACTGCAGTCTGGGTAAACCGAGACTACGTCCGCACTGCAGCTCTACGGCGCGAGTGGAGTTTACTGCTGAAGTTGCTACAATAGCATAGCAGACAGACATTCATCTGAACATTCCGTTATTTGTATCATAGCACAGTCGTTTGGTGGGCTATTCAGCTCTGGGACTATTCGCCCCATAGACGAGTGTACAGAAGCTTCTGTACACTCGTCTATGGGGCGAATAGTCCTAGAGCTGAATAGCCCACGAGGGACTGTGATCATAGATAGCTTGTCTCAATACAACAAGCATGCATTGATGGATGTACTGTGACCCGCTCGGTGAACTTGTGAGGTCAACAACTACACACAATAACATAATCTTACCGTAGAGGGCTACGACGCCCCATCAGCTCAGCTGATCAACCAACAGACGTCGAAGCCGGTGCTTATGCACTACTTCTACCGCTTTACAGCCACCGGGTAGGTAACTTAAAATCACACTGGACGAAAGGTGCATCTGTACTGTGCATGTATCCATTTTTACTCGTCTCTCAATCATTTCGACAACTGGCACCCCCTACATCACTCGAACTGTAAGGTCTGGCTCTATGCTATGCGACCTCGCAGATCGACCGATGACTTATTATGTATGTCACATAATACTCATTAGTTGAATACTATTGAAAAGAGATGTATTGTTTCACATATTTGCATTTTGTTACGTGGTATCTTTGGCTATCACGGAGTTTCACAATGTGCCACATAAAATAGACTTTGGCCGCACACAACGGCCAACACTCAACTCATCTGCAAGGTCGCGCCTTCAATGCAGATTGTCGATATCTGTCTGAGCTCGCCCGTGGGAGAAAGGGAGGGTAGGGTACATTGAGGTAGGAAGGGACCATGGTGTACTCAAATAGATTGTGCAGGTATGTACGTTCCGCCTGAATGGATCATTTAATTAAAAAATCTCTAAACACGGGTCAACTTTTCATCCGAAGAAACCGTGCTTTGATATTTCAGAAAACCTTCACATGCAGTATCATGTATAGAAAGAATATACTGACCTTATTTGCTGACCCTTGAGTATCCCTGACTGTAATGGGTCAAATTTTGGAGTACACATAGGTTTATCAACTCATATGTACTGGCATTTGTTGTAAAGTGATTGTTCTTCTCTTGCACTTTGTACTTTAGCATTGCAGAATGTATTACTCTTGACATAAAGATTTTTTATGTCCATGTTGTCACCATAGCATTCACCTATCATGGTACATCTCCACAGAAATATTCTATGAACAACTATCATCGGAATTCAGTGACTTCTCTTGGATGAGACATTGTAGAGATGCATGAGCTATACCAAAAGTGATAATAATTGTGACAAACCCATAAACAGGATTATCTCACTTATGGTACATTTGTTGGGATATTACCATTTTGTTACAGTAATTGTATATGTTATTTCATTGAAAAGTTACTGGGTTACACTTTGCTCAAGATGATTTAACTAGAATATGTACTCAGACAAAATGCCAAACTTTTTTGCCTAGCCTGACAACTCAATGTTTTTATTTTTGTTTCTTCTTTGGGAATATCTATATGATCATAGAAATCTCACTTCTATAACCACAACTTTTGTGTTATTGGTTGTCGGTATTACCAGAATTTGTGAAAATCCAATTTTGAATGAGGGGTAAGCGTTTGCTGATTTTAGATGCTCTGTGTATTATTTACATCACTCTGCATTCAAGGCTCACTGTCTGTGGTTTTTTTCTACCCTAGGATATTGTGCCAAAGCACTGACTCTCAACTTTGAGCTAATCATGCTGCAAGAAAAGCTGTATCCCAGTGACAGCCTTGAAGTTATTGGTTGGCTAGCAACTGAATTTGGAAGGAATCTCTTTCTCTGGTCATTGGATCACTTTGTTGGGATACTAGTGCCAATTCCACCAGATAGGAAAAACATAAAATATTATTTGACATCATTGCCATGGTTACCCCTGTATGGTTGTATTTTGCTTATCGCTCTGGTGTTAAAAATTCTTCTCTTTCCGGCATATGTCATGACGAACAGTTATAAAACTCCATACACAATCAAGAGGATAAGTAATGCTGATACCACTTTGAGAGGAATGAAGTACAAGGGTGACTTCACCATTTGTACAGCCAATATTTGTGCTTTGACAGAAACTGTGGCACACTTTACAGGTGTGAAGGATACACTACAGCGATGCAGAGAGATTGGGAAGAAAATTGCAAACTCAGGGAAGGATGTTAAACATGCGGATTACCACCAGTGCAATGATCATTTACCAGGAAACCACAAGAAACAGAACATCACATTTCCCGACGGGGATACCTCTCATGTTTCTCTGATGTTCCCTGAAAACATTGACTTCTTCTGTTTCCAGGAAACGTCGGAACTCAGTCTCAGTGCCTCAAGCACACTTGCTGCAGAGCTTAGCACACACTTTAATCACTTTGTATACAATGTAGGGCTTACAGGCTGGAAGACATATTTCCATGTCTTTGATAGTGGTTTGATGGTTGCAAGTCGTTATCCCATTCTTGATGTGTACTATCAGCCATTTTCACGTGTTTATGCACAACTGCAGCTTGCATCCTTTGGAGTGGTAGCTGTGAAGGTATAGTCTTAAATATTCTTTTCAGGAGTGATTTTGAAATTCATGTGCAAATAAATCAACTAGCTGATAATTTGTTCATCCAAATCATTTAGATTAGTGGTACAGTCTATCTGTGGTCTCTACATGTCAATATATATGCCAGGCTAAGTCTTTGACTTCTAACTGAAAATTATCAAAGTACATTTCTGTGTGCATTTTGGCTCCCTTTTTAGGTACACAAAGATTTAACTATTTTAAGGTATTATGCGCCTTGAAACTGAGAGACTAAAATTTTGCTCAAACTTCCCTTAAGGAATCTGTCAATCATTCTTTTTCAAAATCAAGAATAAAAATCAGGGGTCACCGTGCAAATTTTAGTACTACAGAAACAAAGTACCCAAGATTTGAAATTTGAAAATTGGAAATTCAAAATGGCCGTCATCCCTTTGTAAACTCTATGAAGAAAAAAAAAAATTCGATTTTTGTAAAACTAAGCTGGTGAAAGTTTTTCTTTCTCCAGGAGCTTCAAAATGATCCCCTACCATTGGTAGATCAGAAAAGAACTGTGAAAGTTTAAGAGTCCAAATATCTGTCCCCGAGGCACGACCTACCTTAATCCTCACTTCAATTTAAGATTTTCATGGAGTGTCAGTCAATCACTAGAGATGTATGAACACATAGAATGTGAAAGTGTACAAAGTCAAACCCATACAATTTGCCTGGCATGGCTACTTAACCCTTTCATCACCATGGTTTGGCCCATACTTTTGTTATCAGTGGCAATTGTGGATCTGTTTACAGGGAATTGGGGATGATCAGGTTAAACTTCCACAAGTTATTACATCCCGCCAAAGAGAACAAGTCATCGTTGATGACACAGTCCCCACTTGTCAATGGGTACTTTGATTACAGGTCCTCAGAGACGATAGAGTCCTCTTTATTAGGTCTATGATAAAAATACTTTTGAATAAATTCGCTTGATACATGTCTGAGTTGTAGTTCAGGACATGAAAAAATCATAATAAAATGGCCACATGGTGGCCGTATTGGATCGTATCACAAAATAAATCAATGTGCATATGTATGACATAGGTCACTGTCCTTGTACCAACTTTGATTAAAATCGGTTGAGATATGCCTGAGTTGTGGCTTGGTACATGAAAAAATCATAACAAAATGGCCGCACAGCAGCCATATTGGATCGTATCACAAAACAAATTAACGTGCATATGTATGACATTGGTCAATCTCCTTGTACCAAGTTTGAATAAAATCTGTTGAAACATGCCTGAGTAATGGCTCTGTACATGAAAAAATCGTAATAAAATGGCCGCCTGGCGACTATATTGGATTGTATCACAAAACAAATTGATGTGCATATGTATGACATAGGTCAATGTCCTTGTACCAAGTTTGAATAATATCGGTTGAGATCTGCCTGAGTTATGGCTCTGTACATGAAAAAATCGTAACAAAATGGCCGCACGGCGGCCATATTGGATCGTATCACCAAAAAAATTGAAGTGCATATCTATGACATTGGTCAATGTCCTTGTACCAACTTTGAATAAAATCAGTTGAAACATGCCTGAGTTATGGCTTTGTACTTGAAAGAATCGTAATAAAATGGCCGCCTGGCAGCCATATTGGATCTTATCACAAAACAAATTGACGTGCATCTGTATGACATATGAAGTAATCCTTGTGCCAAGTTTGAATGAAATCGCTCCTTGCATTTTTGAGATAGCTGCGTGAACGGACGGACGGACGGACGGACGCACGCACGCACGCAAGGACATGACCAAACCTATAAGTCCCCCCGGACGGTGTCCGTGGGGACTAACAAGTATTGCAACTAGAGTTGGTGGTGTCTACACAGACTGGAAGATCTGTCACTTGAGGGCGCTCTCTACATTTCCCCCTCTTCGCGACGGATCTTCCAGTCTAGTGTCTATACTGTAATCATAATAAATATTTACTTGCTCTTGTAATAAAGAGCATGACTTTTCTACATAACCTTGAACCCCTCACATTATTCTTGCAATCATGAGGTCAAGGTTACTGAAAAAACCAAACAGTAAAAAATATGAAAAAACATCTTATATTTGGAGCCCATCAAACTAACCACAGATTCATATTTTCGTTCAGTTTCACTTTCTGTTTAATGATTTTGAGGACATCAATAAGATCAATAAGATCCAGATAGGAGAGAATATCAGTAAATTTCCATGGACACTGCTCCTGTCAGGACACCTTATTATTGGGGAGAGTCAAAGATACAGGTAGAATAGAATGTTACTACACCACCAAGGAGACTCTCCAAAGGAATTCTTTAATAAACCGGTTTCACTGTATTTGTAAATTTTGTCAAATATCTATGAATCTTTTTCTTTCTTTGAAACTGCAGGTTGACCTTGGGATAACAAAGGAAGAGAAAAGTGCTGTTGGTTTTATAGCAAACACTCACCTGCAGTCTTATCAAGGTACATACAGGCAGTTAATCTTGCTACAATGTAGTTTCAAGGGTATTCTGATCACCAACTATTAAACATTTTCACAATCAGTTATGAAAACAAAACACAAAGTGCTTGGAAAAGCAATTATTCAATATGAACATTCTTTGTTTCAGGAAAGGACCCAATCCATCAGATTCAAATGAATGAAATTTTGCAATGGCAAGAAGAATTCAGAACAAAATCTTTGCAAGATGGGGAAGTGATTGCCTTTGATATACTGTGTGGAGATTTTAACTTTGATAACATGTCTCCAGGTAAATTTTTAAAATATCAGTTGATCGTAGTTGTCCAGTAAAAGTCATAAAAAACACTGTTTGATCACATGATCCGAAGCCTTTTACATATTAAGTTATTCGACTTGCACTCAGTCAGCATCCCCTCTCTGATTGATTGATGGACTGATTGATTGACTGATTGATTGATTGATTGATTGGTTGATATCTTACAGGTTCAGTACGTAATGCCAACAGTTTTTAAATATTGTTACAGTTACTGAAAAAAGAACCATAAAATTGTGTTGAATTTCATACAACCAAATAGTCACACTCATAATTTATTGTTCAAAAATTTCCTTTCCAAGGTCTCATATATATATAGAGAGAGAGAGAGAGAGAGAGAGAGAGAGAGAGAGAGAGAGAGAAATATAATTGTTTATTTTGAAAAAAATTCTGAAATATATTTTTTATGAAGAATCAAAAAATATGAAGTTCATGGAGGTGATATTGTATCTTTACCTTTGACCCAACATGTCAAGATCAATAATACTCCATGGTTTACTTTTAGTTTCGAAGCCATCCATAGTTGTGTCTCTGTAAAATATGTTGTGATGTTTGAGCTTGTGTATAGCTGTATACTATTTCAGGCAAATGGGAAAACTCGTTTTATGAAATGCCAACATGGCAGAAGAATCTTCATGAGGATTATAGCAATTATTCTCAGAACATAATGTTCCAAACAGGTTTTTCTGTCATATTTCTGTTTCTCATGTTCAGTTTTTTGTGATTTCAGGTGAAGAGGCAGATTCAAAACACAGATTGTTTGATGTCTATGAAGATGTGTGCAGAGAAAGACCAGGCAAAGATCACAGCTGGTGCATTGGTTAGTGATTATAAACTGTTAACAGGGAGGTTTACACATTGTGTTAAATGCATTCTTCTCAGCTGTGTACTTCTGAGTTTCCAATAACTAAAGTTGAATTGTATCAGAATATTAAAAAATCAATATAATTTGCAACAATGTCAAAATTAAATAAGTAATATAAAGTTGCATTTACTTTCAAAATAAGATTTCCTATGTACAGATTATAATGCACAATGTATGACTTTTGTATATGTGGAGATGCTGTATTAAGTGCCTTCAAATTTAGAAACTCAAACTTGCCACAAGGAAACTTAAAATCATTCCCTTCAAAATTAATCATAAAAATCAGAGGTCACTGTCCAAAAGTTGGTACTAGAGAAACAAATTACCTACCGGTAATATTTTCTCACACTTAAAATTCAAAATGGCTGTCATCCTTAACTATGGGAAAAATTCGATTTTCAATTTCACTACATACAAGCCAGTGGAACCTTTATTTACTCCATGAGCTTCAAAAATGAGCCCACATAGCTATCTTGAGGTGCATTTACCTGAAAAGACGTTTTTGCCGTATAAGTGTTGTGTCAAGTTATACCTCTATACTCTCTGGTTTCACTTGACTCAAGTTTCTTACAATTGTATTACTATTTACACAACTATCTTAACATCTAATCCTAGTGTTCAAAGTTGAAGGAAGTTGGTAAACCTGTATAACAAAGAAGCAGTTCTCAAGTATTACCTCTAAATGCACATCGTCAGTTTTCTTTAATTTTATGTTTATTTTTCCGGCCAGGTACAGAAATCAGGCTTCCAACACTGTGGGATGAAGCAATTTCAACCCCAGAGAAAATGAAACAAACTTTGGATGACCCAGAGATGAGGAGTCAGTACCTGTATGATGCAGACATTAAAGGTGGCATGACATTCAGGATCGCTTACACTCATCCTGATATACTGAGGAAAGAGAAGGCCGGGCAAAACGATGAAAAGGAGTTTGATATCAATGGGAAAAGAAGAATTGATGTGATTTTATACAGAAAAGAGAATGCTGTGGTGAGTTAGGATACAGCAGTCGCTTTATGTGGACTTGTTTCTGCCACATGGTTCCTATTACCTGCTTTATATTGATTGAATTGCTGTCAATGATTTAACCAAGCAAGGCTTATTGAGCAAGCTAAGGTGCAAATCTTCCTGGCTAGCTTGCCTGATTTCTGTATCATCCTGGTTAATTATTATATGCATGGGTGAAATCATAAGGCAACAATGAGGGCCTGGTTTACAGTCTGTGGATATATGTAGCAAGATTTGGAAAGCTCAGTGATTTTGAAGACAGACAACTCATTTACATTGGGCCCTGTAATAAAGTTTGGTTGAAGTTAATCCATCCACTCCCATCACTGCCATCTTAAAAACAATGAAAATATCTAATGTTTAGGTATCAAGGGGTTGACTATAAAATTTGCAAAACATTGCATGTACTTCTGAGAAACCTTCAATGTCGTGATGATGACATCTGTGTTTTTGTGCTTGCATGGTTTCAAATGTCTGAGACTTTGTAATGAACATACATGTACCTATGTTGTCTTGTTCTGAAATCTGACACTTATTAATACTTATTTTCTTTTGTGTGTCTTTCAGGAAGTGACAGATTTAAAGTTTGTGACTCAGCTGGCTAGACTGACAGATCACATACCAGTATCCATGACATTCAAAACAAACCTGTAAAGCTATAATACAGCAAAATGGACAAGAAAATTCATATGGTGTGAAAAACTGATGCCATTAAAACTCTGAAAGAGAGCTTGGACTTGTATTTTTCTATGATACCGGTACTCCACTATATGTGAACAATGCAATGATATTTTCAACAAACAATGCAATTATGTTTTCAATGAGGATGATAACCACTTGTATCAGAGAAATTGCAAATTTGAATGTGACTGTAAAATTTCTCTCTATTTATATTTTATTCAAATTTTTTGATAAAATCAAAATAGGGTACATCACCTTCAATGCCTACCAAATTACTGGCTATTAAATGTAATTTGTTAGACATTTATGTAAATACTAACATGGCAGATTGAATTAATACTGATATGTCATCGGGTGTTCAGATGATCTGTGAGTTGTGTAAAACAACTTTATTGGTCATACACACTTACACTTGTTTAGTCTGCTAGGGAGTTGGTTCATTCATTTCAGTAGATATTGAATCAGGATTTTCAGTAGAATTTTTTTTTCGGGTTGAGAAATGTACATCATAGAGAAAAAGGTTAGGCAAACTTAGGAGAGGGGACAGGTGGTATGTCCCCTGTCATGTGGCAGATTTGTTAAAAATTTAATTTTGATGCCTTTGGGTGCATTGTGAAAAGGAAAAAGCATTGGCATACATGTTCTGTTTTCAAAGACAAGATTTCTTTTATTGACTAGATAAAAATCTAGGGTTTGTGATTTTATCTGAAGTAAAGATAAGTGCAAGAGTATATGTAAAAAACATTGAAGTATAAAAAAAAATTGAAGCTATATAATGAAAAAGGTAATTTTAAAACTATTCAGAAAAAATCTTCAGATTGTTGACTTATTGACAGACAACTGGGTATCTTGAAGATATTTGAAATTTTATCAGCTTTTTTGAGACAAAAATAAATTATAAATGCAATTGACATTTAGGGGAACATTTTAGAAATGGAGTTTAGAAATGGTAATATATTCATTTCAATTTGATAACATACCTCCAAGAGAATTTTTTCAAACAGATGATGTAATCATGAAAAAGTGTAATTATCATTCTTTCTATCAAAACCTAAAAAATGATCACAAAGTAACCTAATGAAAACATGAAAATGAAAGATCATGTTGTCTGAAAATTTAAATCAACAGTTTATTTTGAATATTGCCCCAATACTTTAGAGATAGGCATGTGCTGTTTAACAGGTTTATTTTCTGAGTCTTATCAAGTACAAATATAAATTGAATTAACTTCAGGAAATTATGAAACTGCAAGTCACCAATAATGAGAAAACTATGGAAAGAAAACATTGTGGTCAAAGACCTAGTCTATTGGGTTCAAATATGTATAATGAACTCCAAGGAACTGGCAAAACCAGAGTTGCTTGACTTGAGAAAATTAAGAGAAAACAGTAACCATGTTGATTTCAAATATGCAGAATCAACTGCAAGCCTTGTCTTCTTATGAAAAGTCAAATAAACATAAATGTTCTAAACATTTTTGTGCATATTTTATTAAATGTAAGCCAGATAAAAAACTTGTTCTTTCAGGGAATGGATAGAGGTAAAAAACAATGTTTTAAAAGAATAGGGTTGTTGAAAGTTTAGATGTTTGAATGGATAGGATATTTTCTGGTGTGTCATCACAGAAAGTAAGCTAATTTCTGACACTTTTCTGAAGTTAACTACTTTTACTATGACATAACCAAACTTTGGTTTATGAATTACACATGTACAACCATGACAACTGAAAACAGTGAGATAACAGAAGGCCATAAGAATTATTTTCGCATTTGTAGTGAAAAAATTGTACTTCAATTGTTTGCCATCACAATAAATGACCTGGTGTATACCTTAGTAAAATCTTATCCATTTGTAATGATATCATGGGACTACAAATATCACAGAGTTTACATGGCACGTACCACAGGGGTCCAGGAGGAAAATACAAAGAAACAAACACACTAATAAATACGACTTGCAACATATTCTAGAAGCGACGTCAGTATCACTGGTACTCCCAAAATGACCACATCACATCTTGAATATTTTGCCTGTGTTATTTGTGTGTTTGTTTATTTGTTTGTTTGTTTGTTTATCATGGCCTTCCTTGACACAAATCATGACGGTTGTGATATATTTCTTTGTTTTCAAATTTTAAAGTTATCTGAGTTAGTAACTTTGTAAATTTTAGAAATCGTAAATCTTGATCAAAGTAAAGCATATTGATGCTGAGACTGATGTTTGATGACACACATGGGAATGACGTTGACTATATGCAGTCAAGAATATTCATTATGGATGGGGCATTAGAAGAGATTAATGCCAGATAGATGCAAAAATATGACTTGGGGGTATTGCCAACCCTTAACCTCTAACCCTAAACTGTCAGTCTGACATCTGATGTCAAATTTGCACCCAAACGACAAGACTTGGAGATGCTCATACATGTGTATGTGCTCAGCTGGAAGAATTTGGCACAAGACCAATGCCAACTAGCAACAATGGATCAAGATCCACCTTGGTTCACAGTTTATTCCTCACCTAAAATACCAGCAAGTGCCTCATGGAAGGGACCATTTGATATGGGGGCTTGGAAGATTGATTTTTGAGCATCTTTATCTCCCATTTTCACCCGGAATTATTTTTTCTATTGTGTGAATTATGGAATATCTTTTTTTCACACTCGCTTAAATGCCAATTTTTGCTGTTGTGTTTGTTAAGATGCTCTTCCTTATATAACATAGTGAACGTCAATAAGCAAATTAAGATTTAAAGCAGCACAAAGTTTCCATGAAACTGTAGGCAAACAGCATCTGCTTCAGGAAATGGAAAGTTTGACAGAAGCATCCTTTACTACTGTAAAATTACTGATGGAGACAAAGAAGAGGTCATCAAGGTCTCAATTCTAAGAAAACCACTACCACTGTTAGTAATGGGGTTTTTTACAGGTAGTAGGCTAAAAGCATGCCGACTTTTTTAAGGCAATCTCTCTGAATCTTTTTTCAAAATCTTCCAAGCTCCCCCAGGATATCAAATGGTCCACCCCTATGATGTCCCAATTAGGGTTAAATTTACACCGTACTTTTCTCTTTAAGTTTGATTTTCGTCGGAGGACCGTGCTGAAAAGATCTGATGTTTGTGTGTCCACAAGTTTATTGACCTCTTCAAATGAAATCCAGTGTAATATAAGTCAACCTGTACAGGCTAGCGACGTCTTTGTGGCCTTGGTTATACCAGCTTTTGCTCCACACATTTATGACCAGTGAAGATTCTATCAGAATAGCTCGTTATCAAAGATGAAGTTGGGTACATATATGCTGAGTTAAGACTCACAGGGCATCAAATGTAAACAGACAAATAAGTAAACAAACAAGACAAAAAAGGTTCCATCTGCTATCATATTAGATATTATTACACATATAATGGAGTATAAACTGTAAATATTAGATATTGTTACACATATAATGGAGTATAAACTGTACTGAAATATTTCACTCAAAATGGATAAGATTACCGTCAACTGCAATTAGGGACTAGTCAGTTTCTTCAGTTTGGGGTGGATGATTTTTTTTGGGCATCCAAAAGTGGCTGACCCCCCCCCCCCCATTCTCACTTTTGAAAAACAGGATATATATATATATATATATATATATATATATATATATATATATATATATAATATATATATATATATATATATATAGTGTTATATACTTGTTTAGTTCAAGATCAGCTGGAGTAGAGTGCTCAATACTAGAGTAGAGCTAAATACACAACTGAGTTGATCAGGATAATCTAAAATATTACATTTCCACTACAAATTTGTTTCGTATAGGCTGCAGAGCCGCCTACACTCATCGGGTGGCTGTGAAACAAAAGAAATCGTTTCCCGCCTAAAGTTTCAGTCGATTACAGCCACCCGATGAGTGTAGGCGGCTCTGCAGCCTATACGAAACAAATTTGTAGTGGGAATGTAATATTTTAGATTATCCTAATCAACTCAGTTGTGTATATATACGGTAGTGTTATATACTTATATATTATTTTTCTAGTTATATTTTAAATACTAAGTCACTCTGTTTCAGTGAAATTGTTGAAATGTCAGTTGTAAAATAGGAATTTCAAATTTTTAATTATACAGTATTTGAATGAGCTGTGAATGTATTTCATTCTTTCTATGCATAACCAGATGTCCAGAACTGTTGTACATAACGGATGTCAATCATTAATGTCAAAGAGAGAACAGCAGTAAATCAAAACCTTCAGTGGGTATTTAATTAAGACAGTTGCCAGCCATCCAATTACATCCCATGAGAAGCTCTAGAGAGCTGTTTTATAAGTTGTAGCCGAATCTGATGCGCACAGTGTCTGAGAGGACCTTTTCGTTTATTGTTGAAATCATAACAGCTCAGCTAATAATGACAGGAACTGCTTTTTGTTAACTATAATTTTACTCATGAAAAAACACCTTTTATATTAAAACTTGTGACAGGAAGGAAAATTGTTGCATAATGAGAACGAAAATATTTTTATCTTTCTAAAAGATGTCACTGCATCAATTTACTGTGAAATTTTAGTGCATATCATGTTGCTTTCTTATACTGAGTCTTCATAGAGAAAACAGAAAAGGACAGGATTTTGTCATGCTTTGTCAATGAACTGCAGATTTTATAATAATTACTACGTTTTGCAAAACGGGCTTTCAATTTGTTAACATCCAGACATCTCTGATATATTAAAGTTTTGCGCCCTAAGGGCGTGCTGAAACTGAATGATGTATTTCGTGGCTGGTATAATGCTTTACAAAAGAGACTTTCAATTCGCAAACATCTAGATATCTATATAGAGGGCGCTCCGAAAAATGCAACTGAATGGTGCAATTCATGGCTCGTACGATGTATTTTCGGTAGGTATGAGCCCGTGTTGTAATTCAAACATACACTGGAACCCCCCCCCCCCCCCATTGTGCATTTCAATAAAAAATGGTGAACCCCCACTACCAAAGTCAAACAAGGGTGTCCACCCGGCTGAAGAAACTGACCAGTCCCTTAGCTTTAGGCTACCAAACCACTTGGCTCCGTTTCGAACTACACATCATGTAGCGTCTCGAAACATACCATTGTTACCAACACTATTAATCAAAGGTCGCTGTGAATGCAGAAGTTGAAGTAATATTATGAGATATATTCCTCCATTATGATGTCAAATGTCAGGCTGGGATACATGATTGCGCGCACGTTTGTTCCTTTGATATCTCCAGCAGCAGGCCACTTTTATTAGAACGTCGGGTAATTGTCATATTACCTGATCAGCTGCAGCAGCCACAATGAGACGTCTGCTAATGCCCAATATCATTTAAGTTCTGATATCAAGCTTACTCTTGGACCACGGCGCAAGGTATAGGTAACATATTTAATTTGACCGTATATGTCTGTGATTTTTTGACGCTAAAGCAAACCATCACAAGACTATTTTCTATTTATCAACACGATAGAGCTCACTCTAGTTATTCAGGTTGTGGTAACAAAATCGATCTTTAGACTTCAAGTTATTATGGAGTTAGCCTGAACTACAGCAGCTAAAGGCACCTAAGAGTTTAATGCTTGCAACTTGCTGCCATTCTTGAACGTATGATTTCCTTATGTTCAGATCTGAAATGTAGCTTTGCGATAGACGATCAACTTTTGGCAATGTCACGATTTCTTACAGGAGGACAAAGTCCTACCCTACAATATTTTTCTAAAGTTATTTATCCACTAAGTGCATTACTTTATAACTTTGAGAGCATGCCGAGTCTGTCTGTCTGACTGACAGACACTCGTACCTGACTCGTACACAGTTCCTGTAATAGTGATCTGTCTCTGCCAAAGCCTATGTTATGTTTTCTAAAATAAATTTGTTTACTGGATCGCCTAATAAAATTCGAAGGCACAATAATCTGTAAAAATTTCAGGCATCACTGTTTGTACATTCTGCACCGCCCGCTTTCTTTCGCTGTAGGCCCTAAATGGCTGATATTGCCGTTAGAACTGTGTTTTTCACAATTGACTGAGCAAAAAGCAAACACGTAGTTCATCACCTGTTCAAGAACACCTATCAGATATGATACCATCCGAGATTTTTCATGCTGTGGTCGTTGAAGGTAATTTACGACCGACCATTCACCTCATATCAGCCAGCGGAATAACATAACACATAAATAATGCATGTCAACAATCTGGTTCCGAAATTATGTTTACATCATTATATAGTAATTTACTCCGCATGGATAAGTTTGGTTGCTTGATGACAACATAACGCGTATGCATGATGACAACATAACGCGTATATCTACCGGCCCCTTCCACTTCAGAACTCAACAGTGCTAAAAAACTCTCCCAAACTCGATACGTGTTTCTATCAATACATCAAAGCACAATTCTATTCAACAAATGTCTTAATTACAAATCAAATTATCACTGCGATAAGTAGCAGGGAATTGATTGCAAAAAGGAACCTTTGGACCATATCAATTATGGAGTCAAAGTAATATATTTACAGGCGGTCGAAAAAATGTCAACGTTGTCCAGATTGTAATTTATTTTCGTATTGTTGTCATTAAATAGCAAGAGAAATTAGCAGCAATTCGATGAGGGAGAAATTCAATGTGATTCTGTTCCCTGTCTTTTCACACAGAAATCATTAACTTAATTTAAATAACAACCGTGTACCGACACCTTTCTCCTTTCAGTTTTAACATGCACGTATAAAGTTGACACGATCCGCTGCTTCAGAATAGAACAGCACACAGTTAAAACAACAGCGGACTCAGCCCAGGAGTCTCGAGAAGCGATGAAGGTATTACTGTGTTTAGGTTTCTAAATCATTTTATAGATCCACCGTACAGCCATGGAAAGCTGTACAGCACTACCAATCAATGACGATGTTCTTGAAGACATCGTGTCACAGAGTAAAGACTTCGCCAACGTCCACGGAATCGTCATGAGAAGACGGGAATCACCAACATCATCGGAACTCGTGTGTTTCACACCGCACACTCTCCTGCCTTCCCCAGTCCCGCGGAAGTTATTTGAAGAGGCGCTTGGCGTGCAGGGTGATTTCAATCTACTAGTTCATGGAGTTTCCAGGGACCATGGCTTTCTTAAAGAAGCCATGCAAGAGTAAGTTGTACATGTTGTATTTTTCAAAAATAAAAACAAAATAGAAAAAATGTAATCGTCGCCCCCTAATTTCAGGGTTTTTTTTATTTCTCTGTGGTATTGCTCTTCTTCGAATCTTTCTGCTGCAAACGTCAACTTCCATTAATATTGATTTATTTATACTATGCATAGCATGAAACGACACCGCAAATGGATGCGAGTTTTGAATGAAAGAGTTGCTCTCAGTACAAATTCGAAACATTAAATTTAGCCTAATTGAAACCACAAACTGAAAGTTGTTACAGTTTTAAAGTCAATTCACTATTTTAATCCCAGAAATACAAAGCAATGTTACGATTCTAATCAAATGTTACTGTAGTCAAATGGCTTTGGCGGCTCTTTTCTTTGTCTCATTAACATGTTAAGGTTACTGTTTTCCAGTATTATAAAAGAAGATGACTTTAACAGAAGACTCTTTGATATTTACGAGGATGTTTACATCAAGAACTCACCAGCTCAGGTATTTCAAGCAAGTTCACATAAAATGTACTGTTTATGTGATTTCACATATGACTTACTTGGCACTGCAGAAAATCTTTCAAAATTTACGTTTTCTTTTTGAAAATTAGTTTTGAAATTCGTTTCTCAGCTTAGTATTTGAAAATATTATGTGAATAATATGATTTAATATAAATCTCTGTTTGAGTCACCGTTTAATGTTTACATTTTAACAGACTATAACCCTTGATATGTTGAGATCAGACTACATGTTCGATAGCATAGACGACAAACAAAATGAAGTGAGTGACGTTAAACTGCGACAGATAGAAATCAACACTTTTGCCAGTGGTTTGGCCGGACTTGGATCGCAGGCTACTCATATACACAGGTAATTTAGCTTAGGAGCTATGTTAGGCCACAGAAAGAAAAGACTGAGTTGTGTTTCTGATCCTCACGAGCGTCGATCTAGACCAGCTGCGTCAACTCTTTCACTTGAAAAAAAAGGACAGTTAGGCACGGAAGAAAATGTTACATGTATTACCTATGGGAAGCCGTTTGGGACCCCTCGGCGACAACTCTTTCTCCATTGAAAATGCATGTAATAAAGGGAAAGCAACTCCACACATTGTTCATATCTGCATTGTTTGCGTTTTGTGTATGATATTGTGTATATTGTAAGTATGTATCATGTTTGGCTATTTTATGTAGTGTTGATCAGCCATGATTGATTAACCCTTTATTACATGGCTTGAGTTGTTCTTGTCGCATTTGAAGTTGAGTAATTATAACCGGGTGGTATTTTTTTGGTATATTTCGACGGTAAACATTTTTTTCTACCTATGCATTTTCAATGGGGGTCCCAAACGGCTCATAAGTATCTTTAGGATCACATGTACACAGAATACAGTTCTTAACAGATGAGTTATCAGCATCGTCATGTTAAATGTCAGAATAACATTCTTGTTTGTATTTTGGGTTTTTTTATGTCGGAAGTTATATCGTATAAAATATTTTAAAATATCAAAACCATGTCAACGTATCATCTTGTAAGAAACCTAGGATGAGAAGCAAACCTATTATTTTTTGGCCTTGTTTATTTTACATTTTCAATCCTGTCTACAAATTAGTGATTTTAATGACCTTGCATAGCATACCATTCTAGCTTTTTAGTAACTCTTTGTGGATTAAAGACGCAATTCGATCTGAGCATACCGACACTTCCTTAAGTCTGAAGTAACTTTTGTTGCCATGTGCACGTCATGTCTGCATAATTTGTCTGCCAGAGTCTCGAAACTTTCGTCTACTCTTGTTGAAAGCAAGTAAGAGTTACGACAAATATTATTAAAACCTCAAATTTAAAGATAACATTATTCAAATATTCACCGAACGCGTCGATACAGATCAACAGCATGTTTGTAAATACTATTGAACATCGTTTACTTTCGTCTTCTATCGTTCCAAATGAAGTAGTTGCCAATCTCCTAGTGCCGTTGAAGACGTGTATTTTCAATTTTATCTCTGTGTGTCGATAATAACAAAAAACAGTGGTTGCACCAAGAGTAGTCTGTTTATTTTCCTATTATCGACCAACCATGATAATTGTTGGCAAATCGAAATGTTCGTTAGTAACAATTTAATCAATTTTAGTTAGTTACTGTCGATATTTATCACCATCAGCCATCTTTCCTTTGCAGGTTTAATCTTGAAAATCTCGGACTTTCAGACAAGGCGGCTAAATTACCTGACAGCAGGGCTGTGGACAACATGGCGGAAGGATTTGTTGAGGCCTGGCGTCTCTATGGCAACGAACGGTAAACGCAACAGCTCGCATACGTGCTATGTCACACGTAATTTTCATGTTTTGTCGATGAATGGTTACAGCTAAACTCAAATCGACGCTTGTTCTTTTCCCTTGGCAATTTATTATTTTTTTCAATATCCCACAGGTGTTCATGATCTTATTAACAGATTCTGATGATCATTTCATCGGCTAATATATTATGCTGTTTGTCATAAAAATACTATCACACGGTCACCTGTGAAATAATGAAGTAAACAAACATCTTTACAAAGCTCACAAATAGTATTCGACATCCGCGAACTATTAGCTCAACATTCTCTTGATAACTCATCCGGGTCAATACTAATTGTTACTGTGAATTAAAGACCGAAAAATAGATCCCAACTTAGGGTAAAACTTCTCTTCTGCGTGAAAACGTGATTTTAAGATATGTGATTTCGAATTATTTTCGATCGCCCCGTTGTACAAATGCATGTGGTTCACTATAACGAAGATGACGTTGACAATAAGTTGAATTTTGTCTCAACCTTGTAAATCCAGGTTCGATTCCAGGATCTTCAATCTTCCCTACAAAATTCCCCTCGGGGAAGAGATATGCAAACTGTTGTACATGATTTCGAAAGCTACCAAAACCTACCACTTCTTAAATTGCTCACCCAGTTCCCTGCAAATAGATCTAAACTCACTGAACCAATCAATGGTGGTGAAAGGGTTAATTGTCCTGGATTTTACAGAGTCATCCACTAATCTGAACTTTTGGATTCTCAGCCCATATCATATAAACGGAACACGTGACTCAGAGACTCTGAAATTTTGTTAAATACGAGGCCTTCAAATTACACCAACAAGTTGTTTTAGCGAGATGACGAAATTACTAGCGGATGTTTATTTGTTAACTCAATGTATAAACAGTGTCGACTGCAATGTCTTTTACAGGAAATTCTTGGCTGTACGATATTGAAATGTCAGTGTTTCTTCATTTTACTTCTATTGTCGAGTGGCATTTTCCGTCAAAAATTCAAGCAAACTTGAAAGCTGCTCAATTCATTGAAAAAGACAAAAAAGTAATAATCTGATATACTGTCCATCAATAATTTTATCACGAAGGGCAATGGAGAGTGCAGTTAAAGATAATCACTTCTGTCAGTTTGTTACTTAATGCATTCAATTTTACCGTCTTTCACTGCTCCGATACAGGGCAGCAATTGCGTTCTTTATTGAAGAAGTGTCGTGGAATATCACGGATCAGAGATGGTTAGAGTATAAGATCCGTAGCATAAACAAATCTATTCCAATAATTAGAAGAACAAGTAACGACTTTGTGGAGAGAGCTAAATTAGACCACAATAGGCTAATTATGTAAGTAATGAGATGTTAATTGTTCCATAATTACAAGTTACAAAGATTTATTATCTCCAATTAATTTTCTAATTAGCCTGAATTGCTCAAATGAATAGTCAACAATTAGAAACGTATCAAAATGTTATGAGCTAAAGTGATTCATTAACACGAAGAGAACTACAAATAAGTTTCGCACAACCGGAGCTCGAAATTGTTTCAAGTTTTATACCATTGATATGTTCGTTATTAAAACACCATTACAGAACGACAAATATATCATTTTTAAGCAGGATTCCCTATAAATGTATTTATATTCGACAGCAGTAGACGGTGTATGCGGCAAGATTCAGAATGCTTGTTCTGAAGAACCCACTTTATAAACAATTTGACTGAGTCGTCCTGGAGACAGCGCCCTCTACGCAAACAATAAGGAAGTTTTATACAGTTCTCAGATAACAGAAATGTGTCATTTTTCTCAACAGCGACAAATATGAGGTAGCAATAGTATACTATCGCTATGGCCACGACCCGGGTCAATATAAAACAGAAAAGGTAAGTACAATGCATTGATTGTATACTAAACATTCGAAAAAACCGAGGTGTCATGGTGCGTTTATTGGTGGATTGACTTTTCACATGACGTCTCGATGAAACCCTAATCACTCTTCTTGGTTGCACTTTGAGTGGGTGAAATGCCATGGAAAGATTTGGTTTGTGAGCGGAAAGATATTTGAATAACTTTGCTCTAGACCACAGCGTTCGACCAATTAAAATCACGTTTTCAACTGACAAGTTGCCGAGCATGCATCGTTGAAATATCGAGTTATTATCGATGAAATGTGTCTCCAGGACTGTAGTTTTTACCTCAGGAAAAAACTATAGGAACTTTTGCAAATCATAAACAATGGATGCTCTAGAAACTTGTATTTATATCAAGTAAAATATTATTGTTGCGTATGTTAAAAACTTTAAATTTAACAAAATGTTGCGATAAATAAAAAAGGTCTCATGGAGTTTTTAACATTGAGTTATTTTATCGGTCAGTAACTCCATCATACTTCTTCATGTGGCGGTAAAACTGGATCTTGTTATAAACTAGCCAGGATCCCTGTATCTTGATGTTGTGATTACGACTGTTTCTAACATACAGATATGCCATTTTTAATGTACGTGTCCCTTTCACACCAGGCATGGGAAGCTCGATTGATGATTGAGAAATCCCTGGCAATCAAGTGTCCATCCGTGATGAGTCATTTAGCAGGATCGAAGAAAGTGCAGCAGGAATTGTCCAGACCAGGAGCCCTTGAGAGATTCCAGAAATACTTCCCCGATTCAGCAGGGTCGGTTCAGAGGATCAGAAACACATTTGCAGGACTTTATGCACTTACTATGGTGGGTGGAATACATCTGTGTGACAATCTTCTAATCATACACTCATGGGTGTATCATCCCAAGATGTAATACTAACCCAATATGAAATACTAACCAAATATTGACTTATTTGCTCAGTATTATATCATAATGATTCAGTAACGACAATCTTCCGCTCCACTGACTAAGAGCCAACCAGTTAGGTTGGGTTTAGGGCGCCACCACGATGTATGACGCGGCATTCAACAGGTGGTTGAGAGTATATGAAAGTGGAGATATACTGTTATCAATGCTCCTGTCCTGCAAACATTATTTGTAACTTTTGCTCGGTTTGCCGTTAAGTCGATATGTCAATATTTGTCGTGCAACCTCTTTTTGGGTGAATTTGTATGAGAAATATTAGATTGTTGGAGACAAAAATGTAAATGTTTAGCTCTTGCCTTAACTTTTTTGGATCAAATCCAGATTCCGTTATTCTGCTATAACTGTTCTTTTTTGATTTCTGACCATTCTACCCACATTTCGATGTTTTTTTTTTCGTGATTCTTACATTTCTATATCTTCACATCAGGACAAAGATGGTGACGCTTTCGTGCAGGAAGCCATGGCTCGTCCTGACAAGTACGTTCTGAAACCACAGAGAGAAGGGGGAGGTGAGTCACGTGATTCGTTTGCCTGGTCAAGACATTAATTTTGGTCGCGTGGTTAAACTTTATCCCAATATGGCATCAATCTTTCGCAATATTTTAATCAATCTAGCGTTATTCTTGCAACTTTTGGGTAACATTTTGGATCGGGTTTGAAAAAACGCGAAGTGTCAACATGCCGGCTGGTGGCGCTGCACCACATAACATCCATCAAACTAAAAAAGAAGACACTTCTTTCTTATTCTCGTGGGCGTCGGTCTGTCGAGACTATCTGCATCAGCCTTAATTTTTCGGGTTAGCTTGAAAATCACCTTAAACAGATGACAGTGCGTTACGCATAGCTGCAGAATTTTTTATTATCTGTAGATCACATGTACTCACTGTAAGTTTTGAACAGTGAACTTATCGTTGTCATCTTGCTGCGTGTACGTGTCAGAATTACCGCTGCTGTATGCAAATATTCATTTGTTTGATATTTTCCTGTCAGTAGCTGGATCTTGTGAGCTAAGTAGGGAAAAAACGAAAATAATAAAACTGGACGACAGCATGTTTTGTCAGAAATCTAGGATGAGAAACAAACTTGTAATATTTCGGTCTTATAATGTGAATTCTTAAAATATACGAGTATTACAAATTACAACTCCACTTGCTGCATGCTATCTTTTTCACCTTTCACCCTGTTTCATCTAGATTAGCCATTATAAAATTACCGAAATGAATCAAAGATATTGCAACATAAAAGGATGAATAGATATAAAATCAAACTGACCCTCTCTGCACTGACGGTTTGGGGTTTTTGTATCACCTTGTCTATTGTCAAGGAAACAACCTTTTTGATGGTGATGTGCTGTCAAAATTGCAAGAGATCGGTCAAGACTCAAGAAGAGCGTTCTACATAATGATGGATCGGATCATGCCGCTGGTTGTTAAGAACTATCCCATCCAGAGCGGACGTCCACTTGAACTTAAAGAAATGGTCAGCGAGCTTGGAATATTCGGTGCGATAATAAGGTTAGACTATAGCCTCACCGTAATTGGTTTTTTTTTAATTAAGTTTTCGGATCTACGAAGGTACAGATAGAGGTGTCCGGGTTGAATAAGGGGACATCGCCAATACTTTGAGATGATCTAAACAAGCACAGTCCCAGGCGATTTCAAATGAATGAAACAGCTCTTCAATGTTACATAGTTATTCTCTGTTACACAGTGAAGGATATCGATGAACGCACTAATTTGGCATAAATAATGCAAAAGTCATCCTGGTACGAGCTTCAGTAAAAACTCATCGACTGTATGTCTTATCAAACAACAGTGCACAAAACTCAGAATATATAAGCGAATCAGCATAGAACATAGACTTTGCGACTATTTGGTATTTTTGCAGGTGTGTAATGAGATTTTTCATTTTCCTTTCAGCAAAGGCGAGGAGGTTCTGTACAATAAGACCTGTGGCCATATCCTCAGAACAAAATTAAAATCTGCTCTTGAAGGAAGCTTTGCGTACGGAACCGCTGTGATTGATAGTCCGTACCTTGTGTGATACTAACAAGTTGTCCGATTGACGCATTCAATCATATTCAAAACATGTTTACACGCCCCCCCCCCCCCAAAAAAAAAACCAAAAAAACAAAAAAAACCCACCAGACTGTTTCCCTCGGCTTTCGACCTCAGGAAACAGTCTGAGATGACTCACAGGCCCGAGGTGTTAAAGACGTATGTATGCTGTTGCTCTCATGACCAGTCAATATATGTCTTATAACACACCTCATCCGCAGTCATGCATAAGAACGTACCATACACAAAACCAGTTGTATGTAATATGTTGGCGTGGTTCGGCAAAACGTTTAATGCCCTTCTTGGAAACCAGAGTATATTTAGTTCTTCTTCAGAAAGTACGATAAACCAAGAAATTTCTCGACTATCGTGTCGCTTGGCCGCAGACAACATCTTTGTTTACATTTTTGAAGTCAGTGGGCATCATTTTTCGGGACTGATGCCTGGCACACTTCCGACAAATAATGCCTTATGACATCGTTTACGTGGATCAGCACAAAAAGAACGCATCCCTCGTGATTATCAATTAGAACGAATTAGAACACAGACTGCGGACGAGGTGTGTTAGAATGTTGAATGACTTTTGGGCGATATATTGATCATCAGGTCATGTATGCACTGCACATCCGGGTCATCCGTCTGAGATGCGTGGTGCCTTCAAGATCCGTCATCAGGAATCGTTCAACTTGCCTCAGGCTGCGATTACGAAGGCAACCACCTTCAAGAATGGTCACATCTGTTGATAGGGTTGGGTATTTTCTGGATTTTACGCCTGCAATGTATATCACTGTGAAAACTCAGGAACATTTTAATTTTAACAAATTTTTTTCGGCAGTTTCTTCACTGTAATCTTAAGATCTATGGCAAAGTGATTTTCACTTTTGAAACCCATGCTGCAGTATGGGAACACTGCAAGATGAAAACATAGATTCAAAATATTGATAATTTCATAATTCATGAAAAAAATCTCTGTCTTTTGTTTTCTTGTTTGTACTTTGATCGATTCCTTACTTCAACCATATGGGATAGCCTATGTGTCCGTCCCCAGGGGTGGGTAGGTGTTTTGTTGTATTTCTAATAAAGGTTTATTCTACCAAACTTTGGTGTTTTGGTCTTGCACTGCCCTTGACAATCTTGCGTAAACGTTTTATCAGCATGCTGCATCTATTATCTGACCAGTTTGGTTGCCTAATTCGCCATAGCAAGCAAGGTGGTAGTCTATTATCTGATGAGTTTGAGTGCCTAATTTGTCAAAGTAAGCAAGGGTAAATTACTAATCTGTGGACGGTGTCACCAGATTATCACCGGATTAACTTTGACAAAGTCACAACGAGCGCACCAGCAAGGCACTCAGACTCATCAGATAATAGACAAAATTACCACCTTGCTTGCTTTGGCGAATTAGGCAACCAAACTGGTCAGATAATAGATGCAGCATGCTGATAAAACGTTTACGCAAGATTGTCAAGGGCAGTGCAAGACCAAAACACCAAAGTTTGGTAGAATAAACCTTTATTAGCAAGACAACAAAACACCTACCCACCACTGGGGACGGACACATAGGCTATCCCATATGCTTCAACTATTCAAGTCAAAATAATGTTATTATAGCCTAGTAAAATACCACAACTTCAGCATTACGAATTCGATTTCATTTTGGTCAACAGAGTGTTGATACTGTAACTAGTGTAGGGTACGGCGAAGTCTGCAAGTTATATGGCCAACTGTGTTTCTATGACCAAATAGAACTACTGAGCAATCGTAACTAAGAAAAGCAAGTATGGTTCTCATATATCATTAAAGTCTATATGTTATTCCGTTTTCCCCACAACTCGTGACGATTCGTGAAGGATAGGTCACTTTCGTGTGAGTAACAACGCTGTCTCTCTACTGATGCGTCTGTTAGCTTGCACCGTATGAATATCACATACTTTTTATAAACAAAATGCACATTTTACATGTACATACAGAATATGCTTGTATGTGTGTCGATAACTTATGACGATTTTTTTCACCATTCTGTTTTACATGTTGTCCACAGTTTCTTGTTCTAGTCCCCGAAGCATGTTGAGATACACATTATTCAACTTTACAACTCAGCCTGTACATGTGTAAACTGCTTCTGTATGGTCGATAAGTAAATTTTGCTCCGGACTTGAATGCAAATCTAAACTAAATCAGTGCTAAATAGTTGGTGTTTCAACATGCTTTTGGGAGTAGAACAAGAGCTACTTGCAACTGACTTACAAAATGCAAATAGTGAGAATATCATCAAAATTTACAGTTTCTGGCCTTTAAATTGATTTTTGCTGGATGAAAAGCGGGCTAGAAATTGTGGTTCACTAAAATTCAGAAAAAAAGGAGACGAAAACATTTTTCATGTGACGACAACGAACTTGAATTGGCTATCGCTCACTTTTCTTACCCCGTTTTGTGTTCTTTCGGCAAACTTTGTAAGGTAGGGAAAATTCTAAAAAATAATACAAAACTGTACAGCAATTTCATAGATATTCACAGATATTCATTTTTATGTTCAAAATAATTTGATTAGCAACGAAGCTGAAGAAGCAAATATACTAATAAATTATCTACTATCCGTGCCATGTGCAAATTTGATGCCAGGGGAATACAACTTCATTACAACAAATAAACATAGGGCCAAAGTCCCTGAAGCTACTATAGACATGGATATAAAATTAAGTATTTCCTGACTCTATGAAATTATCTCACTAAGGTCATCCTAGGGACTTGTAAACCAAATATTAAAGCTGTCTGACCAGTGGTTTTGAAAAAACAAGCGACTCAACAGTTGACAAAGCTCTGCTGTGTTATGTAGAGAACAACCTTTTGTGACACATGTATTGATGAAGAAGGTGGATATCTTTGATAGCTAATTTCAGGATGACCTGACCAAAAATGGAAAAAAATTCTGTGAAAATACAGATTTGCATATTTCAACAGACTACCGGTATATTAGTCTATAATAGCAAATAAACGAGAGTTAATTACATTCTAATTAAAAGTAAACAAGACTTGCTTAAATCAAGATTTACGTCATAAAAAACAGCATATCTGTCAGTTTATAAAGAATCTTGAGCTGGTTATCTTTTAATATCAGTATTTTCATTCTATTAACCAAGCACATTTTAACTTTCAAATTAAAATTGTAAGTAAGTTCTGTTGAATAAGTTGAGACTGTACGTACTCAGAGAAAGCACACTGAAGAGACAAATGTTTGAAACTTAAGAAGTTCAAGGTCATCAAAAGCATCATAAGGAATCATGTTACACTTTCATTGCACTGTTTACACAGATTGCATAATTGCTATAAATAGCACATGAGGAATCTTACAGCCCAGCTTTACCATAAAAACCCTATCACTTTGACCACTCTTTTAATTGACCACTCTATTTTTTCCTCAAAAAGTAATCTTATTTTATCCTTACCAAGTCAACCATAAATGGAAATTAGAACTTTCTCTATCTCTATTTATTTGACCACCCTATCATGACAAACTATTATGAACAATTTCTTTTAGATAACATAAATGGTGGTCCAGAATATATCAAAGTTGGGATTCAGGAAAGTTTTTTTTTTTTTTTTTTTTTTTTTAATTCAGGAAAGTTGCCTTTACATGTTTTAATCCTCAATTCACTATGAACTGTCAAAAAAAGTTGAACTTTCTGATAATTCCACACTAAAATTATTTTGGCTTTGATGATTTCCTAATTAATTCAATTATTTAAAAACATATTAATTATTTTTTTTCTGGGTGAATTGATAGGGTTTATACAGTACAAGAATTACAGACAATGTAAGTCAAACTTTAACCAAAAATGACAAAAAAATTCCTTAAAAATACAAATTTGCATATTTCATCACAATTTGAACAAATCTAAGTTGGGTTATCCTTAGGGACCTGTATACCAAACAACAAAGCTGTCTGACCAGCGGTTATGAAGAAGAAGATTTTTTACCAAAAACACCTTTTTTGGCATTAATTTGCCTATTTTCAACAATATCAAAAAATCAAAAAAAGTAGTTTCTCAAAATCATATTTTTCATCTACACAACAAATATCAAATCAGTAAGTACTGCGGTTCTCAAGATATTTGAGTGGACGGACGCCTCACAAACGGACATACATACATACATACATACATACATACATACATACATACATACATACATACATACAGACTGACGACGGACGCCGGACTGACACCCATCCCAATAGCTTCTATATACTATAGTCTATAGTAGCTAAAAATGAATAAAAGAGTTTTGATTTTGACTTCTAAAATTCAAAATCAACCCATTACATGCACCCTACTTCTGATTATTGTCATGGAAACCACGCGTTCTTTTAAAGAGGCATGTAGGCCTATACGAGAAAGATAGATTGTTGTTGTTCGCTGCACACTGCGGTGTAGCCGATAATCAATAAAAGAAGATAGGCTAGCGCTGCCAAACATTCCGACATACAGAGCATGTCTTCTTCGTCCCTGGGATGCAACTTCCAATCTATGATCTGCTAGTGAAGGCATTCCCGTGTGTATTCAGATTGCGAGGCCTCGTTCCTGCCAGGCCTAATATCGAGCATACCGTAGGAATTGATAATTCGTATGATTATCGCTGGGTGACGTTCCAGGTTGAATCCCACCGTCGTTATGATATCGATGATGTCTTGAAATCTATGTCGAAGAACATCACGTGTCATTTCATCTGCCCATTCAAGCTCGATCATCTTTGGTATGTTTAGAACAGTGTATCCATAGAAGCGGTGCTTTGATTGGCCAGGCATTGTCCCTTGACTGAAGATATAGCTGACAATTCGCCTGTCAAGTTGATAAGCGATCTCTCACTACTATTCTTGTCAGTATTTCCAATCTGAGGAAGTGATATCATTTTGTTGATACCGTACATTGTGTTCAGAATATTCGGTATCGGTGGGCTCTGTGACTCAATTTCCGTTTTTTTCTGGAAATGTGCGTGTAATTTTGCATCTGGGGTTACCGCCAAATATGTATCCTCAACAATTTTGTCGTCTGCGAAAACAGTGCAAACTGTCTCATCTTCAGTTCTCTCATAAATATCCTCCATCACTTTGTTGCCATTAGCAACAGCATCCAGTTGTTCATCTTTCACCGTTTCTGCGGTTTCCCCCTCGATTTAACTCTCCTGGTAATTTCTGGGTGCCCTCCCCTTGGCGGGCGTGGAGGTCGCGGGCTGACGCAATTGCAATGCCACACTACAAAATAACTGGCCCATCCGTTTCCATGGCGAGGGCATTCAGCACTTTGAGCGTAATCTCACGAATTAAGAAACGAAACATCTGACAACAGTCAGCTGTTCTTTTCAGTGTCATATCTTGTCCTTTTTAATTCTCACCGAATAACCTCCATCTTATAATCTCTTATTGTTATTGGTGAATATATGCCATCATCTTGAAGACACACGGAAATCCCACGATAATTATGTGAGAGAAATGAATTCACCGCAATTTTTAAAGCTTATTACATTTGGAAACCCACGTGAATATTAGTAGAAATGTATTCATTCGTATTTAACTAAATATATAAAATTAAGGTATAACTCACGTAATTAGGTATTTAAATGAATCTGTCATAGATTATTATACAGATAGCTGTGTCATGATATTTATATATAATCCGCAGTTTTTATATGTTTATATCGTGATTTTGATTACGTGATTCAAATTGTTATTGACTTCTCATAAGGGATATCTTTACCGTAATGTGGTCGTTTCATCAGTCGTAGCAGGGTATAATCTTTTTGCTGATAAATCACATCTTCAAAGTCACCTTTGCTTTTGCGACAGCCGTACTGAAAGACCGGCGCATGCGTTGCCGAAGACGTCCAGCGTTTCTCTTGATAAATGGCTGTACGGCAGCATATCGCATAAATCATTTGCACCCTCTGTCTATAGTGATGTCAAGTTCGTGATGGCATTTATAAACAATCCGATATTACTTTTCATTGCGCTGACTGCGCAATAAAATGCCGTGATCTGACGATTAGCTGTTCTATGGAAAACGGACGCTGATGAAGGTCCCACGTTATAGCAATGTAAAAAAATGCAGCGTACATAAACACGCACATAGGAATACATATAGTTCTATTTATGGTTTTGCGCTTGGGGTTGTTACAGTGGTCCATTCGAATAGTCCGGGTTTGACAGGTAACGTGTGAAGTCATCAAAATCGTGTCAGAATGACTGAATAAAAAATCGCTTATTTCAGTGTAAAATTTCTGATATATTGAAAAAAATAGATCTTAGGCAAGGGTTCTGATGGTGGCATATTTCGTCTTTGAAGTCGACAAGAGATTCAGATGAAATGGAACGTTCAAAAGTGAAGCCTTATTGCACAGTAACAAAATCATAAGTAGATGATGTGTAATTTCTCTAAAATTAAACATTCCGTTTTAACCAGAACTGAAAATGCTCACGTGTTTCATCATATATTGCAGTTATGTGTGAATTTGAACCTTTGCCACATGTTGGCAACTTCACTGAAAGTATTATGATCAACATAATGAAGAACATTCACCACATTAATTCTAAAAGGCCATGAAGTATACAAATATGTAATTAGCTGAAATAAAAATATTAAATTTTTTTGACTGCTGTCATTGTATCACCACTTTATATAGCAAGTGTAATTACCTTTAGCCAAGTCCTTCAGGCCATATATACCAAACTGTGAAAGCTCATTAGATATGCAAATTATAAATTAGCTGACATGAAAATCTGAAATGACTTTCAATATTGTTTTAACCTGGTATAATCATCAATGTATATAGCATGTTTTGCCAACTTTGATCAAGTAATTCCCAGTATATATCAGTAATTAGAAAAGATAATTGAAAATGCAAATTAGAAATTGGCTGAAGAAAAAAATGCTTAATGACTTTCAATAATGTTGTATCATAGTATCGTTAACGTATATGGCAAGTTGCGTCAACTTTGAACAAGTCAATTCAGATAAATATCCCTAATTAAGAAAGTTCATTAAACATGCAAATTAGGAATTGGCTGAAGTAAAACTGCTTAATGATTTTCAATAATGTTACATCATAGTATTTTCAATGTACATGGCAAGTTTCATCAATTTTGGTAAAACAATTCAAATATATGTCTCTAATTTCGAAAGTTCATTAAATATGCAAAGTAGTATTGGAAGAGGTAATAATGCTTAATGACTTTCAATAATGTTAAATCATAGTATCTTCAATATGCGTACCGAGTTTCGTCAATTTTGATGGAGTCAATTCAGATAGATAGCCCTAATTAGGAAAATTCATTAAATATGTAAATTATCCATTATCTTTCATGTCACACTTAATATCTTTCACAGCTGATATATCTTGTTGTGATCAACATCTGTAGCAAATCTTATCAAATTGTTAGCAGTCGTTGTAAATGTATATCCGTTTTTTTTCTAAAATCATTAATTATGCAAATGAACAAAAAGTAAGCAAGCCACATCCACCGAAAACTAATCAGCTCTTGCCATTTGCAAACTAAATCTATGTACCAGATTTGATTCTGATCTGATGAGCTGTTTTGAGATATCGAGCATACAGATAGACAGACGCACAAACACTGCTGTGACATAAGCTCACGTGTGTGAACACGTGAGCTAAAAATGGTGAACCCCCATTACCAAGGTCAAACTAGGGTGTTTCTTCGGCTGAATAAACTGTCCAGTCCCTTAGCTTTAGGCTACCAAACCACTTGGCTCTTGGTTTCGAAATATAAATCATGTAGTGTATCGAAACATACCATTGTTACCAACACTATCAGCCAAAGGTTGCTGTGGATGTAGAAATTGAAGTAATATTATGAGATCTATTCTTCCATTACTGTGTTAAATGTCAGGCTGAGATACATGATGATTGCGCGCGTTGATATCTCCGGCAGCAGTCAACGTTTATTAGGACGACGGGTAATTGTCATAGTTACCTGATTAGCCACAATAAGACGTCTGCTAAGACTTGATATCATTTAAGTTCTGATATCAAGCTTACTCTTGGACCACGGCGCAAGGTGTAGGTAACATATTTTTTACCTCATATGTCTGTAATTTCAACTTTTAAGGACGCTAAAGCCAACCGTCACAAGACTATCTTTAAACTTCTTGTTGTTGTGGTGTTAGCCTGAACTGAAGCAGGTAATGGCAATATCATGGTTTCTTACATGAGGACAAAGTCCTACCCTACAATACTTTTCTTAAGTTATTTATCCACAAATTGCATTACTTTGTAACTTTGACAAGAGCATGCCGAGTCTGTCTGTCTGTCTGTCTGTCTGTCCATCCGTCTGTCTGACTGACAGACACTCGTACACAGTTCGTGTGATAGTGATCTGTCTCTGCCAAGACCAGAGCCTCTGTTATGTTTTTCTAACAAAATTTAGTTTACTGGATTGCCTAATAGGAGGCATAATAGTCTGCAACAATTGCAGACGTCACTGTAGTAGATTCTGCTCCGTCTGCTTTCTTTGGCTGATATGGCCGTCAGAAACGTGCATGCTTCTTAGCCTTGTCTAAACATAAAGCCGTTCCAAGAACACCTATCAGATATTATACCATCAGAGACTTTTCATGTTATGGCCGTCAGAAGGTAATTTACGACTGACCACTCACCTTACATCAGCCAGCGGAATGACATGAATAGATGAGTTATAATACCATACAAAATAACTTTATGATAACAATCGATATCTGGTTCTGAAATTATATTTACATCATAGTAATTTACTCCACAATAGTTTGGTTGCTTTATGACAACATAACGTGTATATCTACCCGCCCCTTCCACTTTAGAACTCATCCGTGCTAAAGAACTCTCTAACAAAGTCGATACATTTTTCTATTATTTCTTCAAAGCAAAATTCTAATTAGCAAGTGTCTTAATTACAAATACAATTACCGCTATGATAAGTAGCAGGGAATTGATTGCAAAAATGAACCTTCAATAAACCGTTTTGATCTTTCCAGTCATGGAGACAAAAGTAATATACTTTACAGGTCGTCACAAAATGGCCGCGCTGTCCAGATTGTAATTTATTTTTGTATTGTTGTCATTAAATAGCAGGGGAAATTAGCAGCAATTCGATAAGGAAGAAGTTCTATGTGATTTTGTTCCCTGTCTTTTCACATAGAAATCATTAACTCAATTTAAATAGCAATCTTTCATTTTTAACATGCACATATAAGAGTTGATACGATCCCCAGCTTCAGAATAGAACAGCACACAGTTAAGTAACAGCGGACTCAGCCCAGGAGTCTCGAGAAGCGATGAAGGTATTACTGTGTTTAGGTTTCTAAATCATTTTATAGATCTACCGTACAGCCATGGAAAGCTGTACAGCACTACCAATCAATGACGATGTTCTTGAAGACATCGTGTCACAGAGTAAAGACTTCGCCAACGTCCACGGAATCGTCATGAGAAGACGGGAATCACCAACATCATCGGAACTCGTGTGTTTCACACCGCACACTCTCCTGCCTTCCCCAGTCCCGAGAAAGTTATTTGAAGAAGCGCTTGGCGTGCAGGATGATTTCAATCTACTAGTTCATGGAGTTTCCAGGGACCATGGCTTTCTTAAAGAAGCCATGCAAGAGTGAGTTGTACATGTTGTATTTTTCAACAATGAAAACAAAATAGAAAAAAGGAATCGTCCCTCCCCACTAATTTCAGCTTTCTATTTCTTTGTGACTCTTCTTCGAACTTTTCTGCTGCAAACGTCATCTTTCATTAATATTGGTGTAAACATAGCATGGAACGACATTACTCGTAAGTGAACGTGAGTTTTGAAATCAGTCAAATGAAAGAGTCGCTCTCAGTACAAATTCCAAACATTAAATTCAATAGAAATAAAACCACAGACTGAAAGTTAAAACACTCTTCGTGTGAATTCACTATTTTAATCCGAGAAATACAAAGTATTTGTACGATTCTAATCAAATGTTACTGGAGTCAAATGGCTTTGGCGGCCATTTTCATTGTCTCATTAACATGTTACGGTCGCTGTTTTTCAGTGTTATAAAAGAAGATGACTTTAACAGAAGACTCTTTGATATTTACGAGGACGTCTATATCAAGAACTCACCAGCTCAGGTATTTCAAGCAAGTTCACATAAAATGTACTGTTTCTTTGATTTTACACATGACTTACTTAGCACAGAAAATCTTGCACAATTTACGTTCGCGCAAAGTGACATTTTTTGAAAAGGGAACAATGGTTTTATAATTAGCTTCTTAGCTTAGTATTTTAAAATTTTATTAAGTGAATAATATAAATATAAAGCTCTGTTTGAGTCACCGTTTAATGTTTACATTTTTACAGATTATAACCCTTGATATGCTGAGATCCGACTACATGTTCGATGGCATAGACGACAAACAAAATGAAGTGAGTGATGTTAAACTGCGACAGATTGAAATCAATACCTTTGCCAGTGGTTTGGCCGGACTTGGATCGCAGGCCACGCATATACACAGGTAATTTACCTTTAGACCTATCTTAGGCCAAAAAAGAAAAGACTGAGCTGTGTTTCTGATCCTCACGAGCGTCGATCTAGACCAGCTGCGTCAACCCTTTTCTATGTTCACTTGAAAAATGTACAGTGTGTTAGGCACGGAAGAAAATGTTACCTGTGTTACCTATTGAAAGCCGTTTGGGACCCCTTGGCAACAACTCTTTCCCCTTTGAAAATGTATGTATAAAAGGGAAAGCAACTCCACACATTGTTCATATCTGAATTGTTGGCGTTTTGTGTATAATATGTTTATGCACGGTATAGTGTATGTGTATGTGTATACTCAGAGCACATCGCTCACCACTGGATCTGGTCGTCACTTATCCACCCACTGATACATTATGTTATTGTAGCAGTAGTTCATCGTAGCTGTAGTAATAAAGTTTGAAGAAATACAGTCGACGCCTCTGTCTCCATCACTTGAACTCAAAAGATCCTGCTTCGTAAACAATCCCACACATTGTTTTTATATTGTGTGTAAGTGTGTATCATGTTTGGCTATTTTATGTAAAGTGTTGATCAGTCAAGGTTGATTAACCCTTTATTCTGGAGTTGTCGTTGTCACATTTGAGGTTGAGTAGCCGGGTCGTATTTTTTGGTATAAAGCGACTGAAAACTTTCTTGTTTTCTACCTATGCTTTAATAGGGAAAGAGTTGTCGCCGAGGGGTCCCCAACGGCTTTCCATAATTATCTGTAGGATCACATGTACAAAGTAAACAGTTCTTAACAGATGAGTTATCACCGTCATCATGTTTGATGTAACAGTTACCATTGCATAACATTCTTGTTTGTATTTTGTGTTTTTCATGTTGGAAGTTATATCGTATAAAATATTTTAAAATGTCAAAACCACGTCACCGTTACATTTTTGTAAGAAACCTAGGATAAGAAGCAAAACTGTTATTTTTTGGCCTTGTTTATTTTACATTTTCAATCCCGTCTACAAATAGGGATATTTTAATGACCTTGCAGAGCGTGCCAATCTAGCTTTTAGTCCGATAGTGGATTAAAGGGACAAAGTCGACCATTAAAAAAAATCGCCGACTTTGTCCCTTTAAAGATGCGATTTGATCTGAGCATATCTGTATGTTGTTGGTTCGAATCGAATCCGATTGAAAACTAGCCGTATTTTCTACCCTGGGTTGGTAACTCTGCTGGTGGACAGAATTGTCCCCGAGGTTATCGTTCGCCCAGTTAAAGCGATGAAATTCGTTTCTTCGCTTCGATAAAGTGTGTTCGATGTATGATAGTGAGAATGCGTGCGTGGGTGCTTCACGAACTCTACAACGTGTTGAGCGGTCTCAGTCAGAAAAATGTAACAACTTAGCCGGCTATTGAACCACTCTTTTTTTGGGAGTGGAGATTTAGCCGAGCGGTTCTCTCTGTGGCCTCTCCGCTAGGCGACTGATGCCGTATGTTGTGGGTTCGAATCCGATTGAAAACTAGCCGTACGCCTTAAGTCTAAAGTAACTTTTGTTGCCATGTGCACATCATGTCTGCAACATTGGTTTGAAGAGTCTGCGAAACTTTCGTCCAGTCTTGTTGAAAGCAAGTAAGAGATACGACAAATATCACCAAACCCTCAATTTTAAAGATAACATTATTCAAATATTCACCGTCAATACAGATCAACAGCATTGTAAATACGATTGAACACTGTTTACTTTTGTCTGTTACGGTTCTAAATGAAGTAGTTGCAAATCTTCTAGTGCCGCTGAAGACCGTGTTTGTCGAAATGTATTTTCAATTTTCTCTGTGAGGCTTGTCAATAATGAGAAAAAACAGTGGTTGTACCAAGAGTACTACCACTGTTTAATTTCCTATTATCGACCAACCATGATAACTGTCGGCAAATCGAAATGTTCGTTAGAGACAATTTTATCAATTTTAGTTCGTTGCTATCAATTTTATCACCATCAGTAATCTCCTCTTTGCAGGTTTAATCTTGAAAATCTCGGACTTTCAGATAAGGCGGCGAAATTACCTGACAGCAGGGCTGTGGACAACATGGCGGAAGGATTTGTTGAGGCCTGGCGTCTCTATGGCAACGAACGGTAAAAACAACACCTTGCATACATGCTATCTCACACGTCATTTTCATGTTTTGTTGATGAATGGATGAATTTGCTTTTTAAAAATATCCCAAAAGCAAACAGGTATTCATGGTGGTCGTATGCATGTGGTTGACTATCACGGAGATGACGTTGACAATAACAGTTGAATTTTGTCTCAACCTAGTAAATCCAGCTTCGATTCCAGGATCTTCAATCTTCCCTACAAAATTCCGTTCGGGGAAGAGATATGCAAACTGTTATACATGATTTCGAAAGCTACCAAAAACTACCACTTCTTACTGCAGACGCCAATTTGTACCGGAGATCAACTTTGATAAGCCCCTATCAATTTTCCTCACAATCTTCCAGTATCCCTTGGAAAACACTCAAGTACTTTGGTCAGTGTTAATGATAAACATACACTGCGCCTGCTGTGTTATCTCACCCCAGTTCCCCGCAAATAGATCCAAACTCACTGAACCAACCAATGGTGGTGAAAGGGTTAATTATCCCGGAATTTACAGTTACTCACCAATCTGAACTTTTGGATTCTCAACCCATATCATAAAAACAGAACACGTGACTCAGAGACTCTAAAATGTTGTTAAATACGAGGCCTTCAAATTACACCAACAGGTTGTTTTATTGAGATAGTGAAATTACAAGTGGATGTTTATTTTGTAACTCAATATATAAACAGAGTCGCATTCAATGTCTTTTACTGGAGAAGTTCGTGGTTCTACGATATGGAAATGTTAGTGTTTCTTCATCTTACTTCTATTGTCGAGTGGTATTTTCCGTCAAAAATTCAAGCAAACTTGAAAGTTGCTCAATTCATTGAAAAAAGACAAAAAGTAAGCTTACAATACATCACTTACACTAAAATGACTTATGATCTGATACACCGTCCTTCAATAATTTTATCATTCAGGTAAATGGAGTGTATCTAACGATAATCACTTCTGTCAGTTTGTTACTTAATGCATTCAATTTCACCGTCTTTTCACTGCTCCGATACAGGGCAGCAATTGTGTTCTTTATTGAAGAAGTGTCGTGGAATATCACGGATCAGAGATGGTTAGAGTATAAGATCCGTAGCATAAACAAATCTATTCCAATAATTAGAAGAAGAATTAACGACTTTGTGGAGAGAGCTAAATTAGACCACAATAGGCTAATTATGTAAGTAATGAGATGTTAATTGTTTCATAATTACATGTTACTAAGATTTAATTATCTCCTATCAAGCCTGAATTGCTCAAATGAATAGTCGACAATTACAACCGTATCAAAAGTTTATGAGCTAAAGTGATTCATTCACACGAAGAGAACTATTAAAAAGCTATCGCTCACCGAAGCTCGGAATTGTTTTAAAAGTTTTAGACCATTGATATGTTTGTTTTTAAAACACCATTACAGAACGACAAATACATCTTCTTTAAACAGGATTCCCTATAAATGTATTTATATTTGACCGCAATAGGCGGTGTATGGGGCAAAATTCAGAATGCTTGTTGTGAAGAACCCGCGTTTATGAACGAGTCGTCTTTGAGACAGCGCCCTCTACGCAAACGATGAGAAACAGTTCTCAGATAATAGAAATGTGTACATTTTCTCAACAGCGACAAATATGAGGTAGCAATAGTATACTATCGCTATGGCCATGACCCGGATCAATATAAAACAGAAAAGGTAAGTACAACGAATTGATTGTATACTAAACATTCCAAAAGTCCGAGGTGTCATGGTGCGTTTATTGGTGGATTGACATTTCACATGACATATTTGAATAACTTTGCTCTAGACCACAGCGTTCGACCAATTGAAATCACGTTTTCAACTGACAAGTTGCCGAGCATGCATCGTTGAAATATCGAGTTATTATCATGAAATGTGTCTCCAGGACTGTAGTTTTTACCTCAGGAAACAACTATAGGAACTTTTGCAAATCATGAAGAACGGATGCCCTAGAAACTCGTATTTATGTCAAGTAAAATATTATTATTGCGTATGTTAAAAACTTTAAATTTTACAAAATGTTGCGATAAATAAAAAAGGTCTCATGGAGTTTTTAACATTGAGTTATTTTATCGGTCAGTAACTCCATCATACTTCTTCATGTGCCAAAGGCGGTAAAACTGGATCTTGTTATAAAACTAGTCCAGAATCCCTGTATCTTGAAGTTGTAATTACGACTGTTTTTAACATACAGATATGCCATATTAAATGTACGTGTCCCTTTTCACACCAGGCATGGGAAGCTCGATTGATGATTGAGAAATCCCTGGCAATCAAGTGTCCATCCGTGATGAGTCATTTAGCAGGATCGAAGAAAATGCAGCAGGAATTGTCCAGACCAGGAGCCGTTGAGAGATTCCAGAAATACTTCCCCGATTCAGCAGAGTCGGTTCAGAGGATCAGAAACACATTTGCAGGACTTTATGCACTTGATATGGTGAGTGGAATACATCTTTATGACAATCTTCTAATCATACACTCATGGGTGTATCACCCCAACATGTAATACGAACCCAATATTGACTTATTTGCTCAGTATTATATCACAATGGGTCAGTAACGACCATCTTCCGCTCCACTAAGAGCCAACCAGTTAGGTTGGGTTACGGCGCCACCATGATGTATGACACGGCAATCAACAGGTGGTTGACATTACATGAAACTGGAGATGTTCTGTTATCAATGCTCCTATCCTGCAAACATTATTTGCAATTTTTGCCATGTTTGCCGTCACGTCGATATGCCAATATTTGTCGTCCACCCTCTTTTTGGGTGAATTTGTATGAGAAATATTAGGTTGCTGGAGACAAAATTGTAAATGTTTAGCTTCCCTTGACTTTTTGGGATCAAATCCAGATGCCTTCATTCTGCTATAACTGTCCTTTTTTAAATTTCTGACCCTTCTACCCAAATTCTTGCGAGCATTTCTTGCGTGATTCTTACATTTCCACATCTTCACATCAGGGCAAAGATGGTGACGCTGCCGTGCGGGAAGCCATGGCTCGTCCTGACATGTACGTTCTGAAACCGCAGAGAGAAGGGGGAGGTGAGTCACGTGATTCGTTTGCCTGGTCAAGACATTAATTTTGGTCGCGTGGTTAAACTTTGAAAAAACGCGAAGTGTCAACATTCATCAAACTGAAAAAAGAGAATTTATTTCTCATTCCCGTGGGCGTCGGTCTGTCAATACTATCTGCATGAGCCTTAATTTTTCGGATTCGCTTGAAAATCACCTAAAACAGATGGCAGTGCGTTGCGCATAGCAAAACGTTTTATTATCTGTAGATCATATGTACTCACTGTAAGTTTTGAACAGTGAACTTATTAATGTCATCTTGCTGCGTGTCAGAATAATCGCTGCTGTATGCAAATATTCATGTTTTCGATATTTTCATGTCAGTAGCTTGATCTTGTGGGCTAAATAGGAAAAAAAACGAAACTAATAAAACTGCACGACAGCATGTTTTGTTAGAAATCTAGGATGAGAAACAAACTTGTAATATTTCGGTCTTATAATATGAATTCTTAAAATATACGAGTATATCAAATTACAACTTCACTTGCTACATTTTATCATTTTAACCTTTCACCCTGTTTCATCCAGACTAGCAATTGCAACATTACTGAAATGAACCAAAGATATTGCAGTAAAAAAGGATAAATAGATATTAAATCAAAATGACTCTTTCTGCACTGACGGTTGGGCTTTTTTTGTATCACCTTGTCTATTGTCAAGGAAACAACCTTTTTGATGGTGATGTACTGTCAAAATTGCAAGAGATCGGTCAAGACTCAAGAAGAGCGTGCTACATAATGATGGATCGGATCATGCCGCTGGTTGTTAAGAACTATCCCATCCAGAGCGGACGTCCACTTGAAGTGAAAGAAATGGTCAGCGAGCTTGGAATATTCGGTGCGATAATAAGGTTAGACCGTAATTGTTCTTAAGTAAATTGTCGGATCTTCGAAGGTAGCGTCCGGGTTGTTATGAGAGGACATCGTCAGTACTTTAATATGGTCTAAGCAAACACAGCCTTAAGTGATTTCAAACGAATGAAACAGCTCTTCAATGTTACATAGTTATTCTCTGTTACACAGTGAAGGATATCGATAAACGCACTAATTTGGCATAAATATTAATGCAAAAGTCATGCCGGTAAGGGCTCCAGTAAAAACTCATCGACTGTTTGTTCTACCAGACAACGGTGCACAAACCTCAGAATATACAAGCGAATCAGCATAGAACATAGACTTCGTGACCATTTGGTATTTTTTGCAGGTGTGTAATGAGTTCTTTTATTTTCCTTTCAGCAAAGGCGATGAGGTTCTGTACAATAAGACCTGTGGCCATATCCTCAGAACAAAATTAAAATCTGCTCTCGAAGGAAGCTTCGCGTATGGAACCGCTATGATTGATAGTCCGTACCTTGTGTGATACACGTGTGGAGGGACCGTGTGTGATACTAACAAGTTGTCCGATTGACGCATTTAGTTATATTCAAAGTATGTTTATTTCCCCCCAAAAAACAAAACAAAACAAAACAAAACAAAAACATTCTGTTTCCCCCGGCCTTCGTTCTCGGGAAACAGTCTGAGGTGACTCACAGGCCCGAGAGGGTAAAGACGTATGCTGTTGCCCTCATGGCCAGTCAATATGTGTTTTATAACACACCTCATCCGCAGTGATGCATAAGAACGTACCATACACAAAAACTTGTCGCATGTATGTTGGAGTGGTTCGGCAACACGTTCAATGCACCTTTGATTATCGTTTCGTCCGTTTCGAGTCCTTGTTGGAAACCAGAGCAATCAGTTCTTCTTTAGAAAATAGGATAAGCCGAGAATTTTCTCGACTATCTTGTCGCTCGGCCGCAGACGACATTTTTGAAGTCAGTGGGCATCATTTTTTGGGACTGATGCCTCGCACACTCCAGGCAAATGATGCCTGATGACATCGTTTACGTGGATCAGTATACACATATTGACTGGCCATGAGAGCAACAGCATACGTCTGTACCCCGAGGGACTGTGAGTCACCCCCAAAAACAGACTGTTTCCCGAGGCCGTAGGCCGAGGGAAACAGTCTGTTTTGGGGGTGACTCACAGGTCCGAGGGGTTGAAGACGTATGCTGTTGCCCTAATGGCCAGTCAATATGTGTTTTGTAACACACCTCATCCGTAGTCATACATAAGAACGTACCATACACAAAAGTTGTGGCATGTAAGCTTATGATGTAATATGTTGGAGTGGTTCAGCAGAAAAAGTTTTTCCCGACAGGGTCGCAATACTTCTGCAAAACGTTCAATGCACCTTTGATTATCGTCTTCGTTCGTTTCGAGTCCTTGTTTGAAACCAGAGCATTCAGTTCTTCTTCAGAAAGTAGGATAAACCGAGAAATTTCTCGACTATCGTTTCGCTCGACCGCAGACGACATCTTTGTTTACATTCCAGTTCGCATGCGCAAGTGTTTATTTTGACGTCAGCGGGCATCATTTTTCGGAACTGATGCCTGGCAGGCAACAGTTCCGACAAATGATGCCTGATGACGTCGTTTACGTGGATCAGCACAAAAAGAACGCATCCCACGTGACTATCAATTGTCGAATTAGAACAAAGACTGCCGATGAGGTGTGTTACAATATACACATATTGACTGGCCATGAGGGCAACAGCATACGTCTGTACCCCGAGGGACTAAGAGTCACCCCCAAAAATAGACTGTTTCCCGAGGCCCTCGGCCTACGGCCTCGGGAAACAGTCTGTTTTTGGGGGTGACTCACAGGCCCGAGGGGTTAAAGACGTATGCTGTTGCCCTTATGGCCAGTCAATATGTGTTTTGTAACACACCTCATCCGTAGTCACTCATACATAAGAACGTACCATACACAAAAGTTGTCGCATGTAAGCTATATGATATGTTGGAGTGGTTCAGCAAGAAAAAGTTTTTGCCGACAGGGTCGCAATACTTCTGCAAAACGTTCAATGCACCTTTGATTATCGTCTTCGTTCGTTTCGAGTCCTTGTTTGAAACCATAGCATTCAGTTCTTCTTCAGAAAGTAGGATAAACCGAGAAATTTCTCGACTATCGTTTCGCTCGTCCGCAGATGGCATCTTTGTTTACATTCCAGTTCGCGCATGCGCCAATGTTTTTTTGACGTCAGCGGGCATCAATTTTTGGAACTGATGCCTGGCAGGCAACAGTTCCGACAAATGATGCCTGATGACGTCGTTTACGTGGATCAGCACAAAAAGAACGCATCCCACGTGACTGTCAATTGGCGAATTAGAACACAGACTGCGGATGAGGTGTGTTACAATACAAAAAGAACGCATCCCACGTGATTATCAATTGACGAATTATAACACAGACTGCGGAAGAAGTGTGTTACAATGTTGAATGACTTTTGAGCGATAAATTGACCATCAGGTCGTATGTCCCACTGCACATCCGGGTCATCCGTCTGAGATGCGTGGTGCCTTCAAGATCCGTCATCAGGAATCGTTCAACTTGCCTCAGGCTGCGATTACGAAGGCAACCACCTTCAAGAATGGTCACATCTGTTGATAGGGTTGGGTATTTTCTGGATTTTATGCCTGCAATGTATATCACTGCGAAAACTCAGGAAAATTTTAATATTAACAATTTTTTTTCAGGAATTTATTTACTGCAATCTTAAGATCCATGGCAAAGTGTTTTTCACTTTTGAAACCCTTGCCGTAGTATTGGAACGCTACAAGATGAAAACATAGATTAAAAGATTGATAATGTCATAATTCATAAAATAATCTCTGTAGTTTATTTTCTTGTTTGTACTTTGATCGATTCCTTACTTCAACTAATTGTTCAGTCAAAATAGAGTTAATATAGCCAAAAACACCACAACTTCAGCATTACGAAATCGAGTTCATTTTGGGCAACAGAGTGTTGATACTGTATCTAGTACGGCGAAGTCTGCAAGTTATATGGCCAACTGCGTTTCTATGACCAAATAGAACTACCGAGCAATCGTGACTAAAGAAAAGCTAGTATGGTTCTCATATATCATTAAGGTCTATATGTTACTCCGTTTTCCCCACAACACGCGACGATTCGTGAAGGATAGGTCACTTTCGTGTGAATAACAACGCTGTCTCTCTACTGATGCGTCTGTTAGCTTGCACCGTATGAATATCACGTACTTTTTATAAACAAAATGCACATTTTACATGTACATATTGAATATGCTTGTATGTGTGTTGATAACTTATGACGATTTTTTCACCATTTTTGTTTTACATGTAAACGACAGTTTCTTGTTCTAGTCCCCGAAGCATGATGAGATACACAGTATTCAGCTTGTCAACTCAGTTACAACAAATAAAAATGAATGAAAGAGATTTTATTTTGACTTCTGAAATTCAAAATCAACCAATTACATGCACCCTACTTCTGATTATTGTTATGGAAACCACGCGTTCTTTTAAAGAGGCATGTAGGCCAATTCGTGAATGATAGATTGCTGTTGTTCGCTGCACACTGCGGTGTAGCCGATGATTAATAAAAGAAGATAGGTTTTCCATCTTCCATCGCCAGCGCTGCCAAACATTCCGACAAACAGAGCATGTCTTCTTCGTCCCTGGGATGCAACTTCAAATCTATGATCTGCTGGTGAAGGCATTCCCGTGTGTATTCAGATTGCGAGGCCTCGTCCCTGCCAGGTCTAATATCGAGCATACCGTAGGAATTAATAATTCGTATGATTATCGCTGGGTGACGTTCCAGGTTGAATCCCACCGTCGTTATGATATCGATGATGTCTTGAAATCTTTGTCGAAGAACATCACGTGTCATTTCGTCTGCCCATTCAAGCTCGATCATCTTTGGTATGTTTAGAACCGTGTATCCATAGAAGCGGCGCTTTGATTGGCCAGGCAGTATCCCTTGACTGAAGACATAGCTTACAATTCGCCTGTCAAGTTGATAAGCGATCTCTCCTAGAATCCTTTCACTACTATTCTTGTCAGTATTTCCAATCTGAGGAAGTGATATCATTTTGTTAATACCGTACATTGTGTTCAGAATATTCGGTATCGGTGGGCTCTGTGACTCAATTTCCGTTTCTTTCTGGAAATGTGCGTGTAATTTTGCATCTGAGGTTGCCGCCAAATTTGTATCCTCAACAATTTTGTCGTCTGCGGCAACGGTGCCAACTTTCTCATCTTCAGTTCTCTCATGAATATCCTCCATCACTTTGTTGCCATTGGCAATAACATCCAGTTGTTCATTTTTCACCGTTTCTGCGGTTTCCCCCTCGATGTAACTCTCCTGGTAATTTCTAGGTGCCCTCCCCTTGGCGGGCGTGGAGGTGGCGGGCTGACGCAATTGCAATGCCAGCTGTTCTTCCCACTCGTGTAGGTCAGTATCATCGACGTCATCGGACACTGAACACATGCATGGTTTGGTCAAGCTATAGCGACTACACTCGCAAATGATACCACTGGAGTCGGCATCATGTAGAACTTCACTTGCCATAAGAACCTCGTCGACTGAATTCGCTCGCGTATTTTCTTTCTCTACTGTTTCCTTTTCCTTAACCTTTTCCTCCGAAGTCGCTTGTTTCAGTTCCTTCAGTGGATTTCCTATAAAGAGTAAATTTTAAAGAAAAAAAACCAAATAAGCTTATTATTACGCACATTTGTATTTGTTTTCTCATTTGGAAAAAAGTCACAGTTCTACCGATATGCATTCCGCATATACCAGGTAGGGCCATAATAGTGCAAAGATGAAAACTATCGTGTTTCCCAAGGAAGGGGTGAACTAGCACAAATAGGTAACACAGTACGAAATCTACACAAGGCATCATTTCATTCATGTCCTTGATACGGTATTCACGTACGGAGATCGACATTTTCCAGAACCATTGTGGATCACGATGGTAGATCCCCTACCACAGAGAGATGGTATACTTCAGTGGGCTCTTAAACCAGGAATATTTTCGCCGCACTATAGTGTACGGTTACATCTTTTCCGGAGAACCAGGTTGTAGTCGATTTCATTTTCCTTGAAACCCATAATCTCACGCAAATGTATGTATCGTTTACAATATACGGACTGTACAGACTGGCTCGCAAGAAGCAAAGCGCACGCTTGTAACAATAACTGTTACACCTACCACGACTCGCCATGCTGCTACAGATTCCCATACCGTCCTTATCGCTACGACATGTCTCCAGGCACTGATACAAGCTGATGGCAATATATCATTTGAAATTTCCATGTAGCAAGACATTTCATATGTCTATTGAGAGACTACAAAATAACTGGCCCATCCGTTTCCATGGCGAGGGCATTCAGCGCTTTGAGCGTAATCTCACGAATTAAGAAACGAAACATCTGACAGCAGTCAGCTGTTCTTTTCAGCGTTATATCTTGTCCCTTTCAATTCTCACCGAATAACCTCCATCTTATAATCTCTTATTGTTCTTGGTGAATATATGCCATCATCTTGAAGACACACGGAAATCCCACGATAATTATTTGAGAGAAACGAATTCACCGCAATTTTTAAAGCTTATTACATTTGGAAACCCACGTGAATATTAGTAGATATGTATTCATTCGTATTTAACTAGATAAATAAAATTAAGGTATGACACACGTATAGGTATTTAAATTAATCTGTCATAGTTTATTATATACAGATAGTTGTGTCATTATGTTTATATATAATCCGCAGTTTTGGTATGTTTATATCGTGTTTGTGATAACCTTAAATTGTCATTGACTTCTCATAAGGGGTATCTTTAATATGGTCGTTTTGTCAGCCGTAGCAGAGCATAATCGTTCTGCTGATAAATCACATCTTCAAAGTCACCTTTGCTTTAGCGACAGCAAACGCTTGCCGTACTGAAAGACGTGCGCATGCGTTGCCGAAGATAAATCGATATACGGCGTCATATCACATCATATCACACACTTGTTCAGTGATCTCACGTTTTTGATGGCATTTATAAGCAATCCGATAATACTTTTCAATGGGCTGACTGCGAAATAGAATGTCGTGCTCTGACGATTAGCTGTTCTATGGAAAACGGACGCTGATGAAGTTCCCACGTTATGATAGTGACGTAAACAAATGCCGCGTACACAAACACGCACATAGGAATACACATAGTTCTATTTATGGTTTTGCGCTTTTTTGTACATGGGACCATTCGAATAGTCCGGGTTTAACAGGTAATGTATGACGTCATCAAAATCGTGTCACAATGACTGAATAAAAAGTCGCTTTTTATTTCAGTGCAAAATTTCTGATATATTGAAAAAACAATGGATCTTAGGCAAGGGTTCTGTTGGTGGCATATTTCGTCTTTGAAGTCGACAAGAGATTGAGATGAAATGGAGCTTTCAAATGTGAAGCCTTGTTGCATAGTAACAAAATCATAAGTAGATGATGTGTAATTTCTCTAAAGTTCAACATTCCGTTTTAAAATCGACTGAATGCCAGCACTTTTCTGGTTCGTCTTACCGTTCATCCATGACGTCAGAAATGCTATGACGGTGGCTGTTCTTAAGTCGCCATTCTCTTTCATCAACAGTAACTGTTGACGCAGCAGCTCATTTTCCGTCTTGATCACTTCGTTTTCATGTTGTAACTCTTCGTTGCGCGCACGCCAGTCGCTTTCCCTGGTTTCTCGCTCGTCGACACGATGCTGCTCGTCTCCGGGGCCATCAGCGCCCTCTTCGGTTGTCGAAAGTCGTAAATCGTCGGTTTGTAAACTCGAAAAGTTAACTGACATACTACTTTCTGTGGCGAAGGATTGGGTTAAAAAAGATTATCATCGTAATGTACATATTTGATGCAAGTTTTCGAACGCAATGATCAAGTGACGTCACAAATAAAAACTTTAATGACAGAATTCTTGAGGGCGCTCTACTTACCTAGAATCATAGAACAGAACTGCGCCTAACGTTCCATATCGCACCGTACCTCATCAGCTATGCACTCCCTCTTCAACGTTACCCTTCTGTAGTCTCGTAGATTTATGCATATATTATAACAGACAGATTGAAGGCTCTTAAAATATACTGATTTCATCATATTTCGCTGAAACTTGAAGTGAGTTCAGTCAGACAATTTTCTCCGTTAAAAGTCTCAATGGTTCCCACGAAGTCCTTTGCCAAATACACACTTTACGTTTTTCTTCCCTTTCTTTCCATCCTAAAAACACCTATACTTAAAAGAATTTAAACCGATTTTACTTAATGTCTACCGAGTTTACAGCTAAAAGATTCCGTTTTTAACAGGTGCTATAATCCCTTCTCAACTTTTGGCCGTAAACGTAATCAGAGAGAGAGAGAGAGAGAGAGAGAGAGAGAGAGAGCACGCATATATGACGAGGATAGTAATGTAATGATTCAACCACAACTATATTTTTCTGAACTGATGGATGAAGTCGCTCGGGGCCTACTTTTTTCGTATGAAATTTTCGGAAATTCTGAAATGGAAATTATTGATCGTTTGAGATGTAACACTTTTAATTTCACCCGGTATGGTTGAGGCTTCCTAACACTTTCCCGGAATGCCGTACTTCACGCTGGAAAGCTACGGGTATACCATCGTTGCAATTCAATGTTGTTCATTAAGTTATCGATTCCGCGTTTCGCTACGGATGCAATGCACTGTACTGCCTGCATTATTTACAATTCATGATGTCATTGTTTTTAAGGTATCAAAGTCGGTCAGGGACATTTGTAGGAATCAGGATAGGGACATTTTAAATGTGAAAAATAAATAACATCATCTGATAGATCACATCTCGTCATTAACAGAAGTCTTTGACAAAGAATATGTTGCCGGTTGCATTTGAAATTTATTTCTTGATAGACGGAGAAATGAATTTCTCAATTTACCGAGTATTATCGTATATGAAAGATATCAATCGGTGAAAAAGGTGAAATATAGTACACAGAGCTTTGAAATATGATGCGTTAGAGAGCAAGAGAAGTTAATCATGATAATTTCAGTAATTTTTCGCAATATTTTAGCGAAAAGTGGAACGTTGAGAAAGCGGTCGTCGGAACTGCGCTTGTGCGAGTTTCTTGTTCACAAAATCTAGACGCACCTAGTACCTCATAGCTGCAACATTTAAATTATACGATGTAGATTATGACAGACATGTTTTAACTTTCAACAATCACCATCGTACCTTGGATATAGTGTTTACCTTCGTCGTATGGGTCCCATACGACCTTTGGGCGTAGTTCCGACGACTGCATCCCTTCAGGTATCTCTCGTTAGAAAAACTTTGACAAACTTCCCTGGTGATGTTTGACAAGCAACTTGCTGTTTGCATTTGGCTAGCTATTGTCATGACCCGGCAGCGTCTGCGGCACAAACTCACTGAACGTAAAAAAATACTTGAAAGTATTAACGCAACCACTCTGCGTCTTGAGTGATTTGTAAAGACTTGACTCTTATAAATTCCCTGGACAGAAACATGGACAGGGATTCTTAATGAAAGAACTTACCAAAACAGATCACTTAACATGTCACCAGCATACCTTCTATGCTAATGTCTATTTTCCTTAATTCCACCCATTCGTCTTTCAATATCTACGTGAAATGAGACGCTTGGGGCTACCTGTACCCGACACAGTATTTCGACTCTGAAGCTGCCAAAGCCTGCATCGAGCTTTCAGACGATAGTTAAAGGTGAGCCATAACGTTGGGTCATAAAACAACGACGTTTAATGCAGTTAACTTTAACGTCACTTCCATAAGAAGGCATCATATCGACCTTTTCATCTTGCAGTTTTGATACGAGGGTCGCCGTGACGTCGTCGACCATCTCGTGGACGCCACACCTGAGTACGCTTGCTCGACGCCAAGGCCAACAACGAGATCAATCAGATGTTTGTCAGTGAATTTTCTATCACCTGGTGTGCAAAATCTGCTGTTACCTGCTGGGTAAACATTCGGCCATTTACTGATTTACCACCAAATCGCATCGATAGGCTCTTTGTTGTACTTTGGAGTAGTTTGTTTATCATGGTTTGATCAGATGAGGGCAGCTATCCCAATTATCTGAAAGTTGAACCTATGTCAGGTTCTTGCTACTCCAGATAGTGATCGATCATGACACAAACAACTACACGTCAAGCTTCTCCTATTTACCCGGATACGGTATTTTGTGGGCTACCGAGGGTTACGGGCTGCGGGTCGCAATAAATTTTCTCATGGTTAATATATTGTCGTTTGACTGTAAAACATCCATAAAACTCAGTTTTCTCGCATATCGTTTCCGAAACAATGTTTTTCGCTCTCATTTTAATAAAGCTGCATATTGACAGCGGGATTTCATCATACATTATTATCGACGGCCATGACTTCATTTCAGTGTAGTCTTATAAGCCTACTGTTCGGGGTTTGACAATTTTGCGACAAAAGGATTAGAAATTTAGGGAGCGTTCAGTTTTTACGGCCTGGGGGGGCCGGCAAAATCTTGTCGCCGGTGTTCAAAAAAATATAGACCCCCCCCTGCATTTTTTGTGAAAAAAAGATGACACCCCCCCCCTTTGTCAGACGAAAAAAATTGATGACCCCCCCCCCCTGAAAAATAACCAAAACCCATATGTCAAATTTACCCGCATGATTTGGATTTGAACTCCGGTACGTGGCGCACTTTATATGTGTAGCAGAGATGCCAGTGCACAAACTTCTCAGCCACATCCATTGAAACGTCTGTTAATTAGGACGACTGTAAGGCAATTTTTAACTTCATTTCAACTCATGTCCATGGACATTGTATAAAGTAAACTTTATTGGAGTGGTTTGCCAAAGGCAGCCCTCCGGTGAAGAGGGTCATGGGCCAATACGTAAAGTCAACTTTATTCTAGTGGGCCACCAAAGGTGGCCCGCCGGTAAAGAGGGTCGATCATGGCTATTGCATAAAGTAGACTTTACTGGACAGGACCGCTGAAGGCGCGCGGCCATTACCATTATTCAGTGCGTGATCCCAGGGGTCCCTCAAAAATGTTTCTAATACAAGCCGCGGCTTCAATTGGGAATTTTACAGTAAGATTGCCGTGGAGTATTACATAAAGTCAATTTATTGTAGCGGCGGCCCGCCAGTAAAGAGGGTCGGATCATGGCCATTGCGTGAAGTAAACCTAATTGGAGTGGGCCGCCAAAGGCGTCTGTCCGTTAAGAGGGTCATGGGTAATACATAATGTATATTTATTGTAGTGGGCCGCCGAAGGCGGCCCGCCGGTAAAGAGGGTCGAGCATGGCCATGGCATAAAGTGAACTTTATTGTTGGTATTATGTTTTTGAAAATGTGGTGACCCCCCTTTCCTAGCAGTGAAAAAGCAATGACCCCCCCTTTGCAGATTCCAAAATTACGATGACCCCCCCCGGCCGTAAAAACTGAACGGTCCCTTAGTGATACTGAACAAAGGGGACGTCGGCTGTGGAATAACAGCTAGGCCAAGCGCTTTGTGTGAGTTTCTGGAATAAATGAAAAGAAGCTCTACACATCGTTTAGATCTTGGTTGTTCGTGTTTAATGTATGGTAGTATACATTTCATGTTCCGTGGTCTTGTGTATATACTAGAACCATAGACCCCTTGAGTAGCTCCAATATTGTAGCGTTGGGGGGGGGGGGGGGGGTTGTCATGCGGCTTGGGCCTCTGTCATGCGGCCTGCGCGATGCCCTTCGCAAGCAACACGGCGGAGGCCAAAGCCGCACGACCCAGCCCACCGAGGCTACAATTATTGCAGCTAACCCTCGAGTAACTTTTCTCGAAGGTCTATGATAACCGATGAGGCCACAAAACGCAGCTACTGAAGGAGTTTTTGAGAGGTCGCCGCTGATGGCGTACAGAGTTGTGATTATGAGTAAAATGGCGTTAGGGGCGACGTCAAAAGTTCAATGTAGGATAAAAAACTTAATTCCCTTAGTTTCTCCCTAAACCCCCCCCACCCCCCCCTAGAAACTTAATTGACTTATATTGAACCTGTTGCCAGGCTCTTTCTATGTAAAGCAAAGCTAATGATCAGTCAATTTAGGGGTGAAATAAAGTAATGCATCGTTAAGGCCCCACTAGCTGTAACTCTTGAAATTTGTTGACCTCAAATTATCTACCTATTCTCTCCTTTCTGAAATCTACCCTCTGAAGAGATATGAACTTTTACTGCATAACCATTCCTTTCAGAAACATTTCACATGTAAATTAAAATTTTAACGGTCATTTTGATTTCCTGGCATTTCAAAAATTGGTAATATTAAAAAGGATCAGAACATACAGTGTCACAGTTGAAAACATTCACCCCTATGCATTACAATTTGGACTACTCTGTGCAGTTTATATGAAGATTTCAGTACAGATATGCATAGTATCAAGGTTTTAGCTTTTCTGCATGGGGCTAGAGCTGTGATTTAATGTTTGGGCGAACATTTAATCGCAGTGTAATCTTTATCTTGTTCAAAATTGCATATATAGCCCCGGCAGGTAGTTATAAGTGTGTACACAGACCTAAATGACTACACTGTCACCAACTTATTTTAGTTTGAAAGTAAAATCATAAAAATAATGCTAAAAGATAAAGCTAGTGGGGCTTAAGATTGCGATTGGGAACACACTTTGTGTTTCATCAAATATAAATACAACATACTAACAATGAATGAACAAGAACAACAACAATAAAGTCCAGGTTTCTCCTTCCAGAGGTATAAAAACTATCTCAACTGTCCTGGTGGTTGTAACAACTCAGTTCACACTACTCCATTCAGGCGGACTACACGTGCACCAGAAATGTAGCAAAATGCAATTATAAATTCCGAGTGCAACCATATAGACAGTAGAGAATTTACCGTCTATGGTGCAACAGAGGCCAACAGCCTGCATTGTTTACACTAACTAGGCCAGGTGCAGCTCTGCACCATGTTAAAACAACTCCCTCTGCTGGCTTCAACACGAAAGTGTGCATTTCTGCTCTATTTTTTCAAAATATTCATTCCCCTGGCAATTTTTACCTTAAATCGATTTGTAGGATAGAAATTTTTTTAGGTCAAAACCCCCCACCCCCAAACTAAAAGAATTAAGTTTTTTATCCTTCATTGAACTTTTGACGTCGCCCCTTACTTCCGTTCAACTCCACGCAGGAATCCACCTGTACGCAGGGCTATGTGCGCTACATTTGAAACACCGATCACGTCACATTTATACATATTTGTATCTTTAAATTGTTTAAAATAACTCACCTATGGGGTTTTTATACCCAAGAGGTAAAGTGACTGTCACAAATATACAGCATTCATTTAGTATTTTGTCTTTACCTCATTTTCATCATTTTTCAAAAAAAAAAAGATCCGTTGCTCAAGGACGCTCCCTACGCGAGAGGGGGAGCGCAGAGAGCGCCCTCGAGCGACGGATATTGCAGTCTAGGGTTCGATAGTTTTACCCATTGTGGTACAAGATTTCAAACTATCGTCTCTCCATTACGGGGTTTAGCTGTAATCCGTGGTCATTTTAAGTTACACAACTTAATCTCGTTCAGCAATTGTCCGAAACTGACTGCCCCTCAGTGCCTGTATACCGTAGATTACAAACCACAAGTTTGATGACGACAAAGCACTGTGACCGCCAATCGATTCAGGTATAGTTCGCGCCTCGAAAATAAGAAATACAAAATTTTGCACAAATTTTCCCAAAGCAAACTTTCAACCATTCTGTTTCAAAGTCAAGAATAAAACCCGAGCTCACCTTGAGTACTAGAGAAAATTACCCAATATTAAACAATATTTGAAATGGCCACCATCCTTGTGTTATCTCCATGGGAAACCAAAATTCCCGATTTTCACAAAACTAAGCAATTGAAAACTTTATTTACTCCATAAATTTCAAATGAGCCCCCCCCCCCCCCCCCCCAAATGGTAGGCCAAAAGAACATTGTAAAAGTTTTAGAGTCCGAATATCTATCCCCGAGGCGCATTCTATTGTTATGATATCAATCTGACGTTGGATAGGCGCTGTGCTATATCAATATTCAAGCCAAAGTCTAACTTGCACATACGTAAGATTTCCCATGCTGGTGATAAACGACGCTGACGCCACAGCCAACACCAATTAAGTATTCATGACATGACTGACGCACACGCGGTCGACCCTGTCTTTACGTATGGAAGTTATTAAGTTGAGAATTAACTGGGTACGCGAAAACTAGAGCAGATAGTTCTATTTACTAATATTGGCCAGTGACGCTTGCGTAGCCAAAGAAAAATGTTTGAGTTTTTTTGACAAAAAATACTGCTTTTTACCAAATATGGATTAAGTATTGCAAAAGAAATTTACGTGCAAAGTTTTCCCCGGGGATGATCAATTTAGTTGACCTTAACTTGCTTCCAAATGTACGCCATGGGCAACAGTAGTATGTGTTTCGTTGTACCTACAGACCACAACTTATGACGCTGTACAGTTAAACCTGAAATATATAAACGCAGTTTTATTGGATATAATTAAATTATCTAGACACTTCACAAGGCTTCAAGGCTACCTTCAAGAGTACACATAGAAGCAAACTATTGGTAATTTCAAGTCCTGATTATCAGATATGTGTCTGAAACAAGTCTCTCCTCAGACCAGTTTCTGTACCCAACAGGACGCTGTGACCCATTTTACATACACATTGCAAATTTTCCATTCTCTAGGGGTGAACGCGAGGAAATTTTCAAGGACAGCAAATTTAGCCTAACGCCAGAATAACTCGAGCTCGCCTTCCAGATACAAAAATTTGCTGGTTACCTGTATATGTGAACAGATACTTGTCTCATTTTTGCATTCAGCGCTGCGCTTAGAAACGCTACTAATGTTTCCTCGTGTATGCATTAATGCCCGGTTATTATTAAAAGACAAATATAGCCACACTGCCGTCGAAAAGCTCAAGCACAAATACTATTGACAACAAAGACAAAATTGAAAGCGTTTTATGTCGGTAGTGTACAGCTGTACATATCAACATTGTCACTTTTTGTTTGATAGGGTATTAAAAAATTCATACTGTAGGTCGAGAACCAAAAATTTTTGCTTTGCCTCTATTCATCATAGGCCGTGTTGCAGACTATCCATCATTTAAGGTATCTAATGCAAAACCCGCCCCTTTGTTTTCCTTTTGAAAACCTCCTGGCGGCGGAACAGACATCATAAACTCATCCATAGAGACATATCGGTATAAATGTTGTCGATTTCTAAAGCGACGCTGAAAGGCTTGATTTCAATGCCAACCTTTGATATTGCTGTACAATACCCATTGGTTAATTTCGCAACACTTGCTTTATGTAAAGACGGTGTTCAATTGATTTCTGCCAATTGCAGACAACACAACACGCCGCTCGATAGCATAACGCTTGACTAAGTTATATATCTGTAGATGATTAACCCTACATCCGTGTAAGTGTGCTGTGTTTGAATGTAGTGTATGTTTCCTATGCATGCACACAGTATGTACAATTCGTTGTAAAATACACATTCAAATTTGCTCGAGAAAGTTTTTCAAAGTTCATATATATTTAACGTAATAATATTTTACATGAATTTTTTTCTAAAATCATACCAACAGAGATTATGAATATGCTGGCTGCATTTAAAAAGTTGAATACCAGATACTTTGAAGTAATTCACGGGAGTTAGAAGGAAATAGACATGATGTATACATGACTATGGTACCTTTGTTATAAAGGTATTGTAAGAAAATCAAATCAGAGAGAGTTAGCGACTGCTTTATGAAACAAGAACTCGGTTCTCTGACCACTTTATAAACAAGAACTCGGTTCTCTGACCACTAATTATAACGAATCTTTTGAAAATGGAGATTTGGCCCATAAGTAGCAAAATTGATCTGTAAAGTACGATGTAAGTCTTTAAATACAAAACTTGAATTTTCTCATTCGCATGCTCTCAAAGATAGTAATTTGCAAAGTAAATTAGTTTCTTGTTCTCGTTCATTTAAAGGGACAAAGTCGGCCATTTTTTCATGAATTTTGTTTGATACGATATACTACTTATATTCTTTGACATGTTGAAAGATACTGAATGAATGGGTGACCATGCATAGATTCGACCCCGATTTTAGACAAATTAAATGAAACCATCACGAAAATGAATTAATGGTCATGACCATTAATCCATTTTCGCGATGGTTTCATTTATAGTGTCAAAAACACGGGTCGAATATATGCATGGTCAACATTCATTCAGTATCTTTCAACATATCAAAGAATATAAGTAGTATATCGTATCAAACAAAATTAATAAAAAAAGTGGCCGACTTTGTCCCTTTAAGCTTGTTGCCCGCGCTTCACGGACATACAGATGATCAACACACGGCGATTAAAAATTGCGAATTATATGAATTATATCGCGGTCAAGGATAATAATTCATGGCATTTACTGTTAAATATAAACTGGACTCCGCATGTCATTGTCATACTTCCATTTACATGTTCAAATATGATGGTATTTCTCATTGAAATACTGTAGCATTTGAAGGATTTGGTGACCCAAACACTCTACACCATGAAGTCAACCGAAGGTAGAATGAGACTCGGTGACAGATTTCCAGACTTCAAAACTTTTACGATACTGTTTTGGTCTACCAGTGATTCATTTTGAAGCTCACGCAAAGTTTTCATCGGCCTACTTCTGTGAGAATCCTGAAATTTATTTATTTATTTATTTATTTATTTATTTATTTATTTATTTATTTATTTATTTATTTATTCATAATTTGTTTTTCTAGTACTAATTCTTTCAAGCTGACCCCTGATTTTTATTCTCCATTTGAAAAGGAAATGGTTTAAAGTTACCGATACATTGAGCAAAAGTTTAACAAGTTTTTCAATTTCGAGGCGCGTATTACCTTAAGTTGAATTATACCAATGCTATCGCCGTAGGAGGGATAATTGGCAACTTTAAATTATTGTCCAATATCCATCAAGAAGTCGTATACCATAAAATCCCAGTATGGAACTTTAAGCCCGGCATTCTAGCATTTTAATGGTAAAGTTTCACTCCTATAGTAACAGTAAGAACACTCGTAAATTATTTGCTAGAATAACACAATCTTCCTATCATAAACCACGTTTGAGTAAAGCATTCGTGTCATGTTCCTCGCTATATACAATACAATCACTACAATCGCTTTCCCAAGCACTCGCTGGTATGTAAACAATATTTGTTGATAATGGTAGGCACTGTGTTTGCTTCAAGCTACTGAAGCTACCGTTGTATGCGTTGCTTTCAAGCTCCCCCCCCCCCCCCCCCCACCAAATCCCAGCCTGGAGCATTACTCTTTAAACATTGTTTTACGAAAGCAGTACAACCTCGTACCCTTTCTTTCATGAAAAAGCTGATAACGTATGGTTAACTGAATAATTCATTCTGTCATAGTCATCTCTCATCAAATATCTTAACGATAGTCAGCAACTATAAGCAAGCCATTGCAAACTACAATAGACAACGTTACAAAGACCGATGGACCATCAACTATAACAGTTTTGACCTGACTCGAACGTGTACTGCTTTTCCTGACAAACAAATTACTTTGTAATGAATGAGATGCTTTATCTGACACACTAGCCTTGCTCCAAGTCAGTGGGCATATAACTATCAAAACAGAGCAAATTGAAGGAATAAACTTCAGCAGACTGTTATTGGTAGGCTGTTGCATGGATCGTTGGTTGAACGCGATGAGCTATAGGCCAGCCAGTAACTACTGCCGAGAAAAGCCAAGCGACTGGGCCAATCTCCTGACGCACTAAGATCAGTAACCATTGTGAGGAACTCAACGTATTTTATCTGTTTCATCTATACATATGAATCTTTGTGTGTTTTAGACTTTCCCGAATACGTTACTATTTGTTTGAAAGTTCCATCGTGACATGTAACTTATTTTATATTATATTTTGGTTTTATTAGTTGTCCAATACATCTCTGACGTTTACGTCACTCTTCAAGGCGGAATTTAGACAGGAATCATTCTGAGCAGAAACCCAAAGCCGGCCATAGAAATAATATTTCTCCATAATTTGTCTTGCAGTGTTCCCTGACAGTTACTTTCAGTGCATGAAAAGTGTTTGTTAGGTCTACTAGTACCTCTCCCCATGTCTGTTCTTCATGGACAATTTCCACAATTTCTGGAATCAATATATTTTTATCGTCTTGCATACAAATGCAGGGTGTCTGTAAGGCAGAATACGCCTCGGGGACACATATTAGAACTCTCATATTTTTACAATTCTTACTAATCTACCACTTGTGGGCGCTCAATTTAAAGTTCTTGTAGTAAAAAAATCTTTTCACCGTTTTGGTTTTTCGAAATCGACAGCTTTATTTTTCCCATTTTCAGTTTCAAACATCGGCAAATTAAATGTTAGATTATTTGCTCTCTTGTACCCGATAAGCCCTGATTTTTATTCTTGCTTCGCTAAGAGAATGGTTGAAAGTTTCATCGAGGAAAGTTTGTGAAAAAGTTTAAGCCTTTCACATTCAAGCCGCATACTACATTAATGCATAATCTATAGTATTTCCCCCTCCCCAGTAACATTGGAAAGTCGCGCTCAGTCTGGAGTAAAAAGTAGTTTGTGGTGATGTTATCTTTTGGAATCTCATTTACAAGACTTCATCATCATGATGCCATATACCTGAAATTTTAGTGTTCACAGATGCAGTCAGTCGTTGGGTCATGTTATCTGCTAAAAATCATATTTGTATGGTTCCTTTGAGGTTTGTGCACTGGTTCTGCAGCAGGTGAAGGTGTCGGTGACGTAGTGCCTTACCAGGAAATGTCATAACATCGGCTGGTTGAACATTTAATTTTAGTCTTATTTGTGTTATATTCACTATACTCAGCCATGCATGTGTAACAGTGAAACCTACGCATGTCTGAATAACTTGTATAGATGAATAACTTCACAGAAGCCGGCCAATGAATTACCACTTGCATTGCACAGAAAGACGGGTACGGAGCCGTCTTTATTTGTAGTAGGTCTATTCTGTTTAGTTGAACAACAACATGTTAACAATGAAGTCTAAAAACCATTCCCAAACTATCTGCGCACAAAAAATAGGCAACATAAAACCTGATGGTGTGTGTATGTATGTATGTATGTATGTATGTATGTATGTATGTATGTATGTATGTATGTATGTATGTATGTATGTATGTATGTATGTATGTATGTATGTATGTATGTATGTATGTATGTATGTATGTATGTAGTTTGTCGAATATTTATTAGTCGTAGTTTGTCTACGAAGTTGGATCCGGCCAGTCATTAGTTTTCGGATAAATATTGACAGGATCGTGGAAACTCAAATAGAAAACTATAGATACAGGTACTTTGCCTTTTATAACTCGCCACTGAAGCGGATAGTGTTACTTATACATTCAGTAAATATAATTTCCCTAATATTTCAACCACTTTTTGGCTAACACAAAAAAGTGAAAAGAGTAAAACCAATCATAAAAGGACTTAACATAATATCGGATTACCAGGATTAGAAATATGATTTTATGCAAGCGGTAATTTTACAGAAACGCTTGTTTATTTTTTAAATAAATAAAAAGTAATTGCGCACTTGGCGTAAAATATTTTGTTTCCGACAGTTCCGAATTACATTCAGGACTAAACAATTGACGAAAGAAAGCTATGTGTCTATATCTCTAACTACTGAACAGCAATGAACTTAATAAAACAAAATCAGGCAAAGACAGCCAACGCTCAGACACGATTCTATCCCCGATTCCTCATGCGAGTTTGTTTTCAAAGCTATGTCTCATGAATTAGATATTCATGTAGTTTATTTTGCAACACACATCACGCTGATCAGATGAGTTAAAGTTGTAGGCAAAAATCTCTGTTTAGAGAAAGTGGTGCGTATTTGCTCATTTTGCGCACGTTTTGTTTGCTATAATTTACAATACCCTTTTACCCACCGGTACACAATAGAATGGACATCCCCAGTACCTGTATATTGAAGAGTGTATCGATAAGGGTGGACAAAAATAACGTCATTCATTTTCCATTATATTCCTTTTAAAGTTCAAGCACAAAAGAAAACCGGAATGACATATTTGCTTTGTGAAAACACTTTCAATAGAGTTTTTAAAAGTTAATTGTATCGGCTAGATCCATTATGATATTGCAACCCACTGTATCTTAATGAATGAAATGTCAGTTGCCAACTTCTAACGTTCCTTAAAGGCGCAGATTTTTATCAACTTTAGTTCGGAATAAATGCATTAACTTTGTAAAACTTTCGCTGCACAGGAAAAGACTAGCATCAAAATAGTCAATGTGAACAGAGACTAATTCTAGACCTAGGGATTGAGCACTGCGGTCCCGTAGAGAACCCTTGCTCAATCGTTTGGTTTTTCCTTTCTCATTGAGGTGTGCATCGTGTATCAATGTTTCTTGATTTTCTCAACCTACATTAATATGTTGTCTGTGTGCCAAATTCGATTCGATTCCGATCCGACACAAGTAGGACAATATATTGTTTAAAAGAGGCTTGGAGTCAATTTTTTCATTTAAAAGGAAGACTGACTTGGTCCAGTAGTTGAAGCTATTGCCGCGAATAATCCACTTGATTTAGTAACACCATTGTTAGACTGGTTGGTTACTGACTCATCAGCAGAGTGCAAAGTGGAACTTTAACTACCGCTGTCGTTTTGACAGGTAAAACTTACAGAAGTCCAAAGATCGATACTGACGCGGGTAAAAAAGAGTTATATCACATGTACCATGTGTGTGTTTGGCACGTACAATCACTCGAAAAATAGACATTCGAATCTGTGTAATGAGAAGGAAAATGCATTCTCACTTTCGTCTTTTCTGATGTCTGATAGAAAAACTAATAAAAATACGTAATAATTTACATACAGTCAGGATAAACCCTGACAGCGGTAGTTAAAGTACCATTATTGACCGGGTGTTGCATTGGAACACTATCGTAGAGATTAGCGCTTGAGTGTGAACTAGTAAGCATCTGCTGTTTAATTGCTCCGTTTGTTGTACCAGGGATTAAAAATGTAATCAATCAAAATAAGTCTTACTTTTAAATTCAAATTGTAATTCGTGCATGAGTCTTGTGAGCAAGACACAGCTCTTCTATGTGTTGGGCAGCTAGCCTGTAGCATTAGACAAATGCGAGAAATGTCTTTTTATTTGAACGGTAGGATAGGCAGTGGTATCGTGAAACGTACATTACATTGAAACGCTTTGTCCGAGGTTGTATCAAGATCATAGAATAATGAAAAACAGATGACGTGGTTAAGTACCGGTCAATTGAGCACTGACAGTTATCCCTATAAACCTTTTATTCTATGAACGCCGCAAACAAAAGGTAAATATAAATATTTCAAACTAATAAACATATCAATGTATCTGTAACTGTTGCTTTACATCCGGGAAGTCTGTATTATCCCCATGCATAGTGCACTGGTATCGGTGGTTCGAAACAAAACGAGAGTTCAAGTCACGTGCTGACGGCTGCGACAAAATAAAAACCCTGGTGATTTGGTCTTTCTGACAGTACTTGGCTGTTGTTCAACCAGAGGGACAGTACCGACGAGGCGTACACAATCTATTCATCAGTATTTCTGCTAGACCGCTGTCGACTGGTGAGTTTACAAAATTTTGAAAACTTTTTGCTCATGCATATTTTGCTTCTGAAAGAACCACTCTTACAATGAAATATTATACACGCATCTTGTTGATGGCTTTTCGTGAAGTCACAAGAGTTCTGAACGTTTCGGTATTAAAAAACTACCTTAAAGTGTTCGTATATGTAGATGTCAAACCGTAGATTGCCGCACTTCCCTAAAATATTTGAGCGGTTTTTTTTTAAGTGAGCCTGCTGAGCTTACACTGGTGAGCACTGCGGTGAAACTAACAGCCCGTCATTTTAGGAAGACTTATTGTAGAGTATGTATTCGTCAATGACGGGAATTCAGTCATGAAAATGACAATAAAATTGACTTACTCCAGGTCAACAATCATCACGGCCCTCTATGCGCCATTCTCCATGCTCTGAATGCATATTTGTTGCAACTCAGCTGTGACTCATGATAAACGACCGCAGATTACCTTCATTTCGTAATCAAAACGGAATATCGTACTTTAAATTCATGATGCATAATGCAAAACTCGATATAGTGAAAGGCCATGGGGATGTATGTAAACATACAGGTATATAGCAAACTTAATTTGAAATATATCTTAAAATCCAACTTCAAGGTGCTGTAATTCATGCGGCAACGTTAACTTTAATCGAGCATGTGAGATTATATTTGTCAGGAATGGTGTGAGTATGATCTATTCATTTTGTGCCCACTAGCGTTTTCTACACTTATATTTGATCACGCATTTGCTTTGATGTTTATGACCCTGGTCCATTTGCCTCGTAACTCCGTACACCCTTCTCTACCAATCATGAACAGCTATCCACAGGTCGAGAATCTATCAGCCTTTTCTGCCAGTTTAACATGGGTTTACCAAATGATAACCAAGTGATGTTCGTGTGAACACTCTATCAGTGCAAGAGACCACTGAATTTCGTAAGCTTTATCTAACGAGGTTATGGCGGCGTACATCTCGCTGATTAAAGACTTGTCTTCCCTTACACTGTAATGACTGCCCAATCTGGTGAAGATGCATGGTTCTCATATAAAATATGTCAGCTTCCAGATTATTTCGATGACAAAGGAATTATGATTCCACTGAATCATCGTTTGCGTGCAAAATGGTGCAAAATGCGTTCATTTGTATTTTTTGCATTTTTATTTATTTATTTATTTATTGTGTTCCTGTATCGTTGTTTAGTTGGTTGTCACTTAGTTATTTAGGTAGTTATTTAGTCAGTCAGTCAGTCAGTCGGTCAATCAGTCAGTAAATTAAACAGTTTTTTTAATCATTGGTTCATGAGTATTCCAATATACTCAGGTAAACATGATCGTCGCGTCACCTGTTTAAATAATGTCACTCCAGTCAATGGCTGCTTAATTTTGGTTTTATGGTTCTATCTACCGCTACAAATCACGTTTTCAGAAATATAACCAGCCAAACTATTTTGATGTTAATTTTCACCATGGTGTATGTATGCAAATAATTGTTGTAAATTAAAACGTTTGTGACAGTACAAACTGATCACGGGAGTTGATCGGAACTAAGTGAAACGCGCCGAAATATATAATGTCATTGGTAAAAAGGTTTTGCGTGCCTCTCAAACAAATTTGCCGATCAGTTCAACAAATGTGGCACAAATGAACCAATCACTCTCAAGATTTGCTGGAGAGCTGCAAGCAGCCCTCGCAACATGAGAAGACAGTGGTAGTTGGACGATTTTACTTTCTTGGAAAATACACCAGTCAGCTACAGAATTTTAAGAGCCGATCGGATGGTAATATTAATCTTTTTCACCCACAATATGTCTGCAACTTCTTTGCGGATAACTGAAGTGTAAAATAAATATTTCCAAATTGACAAAATGCTTGTGGATGACGCAGTATTGTCACATCACCACATCTGTGTCTATTTTTAGATGGCGCACCGTTCTTTTCACAAACATTGGAGAGGTCGTCCACGATCATTTGAATATCAAAGTATAACAGTGTGACCTGCTCTCAGAGTGAGAACACATTAAGGGGGTGCTGCACGTGACACGGAGTATTTTGCTCAAAATCATTTTTTGGCAAAGATTCGTTCAATTCTATGCAATTTGTTATCCAAATATGGGTGAGAAAGAAATGTAAATTTATGCAAATTTACCAGATTACCAAATTAACAGATTTTCTAGCTTCTCTGTTCTCCAAATTTCAAGATTTCCAAAGTATTTAACTCAACTCTGGCTGGGTCAAATTTTCTGAAATGTTCACATTATGTCCTTTTAATACTATTAACAAAACGACTTTTATTCGACAATAAAATTTTCATTTTGAATATGAGGCGTTTTAATTCTGCTAATCATGTATTTTAACCACTTTTGTGAGAGTCAGTCTTTTAACCCATGCTATTTTAGAATGAGGATAGATAATGCATAATGAAATAGTGATTTTTTTCTACATATACTTTTCTTTCAAGTGAAATATTACATTTCAGAAAATATCAAGTTTTGACTTAAATTAATTTTTATCATTAATACCAAACTTGACGTTTTCCACCCTAAATATATAACCCCGTCATCCTCGGAGTAAACTATTGCTACCATACTAAACTTTAGATTCTCTGCTTTTTGAAAATATATAGCATAAGGGGATTTCCTTGTCATCTTGGATGAGAAATATTGCTTTGAAAAATCTGTGTTGGCAACGTGCAGCTCCCCCTTAAAGAACTCGTATGTGACAAGGAAAATTGTAAACGCCTTTCAACTTAATGTTAAAGGGATACAGTCTTAGGAACTGCACTAAAAGGTCGTACAGGACATATACGATCAATATAAACAATGGTGATTGATGAAAGTTAAAACATGTCTGTCATAATCTACATCATATGATTTAAATGTTGCAGCTATGATGATGAGGTGCATCTAGATATCGTGCATGAAATACATTGTTTATAAACAAGAAACTCGCACAGGTGCAGTTCCGACGACCGTTTACCTTTAAGGTCTGTAAAATTACTATTTGAATATGTTAGGATGTCGTTTTTATCTGATACCAGCTTCACTATAACATAAGCATTACTTTTAGAGAATATTTTCCATACTCACTACGTCGCATCATACCTGTCAGACGTGGCGATGAAAGGGGTCAGATAATGATTACGATCGAATTGATCACATGAGGGCGTGTTCTCAAAAAGGTATGGAGAGAAAAGCTCAATTATCAGCGCAGTAGCCAGTAAATGCGGCAGTCTATTAAAGTTGTAGACAATAAACTGACCTTTTTCTTATGCTCTCTTTCCTAACAGAGAAGTTATCATGGTTCGTCAACTCATCTTCCTGGTAGCCTTATTCGCCATGGCGGCATTAAGCAACGCACTGAGTACGTATTGATGTCAATGGAATGCGTCAGTAGAATCATCACAATATTTCTAAGTTCAGGCAGATCGCCATCATTCACTAATTATTATACATTTTTTGTGCACTATTTTATACATTTTTTTTTCAAAAGTTACACAAGAAATATGGCGATCAACTGCAGAGTCCTATTTCATTAATCTAAAATATTCATCTTGAAATATGTGTTGCATTTTGATGGTTTTACAAATACCATACCATAAATATTCTCTCTGGATAGTCAACGGATTGATTCCACAAATGATGGCCTCGAGAAAGCGTTAACACGTTCTACTGATTTCGTCTTGTCTTTGAAACCAACCCTGACTCTTGATTCTTTATTCACTTCAATACCAAAAAAGAAATGACACTGCGCGTTTTCCAGAATGGATGTCCAGGCATTTCAATAGAGTCTTACATACGTAATGTGATATTGGTGTCATTAAAATTGTTTGTTTTCTTTTTTATTTTGTTTTGGTTAGGTGCTGATTTATGCGACCTCATAGGAGACGATGACAAGTTTACTTGCGTTGACCCAAAGGGCGGAGATCCCTGCTTAATGAAGCGGTTTGAATGTGACGGTATAGCTGACTGTGGAGACGGCAGTGACGAAGGATGTAGCCCAGAAGAACAGGAAGGTTATTATTTTATTGTAGTATCCCCCCCCCTGAATTCCTCCAGCCCTCCCCCCCCCCAATTTTTTTTGAATGCGGCCTAACTATAGCATCGTAGTGGCAATTACTTTCCAAGGTTAAAGATTGTAGATCTAATCACGGCCAAAGTTTTTCAAATATACTAGCACAACCTCTCCCACAAAACCAAAAAAATCATAGCATCGGTCAAATTCTAATAGAATCTTTAACGAAGTTTTTTTCACAATTCCAGGATAAAATATCTTCCCTACAACCAGTCGCTTCTAAGTGAAAATCACCCGATATTCGGTTAGGCTTGACTCAGGAGAGAACGCTACTCCGCATTATCTTGCAGTGCTCTGCCTTGGATATATTTTCTCAAAACGTTTACATTGTACACTCATACTAGTAAGACGCTGTAAAATCTGGTAAAATAATAAACAAAACAAAAGGCCCCTGGTTAAGGCGCGCGACATTTCACAACAACTTCGTATATGTGTCAGTTGAGAACAAACCATTTTGTAGTCTGAGAAGTCAGATTTGCTCATGAAGAGCTAATTTCGGATTTAAAATAACTGTAGATGAATTATAAATGGTTTCGCGAGATTTTATTGTTTAAACTATTCGTCTTCTCGTGTACGGACACTTATAGTATCTCAGTCTTTTATACTTGTACATGACGAAGACTATTTTTTCACGGATTCGTTTACAATTGTTAATATTTCGTGAAACGAAATCAATCCCCAAATGAAGGCATTGGTAATTGTGTTTCACATTGCTTTCAAAGCCTTTACCGTGCCGAAATCATTGCCGTTTTGAGATGGGAATAAACCGTGCTGATGTTGGAAGTACCTATACGGAATGCATTTTCAAGGAAGTTTTTAATTCACGCAGAATTGGCAGACTTCCGTGTAAAATGAGCTTTAAGAGACCATTGTCTCCGAAGGGACTGGAGGGCCCAAATCAGTCTTAGCGCTCATTCTTTCTTTAAGAAATTTCAGCCTTGCGATGGGCTGTTATTACTGAATAGATCAGAATAGATCAATCTTTGGCCAATTTTGCTGCCTTTTACCCTTTGACTTGATTTCTCTGTACTGATAAACAACTTTGCCGCAGAAAACAATGGCATTGCACAAGAACTGTGGTAGTGAGAGTTACAGCTGATATGTTTTATCTACAATTGTACAATGATTTAATGGTACATCTTCGCCATCGAAAGGGTCAGTCCTTGATTTGGCAATGAACAAGTCAAAATATCACAAGCCCTCCTTTCTTTCTTTTCCTTTTCGCAGCGAACTGTGACAGAGATTACCGCGAAAAGGGTCTGAAGTTCTTTCAGTGTGTCGACACTAAAATGTGTATGGACACCTGCAGAGAATGCGATGGTGTCTGCGATTGCCTGGACAAAAGTGACGAGGCTAACTGTGACGGCAAACCCAAGGGCGGATGTGATATTCCAGCGCAGGTCAACCTTTGTTAATCCAAGCCAGCGCGGTATCTTCAACTATTTTTTTTCTGAAATGTGAAAATTCCTTAATATTTTCTATTCATACTTTTTGATTTCATTCACTAAAATTTGTCTTCGTGCAAATGACAACAAAGCATCGAAATTTCATAATTCTTCAGTAATTTTGATGATCAAATCAATCAATGATGAATATGAATCAAGTTCATAAAAAGGTATGACTAGTACAAGGCGGCGATATTTTCATGCTGGTCAGAATTTCGACCAGTGATTATTCTCCTCAGTATTAACAATTAAAATACACCAGAAGGTAAACTATATGTGTGACTGTGAATTTCTGTTCCAAACAAACCGCCCATCCATTATTCTTTTGCTGAGTTATGCATCGCTTAGGTTCGATTTAGTAAAAGAAAGATATGTGTACCTAAGTCTCTGGTATGTGGTATATGTGCACCCGTAGAACTTTATTATTCTATATTTTCCTTAATCAATTTATTGACGATGATGACTCAGCAACAACTAAATGAACACAACTAAGAATAGGAGAGCGTGTGTTTTGTACTCCTTTACATTCACAATACATGTAACGTTAACGTGAATGGAAGGATGGTTATAGAGTGCGACAGACAAACAGAAAAACTCTCTCTCTCTCTCTCTCTCTCTCTCTCTCTCTCTCCAAAACTCACCAGTTACATACGCAATAAAATGAAAGATTCACTACTGAACACGGGAGCACTTTTAAGTTAAACGCGACATAATTTGCCGAACACAAACGTATACACCCTGACAATAGCAACAAGCGTATCCTTATTCGTTGCTATGTAAGGTATGAATATATAGCTCAAACTGAGAGAGATTTTGCGACTTTTTACACAGGAAGCTCCATTAAGTCATTGAAATTGGACTAGGAAGAGGAGTAACAAGTATCCGTGATAATTTTTAAAGACGACTTTTTTGCATTGTTTTGCGTGTGGTCTTGATCACTTGGAAGTCAAAAATTTCGTAAAAATCTGTCAGACAGTTTTGACTTCAAGATGTAATAACTCTGCTGTACATGTCATGTGCAGCAAAAACTAAAGGAAAACGGTACTGCTGGTGTGATTTATAGCGTTTATCTTTCCTTTTCGAACATTTAAAGTAAGATTGACGTGTTTTGTTGTCGACCCGATATCGATCTTCCATACCTTTTACGATGAATACAACAATGATCCGCGTCACTGCATGCTTGCACAGTTACGAAAGGACGTCATAGTTGGAGTTCTTCGCTGGGTCGCCCTGTCAGAGATAAAATCCCTCCAAGCTGGCTCTGGTCACAGTGTCCGAGGATTAAATCGGACAGTGACACAAATCTGTTACTGAGTGAGAAATATCACCAATATGTCGAATCTGTTCATTCTGATTGCATTGATGGTCTCTGCCACACAGGCCCGCTACTACAACAAAGACATCATAGCGACAAGTAATGACGATATCGTCGACGACAAAACAGTCGATGATTTGGCCGAAAGAGAGCTAGAAAATCCGTTACAACGAGAAGCAAACACTTACTTACGTCGAGGAACATTTCCAAGTATGTATACTGATGACGAATTTACTTTTTTACACCTTACGATTGGTTGATCGATTGACGGTGAAATGCTTCTAAAATTTGACATAGCTGTCTTTCTTTGAGTGCATTTATTTTTTCGACCAAGCGGTTGCCGTGGTTTTAGATCGATTGGCTGCAGTACTTGAGTGGTATTACAAAATATACATGTCAGGGCAATTTGAATTCTACGGTATATCTCGACACTTTTTGTTACGTGTCCACGCTCATCAAAATAAAATGAAAACTTTTGGGAGAATCAATTTCATTGAACCGTGGTAAACGTTGCACGATATGAACGGATACACGATGTTGGCAGACGTTGAAACATTTCCCTCCAAAAGTGGTCAGTTTAACGGAAACTACACACTGCTGTTGTGCTGTATGATGCAAAGTTCTCTATCTTTCTTCTACGTTTCAAGGCGCTGACCTATGTGATATCTTACCGGACGGCATTAGGTTTGACTGCCCTGCTGGCACCAACCCAGCCTGTATCATAAAGTTCTACCACTGTGACAGTCTTCTCGATTGCGCAGACGGTTCTGATGAAGCCGACTGTGGGGTTGAAAAGCATGAAGGTAAGATGAAGTTGGCGAAGAGGACATCTGTTAAGAGAAAGCCATATTTAGCTTTTATTTTTCGATTTCTCTCATGCGTCGATTCGTTGAGTTTCATTCGGGTAATATCGATCGATGGTCTTTGAAATGCTTTAACGCGTAAAGTTTTATCAATTCAAGTAGGACTACAGGGGCTCGTAAAATAGTTCCTCAAAGCCACTTTTTTTAATTGACTGTTCGAAAAGTGAATTAATGTTACTCACTGGCCACTGGACTATGCCTTACACATCGAACCCGACGCCTGCTCCGCCAAGTACAACGTGGGCCGACTCAACGACAGAGAAAAGAAACGACATTCTCGTGCGACGTACAAATTCATCTCCAGGGAGGGCAGACCGGCGATTTCAGTCCACTGTCGCGGTCTGATTCATTTGATATAGCGATAAGTTGAATATTTGCCTGACATTTAACATGTACACTTCAATTTACAGCAAACTGCCTCTCCGACTACATTGAAAAGGGTCTCAATTACTTCCAGTGCAAAAGCGACGCTATGTGCATCGATAGCTGCCGGCAGTGTGATGGTGTGTGCGATTGCCTTGACAACAGTGACGAAGACGAGGCTGAATGCAAAGATCGTCTACCAGGTGGTTGCGCCAGCAAGGGCTTAGTTAACATGTGTCCGTAAAAAATCACAGTGACTCGTAAAAATGTCATTTACAAATACGCATCTTTGAAAGTGCTTTGGGTGCTTAAATCGGTATCATAGTCTCCCTGTCTTTACGGGTTACTTGGCCTGACATTTTTCTCACGTTTTTTTTTTAATTCGATGCATTTTCATGAAAAAGGTGATGATGCATGTGCAGAGCAACGTGAAAGCCCTTTGCATTTAGTTGCCTGTATACGTTTTAGTGTCAATAGAAGAACAAACACTAAAACTTTTGGTGAAATTGTCATTACCCTTTCTTGTATCAAATAAGTAAATTTTTTCATGCTTCTCTCTATTGTACGTTGAAATTCAAAGTGTAATCCTCGCAACACTCTTTGTGGGAAATAAGCAGTCTCATCGTTGACAAATGAGCAAATCAAATCACACTCAAATTACACTCACACAGGCTGAATACAGGACTTTTCGGTCTGAAAACGGAAGATTGTTTTTCAAAAACAGAACGAAAATACTGTAAAATACGTCCAAAATATGCCCAAACTTACAGCTGAAACTTTTTGAAAATTGTTTTTCACATAACGGAAAATATTGTTGTCACTTAAAAATTAACATTAAACTTTGTCCCACACTTTTGTCTCTGTGGTCGAATTCTTTTCCCTCAATTACAGACTTCAGGTTTCTTTCGGAAACGAAAAATAAATACTTGTAACCTACTATACTACCTATGTTACAAGTAATCAACTAAGTCCTCGAAGAGATCTCATCGCTTGAGGGCGCACAATCGATATGGCATTGGAACTCGAGTTGTACTTGACATCCCCTTCAAGTCCGGAGAGGGCTCGTTTTCAGGCAGACTAAGAGAGTATTTCTGCAAAGCGTTGACAAAGATCAGGAACATCATCACATTCACCAACTGCTTCCCGAGACAATTCCTAGGGCCTGTTGAACAAACAAAAAAGAAACCAAGGCGAAGAGAAAGCGAGGCTGATGAATAGAACAGTTACTATGTATCAAAAAGTCGTTACTGTGCTGACGGATTTAAAGCAAACGTTACCCGATCGTTGCACCAAAATATGACTTGTGATCAACCACCTTCCTGTGAAACTTTCTAGCTTCTTTTGTGAGAGTCTTAATTTACTTTGGAGAGATTTATCTTTTATTTTTTGGAAACCACTTGATTTAAGGTACAACACTCGGTACTATGTCTGGTATTAGGAGATATCAGGGGGGAATTGGCAGTCACTGGTATACTTAAGCACTATAAGTGCGTAGATATATCTATCATTGTAAATTAAAAAAGCCAGACTCAAAACATCTTTGGTTAAATAATCCTTTTGAAAAGAATCTATGAAATAGATATGTCAATAGCATGAAAATTGAAAATCGAGGTTGTATGCGGTTGAAGGAATCCAGTCTAATTGTATACAAAAGTCAGGATAGATGCTTACTATCCGTTACATGACTATAAAACACGAACTAAACGAAGCTTACCCAGAGAGAACGGTATGTAAGCATCTTTATGTACAATATTTCCCGTTTCGTCCAAAAATCGTTCCGGTAGGAAAGTTTCCACATCTTGCCAGTATTTCTTATCATGGTGAACCGACCAAACACTTGCCATGATCATTGTTCCCTTAGGTATAACGTATTGATAGAGGGTTGTGTCCGCCGAAGTGCATCTCGGGACGGCGTATGGAGTTACGTTGGCAAGCCTCAGTATTTCTTTGATAGTCGCCGCCGTGTAAGGCATACTGGTCTTGTCGGAATAAGTTGCCGGCCGGGTCGATCCGATGACATCTTCGATCTCCTTCTGGACCTACGAGCGTAAAATATTCACCTTGAGATCAATTGTGAACAAGTCTCTGAATGAGACTAAAGGGTAAAAGTTACTGATGTTAATATTATAGTGTGTGTCCTCCTGGGAGACTTCAAAGACGGGTACCTGATTTACATAAATTAGCATTTCCGATGAGCCTTTGTACGATACAACTCCTAACATGAAGCGAAACTATATTTGCAAGTCAACGTCGGAACAAAAGTTAGTTTCTATTTTTTCAAAAATTACTGTAATTCTAATAAGTTGATTATTGATAACGCGTTTGAGAGTAATTGAACGTCCCATAAGTGTTAACAAATATTTTGTCAGGGTGAGACTGTATCCACCTATCAATTCAAAGCAATAATAGATGACGTAAGTGCCATGAAATAGTAATCTTTCTTCTTATCCTTCACTACAAGATCTAGAAAAATACTCTCTTACGAGACGCGCGGCGGACCTGTCTCAAGTCAGACCCATGGATGGCATACTCCTCCTGGTGACCAACAGCCAACGAGAATAGCAAGAACAACAAAGATTGGAAACGTCGCCATCACTACATCGCATTTCAATCATATTGCATTGAACCAAATTTTTCGTACCTTTTCTTGGACATCTGTGTGGACTGCCATGTATAGAAATGCCCAGCAGAGGGCGCCTGACGTAGTCTCACTCCCAGCCTGAAAGATATCTAGAACTCCTCTCCACAGAAATTTCTCGGTGAAAACTTCTGTTCCCTCGCCAGGTTTTCTTCGTTCTTTCAGGATTTCAAGAAGATAAAGGTCGATGATATCGCGGGGAGCTGCAGGATTTATAGTCTCAGTGTGTTCCTTGGTGGCCTTGTTGATGGTCTCTCTCATGAATTTGATCATATTTTTTAAATTTCTGTATGCAAAGGGAAGATCACAGAGGAATGGGAAAAAGTTTCCAGGCGAACCCAAGGTAATCTCTCGGCCAATGTCGAAACAAACTCGTACCAGCTCCTTGAAAGTGACGTCATCGTATTCGAATCGTTTTCCGAAAATGAGAGAACATGTTGTGTTTGTTACCATGTTCATGATAGCTGTCTTCGGGTCGAAAGGATGTCTTCCGCATTTATCGAGAACACCAGAAAAAAAGGTGAATTCTTTGTGGATATTTCCTTCCAGAATTTTGTTTCTGAAGCCGATTCGTTGAAAGGCTCGTAAGCAGAATTTCCTCCTTGTTCTCCATGCATGGCCGTAATGTTCAAAAAAAAAACTACCTGTAAAGGTGAAATACAGGGGAGGAAATGCTTATGGAAGCAATCCGTCGCAGCAGATATTTTGTTGAGGGTCGAGTTGTAGACCTTCCAGAAAATTTGACGTACAATCTATCGGGTATAGAGCCATGACCCATTTTAATACTCCCTTTAAGCCTCCAGAACCAATAGATGACTTTTGGTCGACAAGAAAAAATGCTCATCTTTTTTCGTTTTCTTAACTCAATTGTGTTACGGTTCGTATGCTTTGACTTCGTCAGTCACACATCCTCAGGGGATGCAGCATGAAACTAGCACTGCAGGTGTTTAAACAGATATGTAAACATCAGAGGTATGTATGTATGTATGAGCACAGGGGGCTGTCTACATGTCCGTCCCCAGGGGTGGGTAGGTGTTTCGCTATATCGCTAATAAAGATATATTCTACCAACCTTTGGTGTTTCGGTCTTAACTTAGCACTGCCCTTGACAATCTTGTGTATACGTTTTATCAACATGCTGCGTCTATTATCTGATGAGTTTGAGTGCCTAATTAGCCAAAGTAATCAAGGGTAAATTACTAATCTGTGGACGCTCTCACCAGATTATCACCGGATTAAATTTGACACAGTCAATAACGAACGCACCAGCAAGGTATAACTGAAGAAAGGGCTGAAACTCGTGAAAGCCGTGTTCACAGAAATCTACTTTACAATAAACATTTCCTAATTTTTCAGTTATACCTTGCTGGTGCGTTCGTTATTGACTGTGCCAAATTAATCCGGTGATAATCTGGTGAGAGCGTCCACAGATTAGTAATTTACCCTTGATTACTTTGGCTAATTAGGCACTCAAACTCATCAGATAATAGACGCAGCATGTTGATAAAACGTATACACAAGATTGTCAAGGGCAGTGCTAAGTTAAGACCGAAACACCAAAGGTTGTAGAATATATCTTTATAAGCGATATAGCGAAACACCTACCCACCCCTGGGGACGGACATGTAGACAGCCCCCTGTGGTATGAGCGTGTGTGTGTGCGTGTGACAGTGGATATATGTATATTGGTCAGGACTCTGGTGCTATAAGGATATTGTGCCATTTCAGCCACTCAATGAGAGAGAGAGAGAGAGAGAGAGAGAGAAAGAGAGAGAGAGAGAGAGAGAGAGAGAGAGAGAGAGACTCAAAACAAAAGGTGAACGAGTGCACCAGCAAGACAAGATACCAGTATAAGCGAAACACACATTCATTGGGCTGTGGTTTATTGTTGTGTCAAGTTGGCCTTTGGACCCTAGAAAAAGCCTTTGTGTGTTGATTCACAAGGCATCCTACCTCTCTTCCCACCGGTGTCAGGATATTGTGGATCGCGTACAAGTCTCTCAAAGACACCCACACTTGGACGATCGGAAAAGTCTGCTCCCTGCCTCACAAAAGCTTGATATACGGCATCGTATCCATGGAGTATAACGGCAGTTGTTGGACCTAACTTCAGCTGGAACACCGAGCCGTATCTGTCTGCCATTTTGTCGAAGTCTAGGTACGCGTCCTTCGAGAGCGACAACATGTTGCCGACAAGTGGTAGAGCAAGGGGGCCCGGTGGCGTGTTGTGCGACCTATTAAAGAGCCAGAGAATAGCCAGAAAGGCAACTATACTGACGATATACGCCTGGATGTCCATATTTGATGAATGGTAAATTTAGAAGTCAATGAGAGAGAGTTCAACATACCAGTATCTTAGACTAGCATCGCACAATGATCTCCATGCTCCTGCATGTAATTACGGAACGAGGTCAATTCTTTTGACAATTCTTAATTGACCTTTGCTTTGGTATAACTCATAGCTGTCAGGAATATGGACACGATTACCGTAGCAAAGATTGAGCATTTGAATAAATCGTCTTAACTTTACTTTCACCGGTAAATAAAATGAGTGAGTGTAATTAAAAATGATGAAAATCGAATTTAATTCATTAATTAATACTATTTCTTGATTTGTTTGTCCGTACTTAATGGGACTACATTCCGTTTTACTGGCTTTTTAGCTTGCACACGAAACTTCGCTGCTTTAATTTCACAGAAGTCAAGATTGTTTCGGCAGATGAAAAATATTACAAACCAAAGACAAAAGAATTTTCACACAATTGTTTTGGTATTGAAGATGTTGAGCTTCTCGTCGATTAAAACGACAGGTTCATGGGTATTTTTAGTCTCAAGCGATTACATTCTCACACTAATCGATTACAAGGGCAAGTTCACAGTTGAGCGTTCCTACGTTCCCAACTAATATCAATGAAAGAGTCTGCAAAAAAGTTTAGTGATGAAAGGCTGAAACTAACACAGAATGTGGCTTTAGAGTAAATTTTGCGCGAATCATTTTCGAGCCAATGAGTTGATGATCATCACCTTGTCAGTTGCATGACTCAGCTGATCTAAATTTATATGCACATTTGGAGATGATAGTGGAGATGCGTGCATAATTTATATCGTTGAAGATTTAAAATTGCAAATTTTAACGTCAATTGACATTCTCTATGTTAAAGATCCATTAGCTGTAACTTTGGTCTTTTTTATTTTGTTTGTTCTGCGTATCATCTGCAGTTTCTGGTTTGAATCCCTGAACCATGGAGAAATTCCTAATATTTAGCTCATAAATATACCCTATATGAGTATAATCTGCATTGTTATTGTTTAAATTTTGTAATCAGGTCCGGACTAAAATACATTTATCAACAATAACAATGGTCATTTCACGTAATATACAGGCTGCGTTGGCAAGCAAGACACCGGGCATTGAAGTTGGTCATGATGATCGGATTATAGTAAAATTCTGTTATCGATACATTGAAACAGAGTAGTGAAAAATCAGTCAAAAGTTACAGCTAATGTCCCTTTAAGGTAGTGTCACGCGGGGGGTTTGAAGTGAGGAATATATTGGGGGAACTTCACTAGCTAATATATCTCGCTTGGCTAAGACTGAGCTGAGAAGTACTTATATAGAAACGTGCTGACATCCGAATAGATCGACATGAACACTTGGAATTTATGGTGCAAATTGAAGAGTGAAAATTTAATGAAATAAAGCAACTCGAGCACTTACGTAAACTACTGCCTAGATAAACACGGCCTAGCTAACAAAATAATGCGGGGGTAGCGGGAATCAAAATGTCTGAGACGTGGAGTAGAGGAGTGCCGAGCAGTTGTCTAGTCTTGCGTGGTCTTCTGGTCGTCAAGGGATCTCCTCCAACGTCGATTCTCCCCTTTCTTTTTCTCAGTCCTTTTTATCCTTATTCTCACTCATTGTTTGTAATCGCACGTGTGCGTCAGTCATGTCATGAATACTTAATTGGTGTTGGCTGTGGCGTCAGCGTCGTTTATCACCAGCATGGGAAATCTTACGTATGTGCAAGTTAGACTTTGGCTTGAATATTGATATAGCACAGCGCCTATCCAACGTAGGATTGATATCATAACAGTAGAATGCGCCTCGGGGACAGATATTCGGACTCTGAAACTTACAATGTTCTTTTGGCCTACCATTTTTTTGGTGGGGGGGGGCTCATTTTGAAATTTATGGAGTAAATAAAGTTTTCAATTGCTTAGTTTTGTGAAAATCGGGAATTTTGGTTTCCCATGGAGATAACACAAGGATGGTGGCCATTTCAAATATTGTTTAATATTGGGTAATTTTCTCTAGTACTCAAGGTGAGCTCGGGTTTTTATTCTTGACTTTGAAACAGAATGGTTGAAAGTTTGCTTTGGGAAAATTTGTGCAAAATTTTGTATTTCTTATTTTCGAGGCGCGAACTATACCTGAATCGATTGGCGGTCACAGTGCTTTGTCGTCATCAAACTTGTGGTTTGTAATCTACGGTATACAGGCACTGAGGGGCAGTCAGTTTCGGACAATTGCTGAACGAGATTAAGTTGTTTAACTTAAAATGACCACGGATTACAGTTAAACCCCGTAATGGAGAGACGATAGTTTGAAATCTTGTACCACAATGGGTAAAACTATCGAACCCTAGACTGCAATATCCGTCGCTCGAGGGCGCTCTCTGCGCTCCCCCTCTTGCGTAGGGAGCGTCCTTGAGCAACGGATCTTTCATATCAGTCTAATCGAACCCTTCCTTCATAAAGAAAACCTTTAGGTAAAGAGATGGACGGTCTATATATAGAACTGGCGCGTGTTATTGGATAGTCTAGTAAGGGTAGTGACGTACGTTTAGATTATTGCAACAGACTTCTTTTTGGTCTTCCGAACTTTGAAATACGTAAACTCCAGGCTATTCAAAATTCCGCCGCTCTGCTTGTTAGCAGAAAGAAGAAAAGGGACCACATAACACCAGTACTACAAAATCTACATTGGCTTCCAGTCCAGAAACGAATTGATTTTAAAATTCTTTGTTTCACTTACAAAATTATTACAGGCCAAGCCTCCGACTATCTAACAGCAATCCTTACAGTACGTCATACTGGTCGTACACTTAGGTCCCAGTATAGTGGTGCGATCATTTTGCATCAGCCTGTTTGCAACACGGCTTTTTATGGCAATAGAGCCTTTTCTGTATGTGCTCCCCATTTGTAAAATGCTTTACCATTTGAGATAAGGCTTGCTTATTCTTATAACAATTTTAGAAGTCAGTTAAAAACTTATCTTTTTAGATCATTTTATTCCTAAACATTTTTTAAAATTTTATCTATTTGCATTTTATTTGTGTTTTCTCGTAATTTTTATTTATAATTTACCTCTTTTTTAGTGATGTGTAAAGCGCATTGAGATTTTTAAAATGTAATGCGCTCTATAAGAAATAAATATTATTGTACTTGGGCCTCAGCCCAAGTACATTTGTTTTCATTCCGTGGGAAAAAACTCTGTAAGGTATAACCATTTCTGGCTGAGACCAGGGAGGGCAAAATGTCTTGGCTTCATCTTTCTTGGCATAATAAATGGCGTAATGATGCTAACTTAAAAAAGTGCTGCTCTCAGCCAGTCATGAATAAGTGAGATGTGAATATAAATGCTTCTCTATCTGAGTTTTTGCCACAAAATCTTCTGAATATAATCAAAATGTGCATCGAAATGCAACAATTAATGCACCCTCCGTTTCCTAAGCGATGGCACGACCCTTGCTACACCCACTGGACGAGCCAAAGTGGGAGGGGTAATTTAAGTTTGGTCGAACAGGAGGGCTCGAGACCAGAATTTAACATTTAAACTTGAAACATGTTTAATCACTGACAAGATGTGGACTAGTGTTAATCACAGTGAAAGTTTGAAAAGGAAAGGTTTTATATCCCGGACACAATGAAAAACATTACGACTGGAAGCTGTACCCCCAGTTGAGAATAGTAATGCCCACAGCGATGGAGAACACTTATCCTTGAGCTGAGAAAACCAGACCATCATTTCGAAATAGAGCTGCAGATTCGAGAAGCTCGTTCAAAATAGCTAGGTACACCCCGTAAAGGGGTGGTTTCGAGTTTTGAGGGCAAATTTCGCCTCCTTCATATAGAAATCGTACGTTTGTTTTTCCAGGAGAACACACCATTTGACACAAAATTTGCATGTAAAGGGGTCGCCAGTAAGTACGTGGTCAAATCTGGCATAAGAAACAATATGAAATGTTGGGTAAAGCCAGTCCAAAATAAACTGATTTGAACTTTTGTGTTTTGTAATTTATACCACTGCAGTAACATTACCTTTTTTGACAACATCACACAATGTAATACGTTTTGAAACTGAATACTCCGACGTATTCTGTGTCTCCTTTGCTAAAAAATACGGTATGCCGATTACCATGTAAGGAGATGATGACGTCAAGACAGATTTGTAGTGCGTTTGTCCTGGATGGTGCACGAAGTTTTGTCGAGGTAGCTTGCGTATTTATTTCCTAAATGGGAGAGATTAGGGTCGATCTAAACGAAGGCCGAAGAATGTTATGATACTCTAAGCGAGCTGAACTCTAACGCGAATGGTTGGATAATTTGGAGGATGTCTAGAACCGGGGTCTAGAATGATCTCGTCTCATTAAGATTATTTGGCGGTCAGTATTGAATTTCAACTGCGTCACAAGTTTGCAAAATGAGTATTCCGTCGAACGGTCAACGAACGATGTTTTAGAAATCTGGAGACATGGCACATCGCATTTTATTTGAGTATTTTATATTTTACAAAAGATTTAAGAAGCAATGATTTTGTCGAAAATTCTGAAAAAAATATAGGAAGATTTGATCGCGAACACATTTTCACTTGGGGTCAACTAGCCCTGCGTACGATGCTGTGTGTTCCGCTACAGCTAATCGCCCCGCTCACCACAGCCCTGCAAAGACCCGTACGTAGGGTCGGTGACTTCAAATCCATTTTGGGACTTCACGTAAAAAGCCAAATTACTGCCGAAATTCAGCGTTCTTGGGCCCAAGTCGTATCCCAGCCTACCTCAGCTACTCGATCGCTTCCAAAAATGACAGTCTTTTATTCACTTCTCGTAAATAACCGTCGATGTCGGCAACTCTCTCGCTAGCCCTGCGTACGATGCTGTGTGTTAGCTGTAGCACATAGCATCGTACGTACGCAGGGCTAGGGGTCAACCGGATGCGCTATTTTGCGGGTTGCGGGCTGCGGGTTGCGGGCATGAAAAAATGTGTGTTTTTTGATATCATTTTCGCCCTTCTCACACTTCAGATTAGTTCAACCGCCGATAAAAGCACAATTTTCAAAATCGTTTTCAACGCCGTTTCAAATAATTTTATTGTGGTGAACACGATTATAGTCCTAGGAAACTTTTCAAAGTCACGCTGGATCAAATGCTTGAAGGGGGCATACCGGCATGGAGCGACTATCATACTGCAGGTGCAAGTCATACGTTCATGATATTAGGAGATAAATTATTGAGAGCTGCAGAACACAAACTCATCCAAAAATATTCCTATTAGATCGATTCCTGAAAATAAGGCAACGCACCGGCGTGTTTTTCCCACTGAAATTCTCGCGTAAAATGTTAGCAGAATGTCGTTCTCTGAGGTCGCGACCTCGCTTGAACCGAAACGGCAAAGTAAACTAAGTCCTTGTTGTACGTCTTTTTCTTTTAAAGATTTCATGAAAAATACACGGCATTTACAATACACATCACTTCTACGCTTTTTTAAGTCAAATCTTTCCTTATGCATTGCATTTAACCAGGCATTGTTTAATTTTCTGTATGAGTTGCCCTGGAACCGAATTGTGAATGGATGCATTACAAAGAATTTACTTCCTATGGCCTGATACTAGAAATGTAACAATTTTCATTCCGCGATAAGTGGCGACATTTCCGAGGCGCGATTTTTTTTTTTGTCAGTCTGGTATTACGTATATTTCTCACTCACATCCATGGCAAGAAAGAAAGTGATTCAGATCCCTAATTATTTGTAATGGCCAGGCAGCTCGGAATAAATAAATTGGTCCTCGGAATCGCCGCTTTTAGTTTAGCAGATTTTGATTTTTATCAGAAACATGACGTATTTTCACCCATTTAGTCCAAAAATCAAGGTTACAGCATTGATGTTTTCACCAGCCTTCAAATATACAGTATTACGTTAAAATACACCATATAGTAGTGTTTCATTAATTTTAACCATCTTGACCTGATGGTGAAATATGGACTTCGCAGGAAAAGGGATACTGTACGATAGACTGATCATCATTATTGATAATAGACACATTCTAAAGGTTTTATTTCTTATATACTATATGCCATATTACATATATTAGAAATCTAGCCATAATTCTAAAAACCCGCAGCCCGCAACCCGCACTTTAGTTTAGCAGATACCGGGGTCAACATGGGGTCGCAGCCATGTTGCCTCAAAGCTTATTTCTGTCTGCACTCAAAAATGTCGGATATGAACCTGAAAAATCGATGCAATTTCGTCAAAATTCGGCGAAATTTCAGCCTATAGACAAAATTTCATCTAGGTAGGTAAATTTACTGAAATTTGATCGACAAATAATCCTGAGCTTGAACGTGACAGCTCGCCTTCTCCGGGAAGTCAAGTATCCAGCTGCCCATACACAGTTGCCCATATGGCCAGGTTATGAGATTGTTTTCAAGCGAGCGAGCCAATAGAGCTAGAGGTCTGATTTTTGGTATATAGGAATAACTTAGCAATACAATTATTTTGACAAAATGTCACGTGACCTCAATGACCTTTGACCTCAAATAGATATATTTGTCCACAACTCAGTAACCACAAGTGCTACACCCTTCATATTTGGTATGATGGGACACCTTATGACACCACATATTGTACCTCATTAATTATGCGCATATCTAATTCTGAGCAAGCCAATAGAGCTGGATGTCCGATTTTTGGTATATAGGGATAACTATAGGTAGAAATCTAAATATGCCCATCTAAATATTAGACATCTACCATCGAGAACAAAAGAAATTTGCTGTAATTTGAATATTTAAGGAGTTTAAGCAATTTTCACTATAAATAAAGAACCCCTGCCTCAAACTCCACAAAAGTTGCTAGACATATTTTGCCGTTGTCATTACATTGCTTCGTTTAATTACCAGTTAATCAAATGCCTAATTGACAGGAGGAAATTCAAGACCATATTTGAATAGTAGTATATATTGTCCTCAAAATTACTCTATCACGGCCCAAGTACTCATTGCCTTCAGCAATACTGCCTTGTTATTATTATTATTATTAGTGTTTACTGGCCAACTGTCCACAGCATATCTATCTATCTATCTATCTATCTATCTATCTATCTATCTATCTATCTATCTATCTATCTATCTATCTATCTATCTACCTACCTATCTATCTTCTATCTATCTATCTATCTACCTACCTACCTACCTACCTACCTACCTATCTATCTATCTATCTATCTATCTATCTATCTATCTATCTATCTATCTATCTATCTATCTATCTATCTATCTATCTGTCTATCTAAATATATATATATATATATATATATATATCTAAATATATATATATAAATATATATATCAGTGTTGGTAAAATCCAGTTTAATGTCCTCTTTGAACAAGAGTTTCCTGTTTATCGCTTAGAGTTTACCGCTATGGATTCCATACAATGAAATACTTGACCTTTAATGAACCAATGATAGAAAGTTCAGGAAAGACTTGATAATGTTATTAATCACTGAGCCTCTCAGAATCTTTAGTACTATGCGGTATCTTCCATGCATTCCCATACCTTTTCGAGGACAGTGTCTCATTTTTCCAGTTTTCCCGTTTCCCTTCGAAAGAGTTTATTTTGCATAGTGTCAACATCAGCTGATATTCTCAAAACTCCAGAAGACGTGTTTTATACTCTGTAAGTGACCCAGACAAACCAACGCTGGTTCAAATACAACTAGAAAACCATGTAAGGAGTCTCAAGTAAGACTTTTGTTTCCAATAGATGAAAACAATACAGGACGCCATACCGCCATTGTTTGCTCGCAGTTCACTTCACATGATGATAATTGTTTGCTGTCTGGTTTAGAGGTGACGCTTTCATAAAAATGATTGTGAAAGACATTGAGCTGCTTATACCAGGTTGAAAATGTATCTTTCACAGTCCCTACAGTAAAAGGTTGCAGATTTTAATTTGAAAAAATATTCTGTAGGAATACTTCAATTTGACACTTTTCATTAATATCACTCAGCTTGTAAGTTTCACAAGTAACGATCTTTAAACAGAAAGTTGAATGAAGTATTCACTGTAAATCTCCGGCGGGAGTCTGGTTTGGGAAGCATCCAGCTGCCCGGAGCGGAGACCTTGGCAAGCGAAGATGGTGCCTGCCTGCCTGCCTGCCTGCCTACCTACCTACCTACCTACCTACCTACTATTGTTTCGACATGTAGATGGATAGGTATGTATCTACGATATAAATGTTCACACACTGACTGACCTTGCACGAGAGAGAGAGACAGAGAGACAGAGAGACAGAGAGAGACAGAGAGAAAGACCGAGACAGAGATGGTAAGCTCCTCAAAGACATCACAGACTCAGAACCTTCGTCACTTTCTACAAGTACAGATCAGTTCCACTCACATAGTGTTGCCACTCGTATCTCTTTAAACGAAAGGTTTATTTTACCCAACTACATCTAAGGTGATCTTTTAAAAATAGAATGTGCCTATAGGAGACAGATATTTGGACTCCTAAACTCGTACAATTCTTTTCTCATGGAGACAACATTTCACCGTCAACACGATTGGAACTAATTTGGGATAATTGGATTTTCATATTTTGCAAATTTCTCAAAAGTGTTAGGTGCCATATAGCTGAATGTTGCAATATCGCAAATTTCTCATATAAACAAGTGTGTAATGTAAGAAGAAAAGCAGATGAGATTACATTTGTTGATTAAATCGACATTACTTAACCATTCAATTATCCCAAATTCGTTCCAATCGTGTTCGTCTTATTTTTCCGAAAATTATACATTTTTGCTCACGTGTTGCCACACGTGAGCATATGCCGCAGCGATCTCTGTCTGTCTGTGTGTCTGTCTGTCTGTCTGTCTGTCTGTCTGTCTGTCTGTCTGTGTACTCAATATCTCAAAAACGGTTCATCAGATCAGAATCAAATCTGGTACATAGATTCAGTTTGCAAATGGCAAGAACTGATTAGTTTTTGGTGGGTGTGGCTTGCTTACTTTTTGCTCATTTGCATAATTAATGATTTTAGAAAAAATGGATATATATTGACAACGACTGCACACAATTTGATGAGATTCGGTACAAATGTTGATCACACCAAGATATATCAGCTGTGAAAGATATTAAGGGGTGACATAAAAGATAATGGATAATTTGCATATTAATGAACTTTCCTTATTAGGGATATATATCTGATTTGACTTGATCAACATTGACAAAACTTGGTATGTATATTGAAGATACTATGATTTAACATTATTGAAAGTCATTAAGCATTTTTACTTCATCAAACTCTTAATTTGCATATTTTAATGAACTTTTGAAATTAGGGATATTTATTTGAATTGACTTGACCGAAATTGATGAAACTTGCTATGTACATTAAAGATACTATGATATAACATTTTTGAAAGTCATTAAGCATTTTTACTTCAGCCAAATACTTATTTGCATATTTAATAAACTTTCCTAATTAGATATATATATATCTGAATTGACTTGACCAAAGTTGATGAAACTTGCTATGTACATTGAAGATACTATGATAGAACATTATTGAAAATCATTAAGCAGTTTCACTTCAGCCAATTCCTTATTTACATATGTAATGAACTTCACTAATTAGGGATATATATCTGAATTGACTCTACTGAAGTTGATGAATCTTGCTACATATATTGAAGATACTATAAAACAACATTATTGAAAGTCATTAAACTTTTTTACTTCAGCCAATTCCTAATTTGCATATTTAATGAACTTTTCTACATGCCAGGAAATGCCAAGACGATTTGACCGGTTGACCTCGCTGTTAATTTTATGCAGGAAATTACAATAACAATGCTTGGTCGAATGACGTAGTGCCTTGAGGGCGGGATCGCCAGTGGTATAGGGGGAGGAGTACCTTCCCGATGGTGATAAGTGGTGCGGATTACCGTCGCCTAGGTGACTGGCGTATACGCGTGCCAAAAGACACCGTCCCCGTCTCGGGCTGTTCTCGGAGCGGGACCGTTTTCTCTGGTTTTCCGTCAATGTTTTCCACCATTGACAAATGGTAACTACACTGAACAAAAACCTAAATTATCTGCTAGTCAACCCAGTTTGTGTCGGTGCCGCCGGTCACGCGCACCACCCAAAGTTTGACCGTCACTTAATATCGAACAGTATTCAAAGAAACGGTCCTACTAATTACTGCCGTCCCTGCCCGTCATTCTTCTAGCACTGCCCGTCACGAAATTGGCCTTTTCAATACAGTAATAGGTCGATATCTTAATATTCCACAACATTTACTTGTGATATAAACTTATAAAATCATAGTCCAGGGCCCAAACTGCCGATCGATTTACGACCCGATAGTTATGCCGCTGACGCTGATATTCACCGGTGGTTGCCTGTGTGTGCGTACATGGACAGTCTGCATAGCCCTTGAATGTGGTCTCGGTTTTGATCAAACTTACAATTGAGGAGTATATATCAAAACTGATAAATGATTTATGTTTTCACATGGATTCACAAAAAGTTTCGCCCCGGTGTTCATTTTTGGCCCTGGAATTCCATCTACCCACCCTTTGCAGAGTAGTAAGCTTATGGGGCAAGTAAACATGGATGCGCCGGTGCGATTCAACGATCAACTTGTATATCGGATCGAAAGTCAACAATTTTACGGCTCGGACTATGATTTTACAAGTTTATATAAAAAGTATAAGGCGCAGGGTATTATATATTGACTGATTACTGTAGCTATGATGGGCTACATTCAGGACGGGCAGCTACGGGCAGTAATTAGTAGGCAAAACAGGTGGTTTTCACCGTGGGCAGAACTCGGTGCAATGATACTGAAGATTAATAGTAAGCCTGTCACCTTGAAGGTAATGCTGTAGGTGAAACAAGGACTTCAAACGCACGATGGTACAAACAACACCACAAGTGAAACGTACACATAGAAATACACGCGTTCCTACGTTTTGCCCACCCGGGCCACGCGATTAAAATTGACTGATACTGCTGGATAGTGTTAATTGGGTCGGTAAATAGTCAATTAATATTTAAATTGACTACCTGGGTGATTGGCAGGTCGTGTCCAACGACGCATATGCAAAGCAGGGCAAAAGACAAAAGCCGCCAAAGATATTGACAGCTGGCCAGGGGTCACCGTGAATACGTAATGACGCTTCACTACGCAGAAACTGCGTAGTCAAGCCCTTCTTAAAGGTATACTGTCACCTGTTCCAATTTTGCCACAGTTACCATGGAAAGAGAAAATCTAGCCAATCACAGATTTTAAGCGGGTGGCCGCTTTTTAAAAACAGCGCCCTCAAATGGGCATTTTGAATACCAATGAACGCCCCTTTGACCATATATGGGCATATTTAGATTACAGGTGACTGTATACCTTTAACCGGTCAAATCCTCTTGGCATTTCCTCTCATGAATTACGGATATTTATCTGTATTGACTAGACCAAATTTGACAAAACTTGCCAAGTACATTAAAGATACTATGATACAACATTGAAAGTCATTCGGCATTTTTACATTAGCCAATTCCTTATTTGCAAATTTAATGAACTTTCCTAATTAAGGATATTTATCTGTCTTGACTAGACCAGTTGACGAATTGCTTTTTACATTAAAGATACTATGATACGACATTATTGAAAGTCATTTAACATTTTCACTTCAGCCAATTCCTAATTTGCATATTTAATGAGAACATTTCTGTCAATTCCTAATTTGCATATTTTAATGAACTTTCCTGATTGAGGATATATACTTGGATTTAGAATTAATCTGTGGTGAATATTATTCATTATGTTGATCATAACACTTTCAATGAAGTTGCAAACATGTGGCAAAGGTTCAAATTTACACATAACTGCAACATAATGAAACACGTGAGCATTTCCAGTTTATATCTGGTATTTTTCCCCATTACCACAGGGATCGTCGTCATGTTCAATAATTGAGTATTGGTAAATATCATTTATTTGTTTCTGTTGTGCCAAAATTTGCAAGACGATCCCCTGATTTTTTTAAGAGTATGGTTGAAAGTTTCATTTAGGGAAGTTCGAGCAAAAGTGCAAGTCTTTCACATTTGAGGCCCTTACTACATCGTACCTTAATGGTCTTGTTCGGTAATGTTACTGGTAAAGCTGTTTCTCGACAAAAAAATAAAATTTCATCGACATACAAGAGATTGACCACGGTTGTTCTTCTCCCCTCTTCCGTCTTTCAGGGCTTTGAGGCTCCGGAAGACCCCAGAGATCCGCCAGTGGTCGAAGACAAGAACGCTGCGCTGCATATGACCTTCCTCATCGAGTTCTTCTCAACGAGAATGTACGTCAATTTTCGAGATTTCAATCACCTGGAACCTGGTGCACCAGGCAACAATTACGTCAAGACGAGGAGCAAAGGTATCATCGACAGGGTGCCTGTAGAAAGAGATAACCTCATATCCTCCTGGTCTACCGATCCTGGGCTGAAATATTACATGACAGCAGTATATAATTAGTCTCCGACTTCCCGTCTGGTCTCAACAGCCGTACCTTCCGAGTAATTACGTTGACAACCTTTCGTTCCATCAAATCCTGGTCGACCCTCTTCCAGCTCAATCTAAAAAAGCAAGGATTTTAATTTTGACTTTTTGAACTAGCATACGAAGGGAATAGAACGTCAAGCTGTTTCCAATTTCTGAATGCTTCCCTAAATATGACAAATTAAACATTTACTCCAGAAAAGACCTTTCAATTTCGGTCGTTTAACATGAAAGAGCTCAAAGTTTAGAATGTCCACATGGAATCCTTTCAGGTTAAGAAAATTGCCTGATCCTCTTGCTAGCATGGCTTGAATTGTTTCCCGGAAGCATGGAACTTCTTACATATTTCAGCGAATTTCCTAAAATTGCACTTTCTCGAAAAATATATTGCAATTTGTGGCTTCCTTCCTTATATTATAACATGTAGCCTTGCTCCAAGTCTTTGGCCGTTTAAATATCATAATATAATAAATTGCAGGAATGAACTTCAAGAAACAGCGGCATTCAGTACGTGTACTCTCCACATTTAGTACGAATAAACATGTATCAAGGACAATGTAGAACACACGGAATAAATTATTGATAATCTTTGGTAACGGGCATCGAAACATGGAATGAGTAATTATATTGGATCAACTTTGTTTGCACGAACATCATGAAGACCGTCGTTGGTGACACCGATCATGACAGTTGAATGATAATACTCCTAAACTCCACAGTTAGACGTACGAGATATTGCTAAGCCAATAAATGCTGTTCATATCAGCTTTGTATACACGTATATTCATCCGTTCGCCTGTCTGCCTGTTTGTCTGAGGGTACATTTCATAAGCCCGAACCTGATTATTAACTTTTATGCAGAATTGACGTCGACCTCTGTAATATTCCTCTCTTTTCTATGAATGCGTCTGGCATGCATTTTCAATTGGAATTAAACGGTAAAATCAAAGCATACAGCAACTGATAAAATATAGAAAATACGAAAAGTTACATAACGCAAGATAGTATGATAGACAGTTCAACACACTATAGTTGATATACTTCGTTATATTTATACATACAAAGTGAGCAATATGGACCCTTTCTAAGTACAATTGCACAGAATATTTTCATAATTTGTGCAGAACTACTAATCGGCCACTCTTACAAACCCAAAAGGGAAGGGTTCTATCCCTTCATTCTGAAAAGTAAATCTTTCCTTTGTTTCATCTTTTTTCTTTGTATTACTACGTATTACATAGACTTGGTTCAAGTCGGTGAATTAAAAACACAAAAACATTTATAATAGTTTCTCTCGTGTCTCTCCTATTTCGTACAAACATATTCGGAATTTGGCAGCCCGATTGCGAGGTTTTCCCCGCCATTGAATGTATTACCTTTGAGTCTGCGCAGTGTAGTGAGTTAGTTTCTGCCGGTGGAACTCCCCTGTATAGCGTTCACCCTACTCATAGCGTCCACTCCACTCATGCGCGGGTTTCATATGAAAGCAAAATACAAATCATTGCGTTCACTCCACTCAAACATTCACAAATCACAGACTTGAACCAAGTCTACGTATTACAGAACCATCACTAATATCGCTGTTACATTTCTTGTTCATATCTTGTACAACTTCAGTCACACAAAATTCACCATTATTTGAGGCAGAATATGTTTTATCTTAGATTTCGCAATTCATAGTTTCAGAGAATGACGGCTTAAATTATTCCCGTCCTTTTCACCTCGTGTAGCTCCCACCAGGGGGCGTATTAAATTTAGTCTCAGTTTAGTCTTTCTCTTCGTTTCTCTAAGTGGGAGGACTAAATCTGGATAAATCAGATGATCAATACGACATTATAAATTCATATTTTCGTGAATTTTATCACATTCAGGGGCAAACGAATAGAGTCACGCCACTCACAAAGTTCATTCATACTTAGGCCGGCCTGGCATACACACCAATTATTCATCCCAGACTAACTGGTGACCACACATTCGTGTTACATTGCCTATATATGAGACCAATTAACAAATTCTGAGAAAGACAACAATGCCTTGCCTGTAATTTTCACAGGGTGTTTCCGTAAATACTCTAGTGCGGCATCATTCAAATTATTTTCATCTTCCCATGTATTATGTTTGTATGAATAGTCCTTCAAGTTCCACTTGACTAAATATTGTAATTTGCGGCCGTTTCTATATCGACCTTTAAAAGCTTTCTCAACTTCATAATATGGTGCGTGTTCCCTTTCTGAGCCTACCGATCATGTGTTTTGTCATTTAACTTTGCTCCGAAAGGGTTTACACAGAATCGTCAATATTCATCTTTACTTCATAGTCTTTCAGATATGAAAGTCCGTAAGGGACAGTTTGAAAGCAAAAAATAAAAAAAATATCTTGTGCTCACGAGATCTTTTCTTGTGATCACAAGATCTTTTCTTGTGCTCACGAGATCTTTTCTTGTGCGCACAAGATCTTTTCTTGTGATCACAAGATCTTTTCTTGTGCGCACGAGATCTTTTCTTGTGATCACAAGATCTTTTCTTGTGCGCACGAGATCTTTTCTTGTGATCACAAGATCTTTTCTTGTGCGCACAAGATCTTTTCTTGTGATCACAAGATCTTTTCTTGTGATCACGAGATAGTTTCTCGTGATCACAAGATCTTTTCTTGTGCGCACGAGATCTTTCTCGTGAGCACGAGAAACTATCTCGTGAGCACAAGAAAATATTTTGTGATCACGAGATAGTTTCTCGTGAGCACAAGATAATATCTCGTGATCACGAGAAACTTATCTCGTGAGCATAAGATAGTTTCTTGTGAGCACAAGATAATTTATCGTGCTTTTTTGGTTGGCCTGGGGAGTAAAATTCCCGGCCTTGCATTTTTCGGCCATACAGTTTAAAATTTACGTATCTAAGGCTCAGAGGCAATATATGACACTATAATTTTAATTCTCGTGCCAATTATATAATAAACGGAATCAGCGATGTTTTAGTGATCTGATTTATACTCCCACTTGTCAAAAATTAGGTTTGAATGGCTTTTAAACTCGACTGCCGAGATCAACAATAATGGTTTATCAATCATACAGTCACGTACAATTACTCTATCAGTAATATAATGTGCTACCAGTCTTTGCATATTATTCCTCTTACTTTGATCAATGTCAATTTTAAATTGTATACATTCATTTTTACACGTTAACTGATCTTATCATACAGTTAACATTGAAAGTGTGATCAAATTTATTGGCAATGTATAACTTTCAGCAAATTAATTATTCAATATTCAGTATATCTTACAGTGAAAATACAATTGTAAGAATGGTTAATGATGTACTGTTTTGCGTAACCTGTGGAGAAAGTCGATCTTTCATGGTTAGTGAATGAATTTATGTATGGATAGTATATGCAACACCATTTTTTGTATCACAGTATCTCTATTTCCTTTATGTAATTTATATGGACGAATGATGTCCGAAATAAACAAATAATAAATTATAATAAATAAAGGTCAAAATTTTCATAGCCTAAGTTTTACTTCATCACTAATCCATCCACTTGATGATTAGCTTTTTGTATGTAAAAATCAAACTTTCAAATTTCAGTAAAATATTAGAATAGGTTGATACTGCTGTGAGAAGGATACATTTTGGTAGAAATTGTCTCTCAAACAAATTTAATCTCCATTATGGTTATTTGTCGATTTTCAATTTACATGAAGAAAAGATCAAATTATCTCGTGAGCACAAGATCTTTTCTTGTGCTCTCAAGATCTTTTCTTGTGCTCACGAGAAACTATCTCGTGAGCACAAGATCTTTTCTTGTGCTCTCAAGATCTTTTCTTGTGCTCACGAGAAACTATCTCGTGATCACAAGATCTTTTCTTGTGCTCTCAAGATCTTTTCTTGTGCTCGCGAGAAACTATCTCGTGAGCACAAGATCTTTTCTTGTGCTCTCAAGATCTTTTCTTGTGCTCTCGAGAAACTATCTTGAGAGCACAAGATCTTTTCTTGTGCTCACGAGAAACTATCTTGAGAGCACGAGATCTTTTCTTGTGCTCTCAAGATCTTTTCTTGTGCTCACGAGAAACTATCTCGTGCGCACAAGATCTTTTCTTGTGCTCTCAAGATCTTTTCTTGTGCTCACGAGAAACTATCTCGTGAGCACAAGATCTTTTCTTGTGCTCTCAAGATCTTTTCTTGTGCTCTCGAGAAACTATCTTGAGAGCACAAGATCTTTTCTTGTGCTCACGAGAAACTATCTTGAGAGCACAAGATCTTTTCTTGTGCTCACGAGAAACTATCTCGTGAGCACAAGATCTTTTCTCTTGATCTCAAGATCTTTTCTTGTGCTCTCAGGAAACTATCTCGTGAGCACAAGATCTTTTCTTGTGCTCACGAGAAACTATCTCGTGCGCACAAGATCTTTTCTTGTGCTCTCAAGATCTTTTCTTGTGCTCACGAGAAACTATCTCGTGAGCACAAGATCTTTTCTTGTGCTCTCAAGATCTTTTCTTGTGCTCTCGAGAAACTATCTTGAGAGCACAAGATCTTTTCTTGTGCTCACGAGAAACTATCTTGAGAGCACAAGATCTTTTCTTGTGCTCACGAGAAACTATCTCGTGAGCACAAGATCTTTTCTTGTGCTCTCAAGATCATTCTTGTGCTCACGAGAAACTATCTCGTGAGCACAAGATCTTTTCTTGTGCTCTCAAGATCTTTTCTTGTGCTCTCGAGAAACTATCTTGAGAGCACAAGATCTTTTCTTGTGCTCACGAGAAACTATCTTGAGAGCACAAGAAAAGATCTCGTGAGCACAAGAAAAGATCTCGAGAGCACAAGAAAAGATCTCGAGAGCACAAGAAAAGATCTTGAGAGCACAAGAAAAGATCTCGAGAGCACAAGAAAAGATCTTGTGATCACAAGAAAAGATCTCGTGCGCACAAGAAAAGATCTTGAGAGCACAAGAAAAGATCTTGAGAGCACAAGAAAAGATCTTGTGATCACAAGAAAAGATCTTGAGAGCACAAGAAAAGATCTTGTGATCACAAGAAAAGATCTTGTGCGCACAAGAAAAGATCTCAAGAGCACAAGAAAAGATCTCGAGAGCACAAGAAAAGATCTCGAGAGCACAAGAAAAGATCTTGTGATCACAAGAAAAGATCTCGTGCGCACAAGAAAAGATCTTGAGAGCACAAGAAAAGATCTTGAGAGCACAAGAAAAGATCTTGTGATCACAAGAAAAGATCTTGAGAGCACAAGAAAAGATCTTGAGAGCACAAGAAAAGATCTTGTGATCACAAGAAAAGATCTTGTGCGCACAAGAAAAGATCTTGAGAGCACAAGAAAAGATCTCGAGAGCACAAGAAAAGATCTTGTGATCACAAGAAAAGATCTTGTGATCACAAGAAAAGATCTTGAGAGCACAAGAAAAGATCTTGAGAGCACAAGAAAAGATCTTGTGATCACAAGAAAAGATCTTGTGCGCAAAAGAAAAGATCTTGAGAGCACAAGAAAAGATCTTGAGAGCACAAGAAAAGATCTTGAGAGCACAAGAAAAGATCTTGCAGTATCAATCTATTGTAATATTTTACAGAATTTTGAAAATTTGATTTTAAAGAAATAGCTAGTCACCTAGTTGATGGATCTGGGATAAGTTAAAACTTAGGCCATGAAAATGTTGACATTTATAAACTTGAATATTGAATTATTCATATCCTGAAAGTTATGGATTACAAATAAATGCTAAATTTGATCACACTTTCAATGTTCACTATACAATAAGATCAGTTAACATTGTGTAAAAATGAACATATGCAATTTAAAGTTGACATTGATCAAAGTAAAAGTAATATACAAATACTGATAGCACATTATATTACTGAATAGAGTACTGTTAACTTAAAAACAGTCAATGTACTTGACTGTGTGATTGATAAACCATTATTGTTGATCTCTGCAGTCGAATTTAGAAGCCATTCAAACCTAATTTTGGACAAGTGAGAGTATAAATTAGATCATTAAAGCATCCCTGATTCCGTTTATTATATAATTGGCATGAGATTTGAAATTGTAGTGTCAAATACTGCCTCTGAGCTTTAGATACATAAATTTTAAACTGTATGGCCGCAAAATGCAAGGCCTTGAATTTTACTCCCTAGGCCAACCACAAAAGCACGATAAATTATCTTGTGCTCACAAGAAACTATCTTGTGCTCACGAGATAAGTTTCTCGAGATCGCAAGATACTATCTTGTGCTCACGAGAAAAGATCTCGTGCTCACAAGATCTTTTCTTGTGCTCACGAGATAGTTTCTCGTGCTCACGAGAAAGATCTCGTGCGCACAAGAAAAGATCTTGTGATCACGAGAAACTATCTTGTGATCACAAGAAAGATCTTGTGATCACAAGAAAAGATCTTGAGATCACAAGAAAAGATCTTGTGCGCACAAGAAAAGATCTTGTGATCACAAGAAAAGATCTCGTGCGCACGAGAAAAGATCTTGAGATCACAAGAAAAGATCTTGTGATCACAAGAAAGATCTTGTGAGCACAAGAAAAGATCTTGTGCTAACGAGATTGTTTCTCGTGAGCACAAGATTATTTATTTAATTTTAGCTTTCAAACATGTCCCTTACGGGCTTTCATATTCAGAAGACCGACGCCTTTAAGTATGTCTTTATATTCTCTGCGAATATCTTCATCTGACTTTCCATTCACACAGCACTGTTGACATGTGTTGTGATGGGAATGTCATGAAGTCTTTGTCTTCTTAAAAGGGGTCATTAACTTTTTGTACAATGGGTAAGGGGTTCACTTATTTTGACTGATGCACAGGACGAACTTGCCGCCCCGGCCATAATAACCAGACGCCCCCTTTGGGGGATTCGGACTTTCTCCTTCGACTTAACAGTATTCTGTGTATATACAAGGGGATAAAATCGGACATGGTATATTTATAGCCCTATGCTTCCTTGACAAAAATCATATAAAAACACAGGAAAACATTTCGCAGTATATTCTTTTAGAAGGCGTACCATTTTAAAGTTAGCTCAGAGGGAAGAAGATTTTATTTTTCACAAGGTTTGCGGATGGGAACGGCAACATCTTATGGCGGGGAGAGGGTTGTAGGGAGTTTTTGTCATGGGCAGAAGGTAGCGGTAGAGTTTCTAGTTCTGGAAGTTGAGAGTGGGATGAGGGGAAAACTAGTGGGCGGGAGGGGAAATTTGATCAATTGAGGCACGGTCCATTTTCTTTTTGACTAAAATATTGGGATTTGGTTGCTATGCAAATCTGTAATCGTAGTTGCCCTTTGATTACGGGTGGACATGTTAGTTACCCTGGCGAACTGTTTTTATTGTATACCGTCATTGCATGAGGCGATTTCACAGTGGAGGTTACTTCTAGGAAATGGTGTTTATGTTTCTCTAAATTGGTTCAGCGAAGCACCACATCGAGGGAACTTCCTCTGTGCGTTCAAACATCTACGTGCATTGATCAGTCAAGTCGCCTGCAAAATACGTAGGAAGTCTTGAGGGAAACAAGGAAGACGTAAGTAAAAAAAGATAAAAAACAAAAACACCCTCCGTCCTCAAACGAATCGCTAAGATTTTTAATGAAGCACGGTACATTTTCTCTTTGACATAAAAATATTATGACTTGGTTTCTGTAATCTTAATTACCCTTTGATAACGGCTTGACTTATAGGTTACCCAGGCGAACTGTTTAGCATTATTTTATCATACAATTGAGGTCGCTTCTAAGAAATTAGTACGTTTCTCTGCGATATTTGAATACACGGGATGTGGCGTAATTTGATTGGTTCAGTGGAGTACCATGTCCAGGGAACTTCCTCGGTGCGTTCAACAGTCAAGCATCTACTTGCAGAAGGCCCGTCTGTGTATGTACTCTAAGCCATGGCGTTCTGTTTTGACAGGTAAGGAAAAGTGAACAGAGTACCGTAAATATCTAGACAGGATCATTCCAGGTAAAAATACAGGGATCCAAAATACAGGAAGCGATGTTAAGTGATGGCAGGCATGGCGCTCGGAATTGCCTATGTTGAATACGCAGAGAATTATTCCACAATGAAAAACGGCTGTGGAGTTTGTTTGGATTGAGCCCAGGGGAGTCACTTCCATACGTGTCGATTTCTGGGGTGGGTTTTTCAGCGATGTGGACGAAAATGTTGGTATACATTTCAGTGCACCGGGTCTAAAATGAGGTATGCCAAATTTAATTGCGTCAAACAAACGGTCTTTCACCAAAATTTTCAGATATTTCCTGTGACGGTCAATGTTTTTGGTAAAATTTCAGTTTCTGTTTCAGGAAATCATGTCTCAGCCAGGAATAACAGATTTGCATAAAGGCTCTTTTTGCACCCCTCCCGTACACGAGCTTATTTTGCTCCATAGAGCTTTGTAAAGTTCGAATGTATGTCTCTTTATACAGGGTCAAAGGTCATAGAGGTCTAAAATGGGGTCCAAATATAAGGATAATTTTGGTCTAAACTTGGTGTTTTTGAGGCCGCAAACCCCTACCATTTCTCCAAACAGATACCACCTCCGGGGATTTGGCCAGCAGAGTGAACGGAGTGTTACACAGTGACTTATGGACAGTAAATCTTAGCGAAGCAAGTGATATGTAATAACTGATTTTGTTTGAAAAGTGAAAGTGTATTAAAAGTTACAAAATCTTGTGCAGGCATAATAGAAAATTAAAGGCAACGTAAAAACTGTGAGTGGAAAAAGAGACAGGAAGTAAACGCGAGAGAAGACACCTTACACCGTCGGAAACCGCACGCCCCTTTACAGCTACAGCTCTCCTTGATTTGTGCACAGGTCCGCGAAGTGGAAATCATGCTCTTACTTGTTTTTTGCGTATGTCCGCTGAGCGGAAATCATGCCATCTGACTCGCAAGAATGACAGCCTAGGCCGCGTTCAAAAAAATGGTGAAGGGGCAGGAGGAATTCAGGAGCTTCGAAAATTCTGGGGGTAGTCGAGGGGTCTCTTGTAAGTTTTACTCAACCTATAGGGAAACCTGAAAATATTTTGGTTCCCAATATTTTGATGTCATCCAATGGTGTAATGTCAGTTATATAATTAAACAAAATCTGGAACCGTTTTGTCGCAATTTATGACTTTAATCTCGAAGAAAATCTAAATATATGAATGCCATTAAATTTTCGTAAACAAGTTGGCTTTGTAATGGGACAGGAGCTGTAACTTTTGATAATGTTTTCAATATTTCTATGCAATGTGTCAAATACAGTTTCTTGATGTCTGTCTACAGCATGCTGAAAAACAATATTCAGTTTGTGAACAAAGCCCGTTTATCCAAATATTGGTGATTATGAAATTAGAGTTCAGACAAACAAATATTTGTCAATGATACAAATGCACGGTAAGCGTAGGATGTGTTTTGGCAAGCCTACTACTGAACAGCCCAACATGCTGTAGGAGTATAAACATAACAAAAGCATTATCAAAATACAAAGTTAATACAGCTACTGCCCTGCTACTGCCTATTGGCAATATCACTGTCATCTCATACCGGCAGTGACAGCGATAGCTCTGACTCTGATGTAGTTTAAGAAGAGTTTGGGTCATAGGACGCTGAATTGACAATGAAACATACATGTACTTGTACACAAAATCAGGCCAGTGAGCAACACATAGAAGAATAGGAGACGGAACAGTCACCATAGATTTTTGAATTCTGGCATATGAGAATAATCAATTATTAGAGAAAAAGTTTGGGGTAACTATTCTTGATTTTATAGAAATTTACGATGAAAAGTCAAAGTTTTTCTCGAAAATCACTTAAAATCAATACATAAAACTATTCATTTGAAGTTCATACAGTGAATAAAATTTTCACATCTCATCGTACAATAATGCAAAAGTAAAACTTTGGACAGTAATTATTATAGACTCTAAATAAATGAAAGAAATGTGTGACTAAATGGAACCGTTTACTCTTACCAAATTTGCCATTATTTCACCCTAAATTTCTGAGATTAAAACATTTATTTGTAGGAATATTTTAACTTTCCACTATTGTCAATTATGGAAAACATTTAGAAGTGGCATCTAAGTCGTATATGTCTTGTACTTTTGAAAAAAAAATTCGGTAGGCCACTGTGCTCACTTTTTCACATCTTTGTAAAATGTAGCCAGGAATTCACAACTTGCAAACTCTCTCATGATTGCCATTGTGTGTGCTCTCAGCAGGTACCATGGACCTAGAAAGAGTTGGATGAACTCAAGTCGGCTTAGAATGATAAATTCAAAAAGTCCACTGATGCATTTAAAAATGAATCAATTTGAGAACTTGCACTAGAAATATGGCTCTACAACCTGCTGATATGATGTAGTGTCGAATATCTGCGTGCGGAACGACGCAATACAGTATGTTTTTACTCTGCGTGAATTCTCTATAAACATGCCGCTATATAATTATTTTGGGAGGGGACTCGAAAATGTTTGATCATATAGACGGGTGAACTTGAAAAGTTTTGAGGGTATCGAGGGGGATATGACAAAAGATTTCAATAGCGATTCTCATGCGTCCCCCCCCCCCACCCAAACATTTTTTTTGTGGACGCAGCTCTACTGCAACAGCGTAAATTTGGCACAGAGAATGTTGTTATATTAGGTTTCATTAAACCGGAGGGTGTTTGCATGATTAATGGGAAGGAAATGTCACGATTCTTCGCTTGCAAAGCTATTTCGGGTCAGCTTTGCCGAGAACAGTGCTGTAGAGGTCCAGCGTAAAACGAAGACAAAGTTTCGGACAGGCAGATGAACGGCTGGTCACTTATAACAGGAGCTGGTTTTACGGACAAACCTTCGATTGTCCATGTGACATTTCCTGAATAGGAAATCACCGACTAAATACGCTGATTTTAAATACATACACATTATCCACAAGTTTCACAAGCAAAGGAAGATGCAGTGGTATCCCAAATTAAACACCTTAAGCAGTTAAAACTGATGAAAGACAAGAGACAAAAACATATGGGATAGGTGGCAAAGTGTATGTCAAATATCAAACATTTATAAATGCACAGGTATTGCTAGTTTTATATCGAAGAACATTTTTATAGCTCTCTCATAGACTACTATGTAATGCAATTAACATTTCTTTGAAATTCAAAATCTAATTTCTTGGATACACATAGACTTATAGCCACCCTAGCCTAATCAAGAGCATAAATATCAATAATTGCAAGCGTGTGTGACACACATTTACCTTGTTTTGTATTGGAAAAAATATACATAATTCCCTCATAGACTACAGTGTACAGTGAATCAATATTTCGGTGAAATTCCAAAGTCAAATTTCTTGCACACACATTGACTTGTATCCACCCTTGTCTAATCAAGAACATTAATATCAATAATCAATCTTACATAAATACACAGATTTATTTGTTTTGTATTGGAAGAAAATTACTCATAGTTTCCTCATCATCATAGACTTCAATGTATAGGGAATCAACATTTTCGATGAAATACAAAAACTTGTTTCTACAAGAAAAGTAAATTTAAATATATTATAATACATATATAAATGTTCACTTCAAAGAAAGTACATTTAAATATATTATCAAACATATATAAATGTTCAGAAACAGCTTGTTTTATAGAGGAAAAATGTCAATAGTTTGCCTGATAGCCTCCATGTATTATGATTTGATGTTTTTGGGTGAAGAACTATATCAGCCACATTTTGCCTTCTTGCAGTTGCACAAAATATGTTGACCATTCCGCAAATGTATGAAATACCCTGTCCCTAAAAAGCTTCAAAAATGCTTGTGAGATAAATTCCGATTCACCCTCCTAAAAGGCAAGCCCCGCCCCCTGTAATTTCTGTCCCTAACTTAAATAACAATCAAACCAATTGTAATGTAAATTAGCTGATACCGTTTCAGTTATTATTCTCCACGGACACTGCGCTGGACAGACAAGCGTGATACTGTGCATGGAGGGACATTACGTACCGATACCCACTTACCCTGTAACTGAAGTGGTACGTCCACGGTCAGTTTATACGTGCGTGTAAACTGGCAGCCATCTAAGCTATGAATAAGGAGTAGCGAAGTCAGATTTAGAGCAAAGTTTCGCCGGCGATTTTTCAGTAACTATAGACCTTGAACACCAAAAATAATTGGTTACACAAAGTAATGCAGGTCTGGTCTTGGAGAAAATACCCACTTTAGGTCGTCAAAGACTTGTTAACGAAAACGACGCAATTTTTAACGGGACCTTGCACTGGCCGCGGTCAAAAATAACATCGGGGATTCACGAAAAACTACTCCACAGAAGTTGATTTTTTTCCCTCCAGACTATGATAACACTTGTTAGGAACGCATAGAACGGACAACTTGAAAATCTATGGAGCGCTTTAACGAAAATCTGTATTTTCCCACTACGGAGAAAACCGACCAACCGTCACTTGTGAGCGCGGGGTGTGCGTGTTGGTTTGAAGCAAAATCCTCATTATGCATGCAAATTAGGTACCCAGCTCTCAGCGTGGATAAGATAAAGCCAAAGCTTAGCTGCAGATGTGTAGGGCAGTTAAAAGATCACAGAAAATTCTGAAAAATAATACTTTAAAAATCTCCTTCTCATAATTATCATTACTTTGTTGGTCTGTTTATGTCAGTCTGTGTGTGTGTTTGTCTGTCTGTCTGTCTGCCAATCCTGTAGACCAATTTGTGGAGCTCAAAAATATTTTTGCACACAATTTGACCAGCTTATGTGTATGTTTAATGTTCGGAAAATTATCTAGAATTTAGTGGAATTTAAAAGATGTTAAGCTCTCAACAAAAAATTACATAATTATGATTTCTCATCAATGTCAAAAAATACTTTTAATGAAAAAAATGTCATTTACGAAAGATATGATGTCGAAATATCATATCTGTCGCAAAATGCCAGTCCTACACTTTCATATTTAATTTACGTTTCTCAGGGCTGACTGCATTCTGTTTTGAACAGTGGTGATGATATTTATACAATACTGTATGTTGTGGGTTCGAACCTCGAATGAAGACACTGTATTTTCTTATTTTTAATAAAGGTCAAGACAAACCTGTTTCAGTTATTTCCATTTTCGATTTTTAGATGAGCATGGACTGTTAAGTTTCAGAGAAAATCTCGTTGAGTACATTGTATTCTGTGATTTCTTGCATTGATGTTGCCTATTGTTTTTCTAACGCAGATCCACAAGACCTTCCGTCTCCTTGACCATTTCTTTGCTGATGACTACAACATTCGTCACCCTTGTCATTTCCGAGGAAACATTGACTGGTCTCTGCGGATCCTTCTCATCCCCTAACTACCCACAGGAGTACCCGCACAACGAGGTAGCTGTCTGGAACATCGAAGTGCCCGATGGATATCGTGCCGCCTTGTACTTCTCAGTGTTCGATCTGGAAATGTCACGCGGATGTGAATACGACTCGGTGCAGGTCAGCTTATTAAAGCATTGAATACCGAACGTTATTTTCATCCGAAACAGAGGATTTTTAATTAAGTAGCCTCTCTATTTAAACGGCCAGTAGCTGCAAATTTTGATTTTTTTGTATTTTATCGTCTACTGCAATTTCATGTTCTTCTCCCAGACGCATGTTGTGATATTAAGCATTCAGCTTGTCAACCCCAGCTTGTCAACCCGGCATGTACAAGCACAAACTACGCTGTTACCGTTGACATTGAATTCTGGTCAGGAAATTTGAATGGAAACGATAACTATGCACTCTACACGTATCGATGGTGTGTTGTCATGCTGAATTGTGGATCTTTCAGAATGCTGTGGAAGTAGAGCAAGAGCTTTCAGTCGTCACACTACAAACACACAGCGAAAAAATCGCTAAAAGTTACAGCTAGTGACCCTTCAAGCAGCCGTGACAGATTGTCATAGTTTTTCCAACAGGCAAAGTTCCCCATATGTTGCGAACACCAACATAGAGGCGATATAAATATTAAACACATGACAAAATTTGCAATTTATGTGCCTCGAAAGTGAAAGACTCAATACTTTTGCTCGAATTTTCCTCAAGAAATATTTCAACCATTCTCTTTCAAAATGAAGAATAAAAGTCAGGGATCACCGTGCAAATATTGGTACTAGAGAATAAAATTTACCGATATTTGAAATTCAAAATGGTCGCCATCCCTGTGTTAACAGTATGGAAGAAAATAAAATTTTCGAATTTCGAAAAACTAAGCCGGTATAAAGTTTTCTTACACCGATAGCTTTAAAATGAGCCCCCACAAGTGGAATATCAGAAAAGAATTGTTATAGTTCGGGAATCCGAATATCTTTCCCTGAGGAGCGTTCTGCCTTAAACGGACAAAGTCGGCCATTTTTCATGAATTTTGTTTGATACGAGACACTATTTATACTATTCGACATGTTGAAAGATACTAAATGAATGGGTGACCATGCATATATTCGACCCCGGTTTTAGTCACGATACATGAAACCAACGCGAGAAAAAATAAATGGTCATGACCATTTATTCAGAGTATCATCTCTACCTTCCTATATTCACAATTGCTCATAATAGAGCAATATATCAGCAAAGATGAAAGATGTATTCAAAGAGTTGCTAGATTTACTCAAAAATTATTTTTTTGTTGCAGATATCGGCCAATGACGAAGAACTGCATCAATTTTGTGGTGGGGAATGGTTTCCGCACTTCCCAGGAAGAACGGTGGTTAGATCGCCGAACAATCAAATGACAGTGACCTTCCGCTCAGACTATTCTAATTCTGACCATAATGTTGGATTCTATGCTCATTACTTTTCTGAAGGTGACCTTGAAATACATTTGATATGACGACTGTATACAATGTGATATGATATGATATAAGCTTATTATATCATACCAGTATATTGAGGGCGCAAATGCAGCGATCTGATTGGTCGAGACGCGAAAAGAACCGTGGTATATTGGCGATATACCATGGTGGCACACGCGCGAGCTCTAGCCAATTGACCAAAACTACGTTTATGACGTTCCACGCCAGAAAATCAATATAATGTGTGATATAATAGCAATAAATCACACCCAGCGACGGTATACCTCTTGATTTTGACCAGTTCACTTCATACATGCACTCGCTATCACTCGTGCATATATGTCGTGAACTGATCAAAATCTCGTGGTATACCATCGCTGGGTGTGCTTTATTGCTTAAATATGATATCATGTCATATTATACATCACATCACATCATATTATATCATAATCTGTGATGTAGTACGATACAGCACATCATAGCAAAATGCAAAGCCGTGCAATGCAATGAAAAGAAATGGAATACAACGCACAACTATACTTTTAAGAGAATACAGTACAATGCAAAGCATTACCATACAATACTTTACAATACCTCAATTAATATGGCCCCTTTGTTTCATATAATTATTCCCTAAGTAACAAACACGATAACATCGAGTGAAAATAAGTAATTGATTAGTCAGCCGTTCAAGTCAGCGTTTTGAGAGTACAGGCCAGGGACACTTCAGACCATGTACTGATAACCTGTTGAACAATGATGTTACACCTAGCATGTCAGGACGTACTTTGTACAATTAACCCTCTAAGGCACCGTAAGACAAGCATTGATTTCTACCCCAGTGAAGACGAGGACCTGTGTTCTCAAGTGTTCTTCAGTGTGCCGAATTCTTAGAATTTCATGACTTATATATCTTTCAGATATTGATGAATGTCTTTACAACAATGGTGGCTGCGATCATTACTGTCACAATATCCTCGGTAGTTTTTATTGTTCCTGTCGTTCTGAATATGTACTGGATTCAGACAGAAAGATCTGCTCAGGTGGGTTAAAGATACTTGGAATTCTGTGGTTGATATCCATATGGTTACAGAACGGGGCACCAAGCAGGGTGAAACCGATCCCTCAGTATACGTTACAGAGAGAGAGAGAGAGAGAGAGAGAGAGAGAGAGAGAGAGAGAGAGAGAATGTATGTATGTATGTATGTATGTATGTGTATGTGTATGTATATGTATCGCTGTGTAAGTAAGTACGTTTGTACATTGTATATATGCATGAAAATGTATAATGCATCTATGTATGCATGTGACGTATATATGCAAGTATGTGTAATCTGTGACATTTCGCAGTCTAACGATATGTCTAGTTGGAATAGGTATATCTACATATCTGCATTTCGGCAATTACTTAATTTCCTATTGGATTTTTACACTTGCCTTTTCGGTCCATCCCTACTATCTAAACCCATATTAATCTTTTTCTGCATTCATCTCGGTAATTCCTGTCTACGCATAAAGTCACACACGTCCTAATGCACTTCGAGTTTACGATGAATTAAAAGTAATGTATATCTGGCCAACTGGTGGCGTGTTAACACAAAACTAATACATGTAATAGGTATAACATGTTGGCGAGAGTGTGATTTGCTGCGGCTTGAATGCATACACCCCGTCCGTGCACCGACGCCCCCAACGCAACGTGCCAATTTACATTTTTCTATGTAAGCTGACGACACTCTTTTTCTCGATCAAACGTCCAGCATGTCCAACCGAGAGCATGGTCATGGGTAGTCGACAGTCAAGAAAGAGTGCACACATGGCGATGGAAACCGATGCAGAAAATGAGTCACCACCTGAATGCGGAACTAGGTTTGTTGTACGTATCTAAATTATTTCTTGCCGTAATTATTGACTCCGCAAATAGTGCATTCTACATAGATTGGAACGCAGGACGCTTGAAGGCCGTGGCGAACCCACTGGCCAGGTGGTGTACACCACATTCGAAGCCCGGACTCGTCGTACATAATAGGGCAACGCAGTGGCGGGAGAGATCGGAGTTATGTTACTTCTAGGGGATGGACGGAACATCATGTCTGGAATCTTGCAAAAAACTGAATTGCGACAAAATCCCCAACAACATATGGGTGGGGGAGCGCTATCATAAACCAATGTGATACTCTTCCATGTAATAGGTAAGAAATGAATACACAAATAAATGAACTATGGCTATTGTTATGGTATGACTTGTATAAAAAAACCAACTATACCGATGACAACACCTTGAATGGTGTTTAAATTACTTCAGCGCTTTGGTACTTCGCGCCTCAATGAAAGACTTTGACTTTTAATAAAAATTTTCTCAGGCCAGGCAAACTTTCAACCATTCACTTTCAAAATCAAAAATGTTTAATCTGGTTTTATCGTGCAAATTCTGACACTAGAGAAGCAAATCATTCAATATTTACCGATATTTGAAGTTCAAAATGGCCGTCATCCCTGTGTTATCTCTCTGTGGGATTACCGATTTTCACAAAACTAAGCTGGTGAAAACTTTATTAACTTTATAAGCTTCAAAATGAGCCCCCGACAAGTGGTATGTCAAAACATATTGTAAAAGTTTAAGAGTCCGAATATCTATCCCAAGGTGCTCTACCTTATACATGGCTTGTTAGTTTACGCGTAGAGGATAGCGTACATCTCAAGTGAGGAAGCTCCAATCACAATGATGCCTTGCATAAAAGGGAAGAGTTTTCACTGGTTTATTTTTGAATTTCAAATGTCGGTAAACATTGGGTCATTATAATTTCTTTCCCTTGTACCAAATTGTGCACTGTGATCCTGTGTCGTGTGTCTTGATTTCGAAAGGGAGTGCTCTGGTTTTGTTTATTGAAAAAGTTTAAAACTTTCAGCTTTGAGTCGCGTACTACCTTATTTAGGGAAGTGAACATGTTGGAAAGTGTAAAAGTACAGCCCCAGGCACTATGTTCTCTTGTATGTTTTCTATTTGTCTAAGTTTATGTAATTGATAACGAATAACACTTGCTGCCCTTTTATAGTTCGCAAAATTTGTGTGTACAATTTATTATTTATATGTATTACTCATTTATGTTTCATTTTATAAGAAGAAGAATTATTATCACAATAACACAATAACATATTTAAAACGATGTTTACTTGAACAAAATGGTTTTATAGAGGGGCAAAAAATTTTCATCATCATCTAAAGTTTCGCGGAAGAGGCTTTTGAGTATTTTGCAGGCGTTTCTAGGTTTCATCAAATCGGCACTAATAAAATCCAAACTCCTCCATCTCCCATCCTTCAAGTAACAAATGAACACAATAGTAGGCGAAATAAAATGCACCGATTTTATAACAGTGGCACATGGATGTAACACACCAAATTTTAAGTAATTGAGCTATATCATCTTAAGGTAGAATACTTCTCAGGACAGATATTCGGACTCTCAATTTTTCATAATATATTTATCTTATAATTCTTTTCTAATCTACCATTTGTGGGGTTCATTTTATAGCTCTTGGAGGGAGTTTTTCGAAAATGGAAATTCTCATTTTTCCCCAATGAGTTAATACAGGGATGGCGGCCATTTTGACATTGAAATATCGGTAAATGTCAGGAAATTAGTTTTTCAAAACTCTGCAAGATGACCCCTGATTTTTATTCTTGTTTCTGTAAGAGAATGGTTGAAAGTTTCATTCAAGAAAGTTTGAGCAAAAGTTTAAGTCTTTCACTTTCTTGGCGCACACAGCCTTAAAGCCTTATTGACTCATTTTTGTTAAAACATCATCTCTCATACAACTAGTCTGACGTCTAACTAAATTCAAATAAAGCTTCTTAGGTATGCCAGGCTTAATTTTTGTAAAATTTAGCATAAGCTTTGTATATGTAAACTTCTAAAGATCTTTGCTCAGTTTAATTATAAGCTCATGACTTGCATACTCATTGGATCAAATGATTATAACATTTTTAGCTAATTATGTCCACGGAGTTATGATTTCGGCAATAATCAAATTTATCCGGCTTCTATCATGATTTGTTTTCAAATATTCTATCTTTAACATTGCTTTTGTCAAAAAATAATAGAATGACCATTTCAATGAGTTGCCTTTGTATTTGATGTACAAGTGCTATCACGATGCAGTGATTTCGCTAATTTTAGTGACTCCTAAAAGCATAGCAGTACATCGACCGCCATGTCACTGTACTAACTCCTTTTGCGCCATCCGGCCACTTGCGTTTCCGGCACTGTCCCTTAGCAGCATAGCGCAACGAGGCCAAGAGATTTTTAACCAGTAGTCGCTACGACGCGCTTTCACATAAAAGGTGCATGAAGACAACCAATGCATGCTACCTACACTTTACCCAATGGCATTTGTTTCTCTGTGATAGTAATCATGTACTCGTCTGTTTCATTTAGAAAATATGGCCGACGCAAGGTGCAAACATTCGGATTTGGTCCCTGTTGAGCCGCAAGAATGATGGATTTTTGCAAGTAAAGAAGAAAATTGCAACAGACGTGTTCTCAGTTGATGGGACAGGAACTTACGATAGCAACAGTAAGTAGCCCAGTTTAAATGGCAAAGGTCGGAACTCAGAGCGTCTGAACGATGCGAATACGACTCCCATTACCATTCGGTGGCACTGATGATTTCATTTCACTTTTGAATTAGAAATTTTGATGTCAGGTACGCGATTTGTTATTTGATGCGACAAGTGACGACAAGACAGGACGCTGCGATGGATAAAAATACGAGAAGATTGTCGGTCAAAAGACAAGATCATTCTAGCGAGCCAGAACATGATTTCGGCTGCGCGGAAGCACGCGAAATTTAGGTAACGCAGCGCTGTTGCCCTTAATGGGCCTGTCGTTTATGACGATGGATATGATTGGCCGAGTGCAGAGGTTGTCGAGTCGCTTGGGTTTTGAGAATGTTCAGCATTTTTGTGCCGTAGACTAATCTTGTCCCATCTATATCAGTCATAATCTTGTGATGTGAAACAACCATCAAGTAATATTCTATATCGTACACTTGAGGACCCTGTCGTATTGCAGAAAATCGGTGATCAAATTAGATCAGATTCTAATCGTGTTGTCGCCGCTTCTCACTATTCGCAAAAGACCATACATCTCCACAAACAACACCTGCAAGTTTCCGGCTAGTCATGTTGGAAAATGTTAGAAACAAGTAGTATTAAGATGAAATTTGGCTGGAGTTGGTACCTGGATGCGAAAATCATTGATCAGCAACTGTCTAATTGCACACGGATTCGGTTGCTTGTCTATGGATTCAACCATAGCTGTGGCGCCAGCGTGAAAAGTCGAAGTCAAAATCAGCATGTAAAAGATGGAAAACCCCTCAGAATACCAGTGCCACAGCTATGGATCCGCAGCTACAGTATATTTAGTGTACTTTTTTCTTATAAAATATCTTACAAATTTTCACTCTAACCAGGTGTCTTCAGATTTTACGGTGTCTACGACCCGAATATTAGAACCCGTGATTCCAAATCGTTTACTGCGGAGCCTGACGACAGTAATTTGGCTTGGTTTGGCATCCCTGGCAATAGAATTGGCAAGGATGCAGACAGCAATAAAATATACATGTTGCAATGGAAGGAAGATGGTGGTATTCAAGCGAAGGTAGGTGTTTTGGCAAAGTGCAGTGATAAGACAATGAAATACATATTGTGTATAAGTGCATGGTAATACACAGTGGAGAATCCGGGTATCAATAACGGTCTTTTTCCCTTCGTGAGTACATTTCATGAATATGATCATGTTTGAATTGCTGTCTATATACTTTCCAGGGTTTTACAGCTCCTGACGATTATCAGAACCCACCCAACATTTGCGACACAGTAGAGCGCAAACAAGCAACATTCTTGGTCTCCTTCAAATCAGCTACAAACTACTTCAACCTTCAGTGCTCGCCCTCAGAGAACTCCAATGACTCGAGTGGAAAATTGATCAAGACTGTAGCCAGTGGAAATATCACGACCGTTAGCGTCCATCCGCAGATAAATCAGTTTTCTTATGATCCGGGGATGCAGTACTATCTGCCATATGCATATGACTCTAACTTGTAGCCCGACGGCTATCTTTAGGTTAAACACTTTATACACTGTACCTTCTCTCTTTCTGCATAAAAAAACAGTAAGACAGTTACACACATCAAAAAGAGTAGTGAGGATTTTCAAAAAGTTCTATGGTAGATATGATGAAATTGTGGCCAAATACGACACCTCGGTCACTCAAATGATTAGCGACACAATTCCCAACTTTGAGTTATTACAGTGATTCATATACAAGTTAGACAATTTGGGGACCATGTACCAATCCTGACACGTGTATCATGCTAGCAGGGTATACGCTTACGCATTCCGGACACCTGGTACCACCACTTACTATTAGTGGTTCAGGAGGGCCCTTCTTAACTTTGTAAATCATAAACGTCCAAGGGACCCCGTAATGTATTACCCTAAATGGAAATGATTATTCGACCAGTTTCTTGTTATATTAATGATATAGATTATCGAAAGCTGCTATGACGGTTTAAAGCGGTTATTGCTAGTCGCTTGACCGGTGAAGCTAATCCTTTGTTGTGATACCGATAACCGGGTCTAACAGAGCTAATCTGATCTATTTTGGCATTCAACCAGCAGGGGAAAGTAATTACTGTCGGTTATTGCTCTCCCTCTGCGATTTGAAAATGTTCATTAACCTATTGGACACGGCTTAGTATATATAAACATATTATCAATTAGGTCCAAAGACGGAAAATAGGCAGATACTTAGATAATTAGGCCTACAGGTTATTACCCAATATCGACTGTTACTGTGTCGTATCAATATGAGTGTCATTTGTGTTGCGTCAGACACGCGTACGCGAGACGAAGTCGAGTGTCCGATGCAGCACAAATGACACGAATGCTGATACGAAGTAAGGAAATGGCGAAATTGTGTAATTACATTATACCAGTATATTGATAGCGCAAATACGACAATCTGATTGGTCGAGGCCTGAAAATGGCCGTGGTATACTCACGATATACTACAGCTGGCACCCGTGCAAGTTCTTGGCAACAGGAAGATCCTTTTTTGACATTCCTAAACAGAAATTCAATATACTGTTATGATATAATAGCATATAAACCACACCCAGCGATGGTATACAATTCCATTTTGACAAGTTAACTTCATATATGCGAGCGATGGCGAGTGCGTTTGTCTATATGAAGTGAACTGGTCAAAATCTTGTGGTATACCATCGCTGGGTGTTGTTTACTGTTTAAATAACCGATTTATCATATAGCCATGCCAAGAACTTTACTTGTACTTACTAAAAACCTTAAATTTTGAGGCTTTACTTTATTACGCCCTGCGCATAAACATCGAAATATTTGTGTGAGCAGGCTTTATTTATAAACTGTATTAGCTTACGACGAAGTCAACATCACGCGCGACATCGCTGCAAGTCATCCATATCTCAATGAACTCCAAGAAGAAAGACATCGGGATTGAAAAATAGCCGTACAGGGGAATTTTTCAAGGTGCAATATGCATTTACAATTGTAACCGATCAAAAACTGTCCTTTGCTTTAACTCTTTCCTGATTTTGATCGCGTTCGATCGCGGAATGTCACGGAGATGGGCGCCCATTTTCTTTGTTTACACTGGGAGTTTCCATATCAATAGGTGTCACGCCAAGCACTCTCTACCTTTTCGGAGGTCCCGGTCGTCGGAGGTAGACAGTGCCGTGCGAACCGCCGAATGTCTGCTACAGCCTGTCCGAAAAAAAGAACTTTAACAGAAAAACCATGGCGAAACATTACAAGACTCAACACGTTATTTCCGTATTTAATACGGATAGTTTTCAATCGGATTCGAACCCACAACATACGGCATCAGTCGCCTAGCTGAGAGGCCACAGACAGAACCACTCGGCTAAATCTCCACTCCCAAAAAGAGTGGTTCAATAGCCGGCTAAGTTGTTACATTTTTCTGACTGAGACCGCTCAACACGTAGAGTTCGTGAAGCACTCACGCACGCATGCTCACTATCATACATCGCACATACACACACTTTATCGAAGCGAAGAAACAAATTTCATCGCTTTAACTGGGCGAACGATAAGCAACCCGCAAAATCCATGTTCCTCAAAGCCCCTCAAAGTTTTAACGTCGGCGACATTGCTTCGCAGGCGGAAAGCGCCAGCCTTTTTTGTAACACGTTGTTTACTATCAAATTGCACATGTACTTCGGGGACACTCCAAAACCGATGACGTTTATCGTGCGTATCTCGACCCTGTGAAATTTAAATATTGCGCCTGATAGTTTACAGTAAACGTCACAAGAATGAAGCGATATGGGCATGGGTATATGATAATACGCTTAGTACTTTATGTTTAGTTGAAGTTTCAATATATACAGCCTTCTAATGCAAATTAGGGAAGCTCTTTTGGGGACATGGCCTACACAAGGCCCAGCATTGCACAAAGTAAGCTTAGAGTTGATAGTTGAAATCAAATCATTTTTACTCCATGATTGACATTTATTGAGATATATTATTTTACCAATAAGCTATGCGACTGTGGAAGAACGCCACTACCTTATCGCACAAGCTGTGGTGTACTAAGTTATTTTCATGATTGAGTGACACGGTAATTTTCTGTAGTTTGCTTTAACGAGCAAGTGAAAATGTTAGCTTACACCACAGATCTTATGCTGAGTTCGTCGCGTTCTGTTATTATTGTATGTTCCCTTAAATTAGATGGAAACGGACTTTTTTGGCAGGGAATATCTTGTCAACAAGGAGTACTTTTACTCATTTGCATAAAATGCATGTAAATACCATTTATATTATCCTAGCATCATTGACATAAACTGGAGAACATATACAATAATTTGTATCGCCACAGTATGTCTTTCTCCATTTGTATTTTCATTATAAGATAGTAAGCATATATCAAATATTTGGATTGCGTGTCACAGGTTACTGTGTTATTGATCAATAAAATTGCATATTTGCATCATTTGGTTAGTGGGTTGATTCTTAAGTTGACATTTGGCTATTATTTGATAAAAACAAAATAATCTTGAGGTGGAGCTAACAAACCGGACAGCTTTTTTTCAAGGGAATACTTCTCATGTAATAAGATGACAAGGAAACCCCCGTACACTATATATTTTCAAAAAGCAGAGAGTCTAAACGAAGGATCAAGGAGGTGTATATTTTGGGTAAAAAAACTCATTTTCAGTATTTATGATATAAAATTAATTTAAGTCGAAAACTTGACACTATTTCTCAAATGTAAAATTTCAATTGAAAGAAGAGTATATGTAGGAAAAAACGCCTATTTATTTTGCATTATCTATCCTCATTCTAAAATTGCATGGGTTGAAAGACTGACACTCAAATAAGTGATTAAAAACATGATTAGCAAAATTAAAATGCCTCTTATTCAAATGTAAGAATTTTATAGCCAAACAAAATATCCGTTTTGTTATATGGCATTTAAAGAACATATTGTGAAAATTTCAGAAAATTTGCCCCAGCCATAGTGTATTTAAATTCTTTTGAAATCTTGAAAAAGGGGAAAAAGAGAAGCAAGGGTATCGGGTGTTTTGCATACATTTGCATAAAGTAACACTTCTTTATTAAGCAAGTTACGACTGCTAAAAGGTGAACCTAAGCAATATTGAATTTGAATCTTTGGTTAACAAATTAAATAAAATTGAATTAATATTGCAAACAGGTGAGTTTTTAGCAAAATACGCTGTTTCGTGCAGCGCCCTCTTAATTGTGATTCACACCTTATTCACTATCCTTTTTGGGACTACAGAATTTCGTTAGAACAGTTAACCTCTAAGTCTAATGTTCTGTTTAGGAAACGTTAATCTACAGTATAAGATTTTCTTATTTGCATCAATCCTTACGAAAGCGTAAAAACAAATCCATCAGGACCAATATTTTCATAAAATTATTGCACAAATTTTAGTTACACGACTCACAATATTGCCGTAAACAACACCGTACTGTGCGTGTCATGGTATATACCAGTACACCGCTGAGTCGACACTATTTACAGCGGATTAAAAATGTTGCCTTGCTAAGTATCTGATAAATTGATGTAATTATGCGACAACTGTACTCGAAAAATCTTACAAAGTAAAGAACATTACAAAATTAATTTATATACAATACGGTACGCCATGGCTAGCGTTGAATATGATGATGATTCAGGGTCCTCATTGTACACAGAGAGGGTGACATAGATAACTCTCTAAGTTAGGATTAACGCGGTAGATCAGGAAAGGTTTGGAAAAATTGACAGTCCGAATAACTGTCACCGAGGTGCATTCTGGTCTGAAAATTCGACCTCCAAAATCGTTATTTTTATGGCCGACGTCCGATAGAAGGTTACTGATCTTTATCTGGCTCTCAAGAGTCAAACCTGTCAGGATGGTTTTTAAAGTCACTCAACCACAATAAGGTTTCAAATTTTAAACAGGTGACTCTCTTTGCCTAGTGTAACGCCCTCTCCTGTTTATTTACAATTTTGTGAATATTTCCAAAAGAGCTAAATTAGTCATGGTGTCGATTGTAAACGGCTGCTCATTTGAATTTTGGGCTTATGGCACAGAAACCCTCTCTATTAAGGCCTAATTGTCTGATTCTGTACGATTTATAGATTCATTTTGATATTCAACTATGTCATATTTCTATCCTTGAATAATTTAAACTCAGAGTTGATCATTGGTGAATATGCCTCGGGGACAGATATTTGGACTCTCAAATTTGTACAATTCTTTTCTGATCTAACACTTGTGAGGCTCATTTTAAAGCTCTTGGGGTAAGAAAAAATTCATCGTCTTAGTTTTTCGAAACTCGCAAATGTTATTTTTCCCCGTTTAGTTAACAGAAGGATGGCAGCCATTTTGAATTTCAAATAGCGGTAGATGTTCGGTAATTTGTTTCTCTAGTACTAAATTGTGCACTGTGACCCCTGATTTTTAGTCTTGATTCCGTAAGAGAATGGTTGGGTTTCATTGAGGAAAGTTTGAAAAAATGTTTAAGTCTTTCAATTTCTTGGCGCATACTACTTTAAAGCCGGAATATACATCAGCATAATGCCACGGCATTGTACTGTAACAAGCTGTGGAACTCGCCATTGGTTTCAACAATATGAAATGCAATGAGATTGTCAACTTGAAACTCGTGACATTTACTAGTAGCGTAGCCCTCTTACTTCTATATATTTCCTGAAAGATGACATGTCTTATTTTACACAGCGTATGTGTTAGATAATCCTAAATGCATCATTCAGTGACTTATTTGCATTTCTCAGTGTGTGTTATTTTTTCGAGACTCGATTATATAAGTTGGTTCATTCCAAAATGCATAGGCCTCAGCCCATCGCATATTAAGGCTACAGAACACAAATCAGGGAAAAAAGACAAGTTAACGCTCTTTACAAAAGACAGCTACGAAAAGCTACACAGAAAAGTATTAAACCGTTTCTCGTTGCTTAAATAAAGCCATCTCTAATCTTAAAGGCTTTTTGAATAAATATTGACAATTTATAAAGAACCCGATTATTGTTACTTGCAAAGAGATTAAAAAACTTTTCTTGTGTTGGATATATTCTGTAACCTAAAGGTATCAAATAAACTCTCAGTTCTGCATGTAATGGACAAAGTAAAACAAAGGGAAATTCGTCCTCTACCAGCGAATAATACAATATGCACAAAATCTCTGATTTGCAGGTATGGGAGGATTGCAGAGGCGTCCAGTTTCAATTTGTAAAGTATGGCTTGAACATCGGAGTTTGGCAAAATCAACCTTAAATTTTGGAACGTTAATAAACGAAAGGTAAAGTTCAGGATTGAGCATAGATTTAAAATGAACATAGCTGCGAAGACGTGGCGAATCATTGATTGACGCTGACCACTCTTGCCTATAACAATCCCGTAATCGGTCTTGAAATAGATTAGTGGTGCGGCATAACCAAAATTTTCATAACAATTGTGCATTTTGTGATAAAAGCATGAAATTTGGTAGGAATGTAGATTATCATAATTTAAATCAATTTGGATACCGAGCCACCACAGGTTGAGCCTCGTTCTGGTTTGGCGGCCATTTTTAAATATGGCGACCATCAGTCACAGTGACTATAAAATCCCATAGTTGCTGCTTTACGGATGATTCTGTAGGGAATAGTGGACGTATTTCCATCATAAATGCCCATTAAGATTACTATTTGCATATTTTTATTGTTTTAAAATCAATTTGGATACCAAGCCCTTAAGCATAGAGCCTCGTTCTGGTAAGGCGGCCATTTTTAAACAGAGCGATCATCAATTACTGTAAAATTCCATAGGTACATTTTTTACGGATGATTCTGTTGTGAATAGTGAATGTATTACCATCATAAATGCATATTAAGATTTCTATTTGCATTTTTTATTGTTTCATTATTTAATTTTCTCAGAAAAGCGGGTTCTCTTAATAAAATTGTTGACAATATGGCTGCCAAAAGGCCTAAATGGAAGATTCAAAATTGTAAATTTTAGTGTTTTTTGACGATGAGCAGCTGTTAGCTGTTCTGTGTAAGTAGACTCTCAGTAGGTACTGTTCAGAGTTTTTTTTATTTTATTCTTATTCGTAATCGTTGATGCACCAGTGTTATATATTTTTAGGTTTGTAGCTGGTACTTGTGCATCACACGTGCGACACAGACCAGGGTTTGCAAACTATTGGCCTAGACTGGCCCATGGCTGTGGAGGGGAGGGTATGAAGCGTCCAAGTGTAAGAACAGCCTGTCCCATGATCTGCCAATGGATGGGGTGTTCTTGAGTGCAACGTTGAATTTGTGCAATATTTTGACATACTAATTATCGTTTCTAAACTTTATAATTAGCCATTGACGAGTTTTGCAGAGCGTTCTTGATCATAATTCCTAACATGGAAAATTGTGCAGGGGATTTATAGAAATCTCTCACTCTCGTTCATCTACATTCATACGTAGGCCTACATACAAAAAACATAATACTATTTACTGTACAAAATCTTAAAGTTTTAACATTTTTGGGAAAATCTCTTATATATCCCCATAATTGTCAATGTTAGAGATTTATCATGTAAACTACAATTAGTAAATTAGTAGTGCCGTTTAAAATTGACCACGTGGAGAACACGAACATATATTTGTATTATTTTTTGGCGAAATATATTATGTTTTATACATTACTTTTCGTAATTCATTTAACATAACACTGATCTTGTGTAATTTGATATAAATTTCATGATCTACAAATTAGTTTAATAGTTATTTTAACGTCACGTCAATTGTCTATTGCATAAATATAGATTCATGCCCATCATATTTTGAACATCGTATATTTTGGTACTAATTTCTTGATAGTACATAATTTGTTTTTCAAATGCGAAAACGGGGTACCAAAGTTATTAAGGCTTGTCAGCTGGCGAGTATTTTATTCCTTTCCATGGTGTTAACATAGGCTAAGACAAGTTTAGACGACAATTCTGAGATTGAACATAAACCTCAGAGAGTTTACGTAGTTCAGTAATCACAATAAACAAATTGCACATTCAGTGATATACAATTACAGCAAAGTTATTCCCAAATTTTGAACGTTTTGAACATGTCAGCGTAGCTAAATTTGAGCTGCTTTATAAAAATCAGAGGCAATAGTTAGATCGACTGCGTATCGGATACATGCTTTGAAACTATAGAAAATCCTTTCAATCTTGAGTTAATTCTTAAAGATCATAAGCGATAATTAGATCTGCTCAACATCGTATACATCCTGGAAATATTTTACTGAAGAATGCCCAGCTAAACCTGAGCTAATTTATAAGTTTAGAAACGATGATTAAATCGACTAAATCTCGGACATATCTAGGAAAAATACTTAAGAAGGCTGTGCTTTTCGTGTAAAGCTAGTTTAGCCAAATAGACTTTACATACAGTTTAGCAAACAAAACCTAAGAAGGCACAATTCCGCACCTTGCTCCTAAATCAGTTGGTTGTTGTATAATTCAGTAGAATGCCTTTCTTTTTTCATCTCCTTTACAGCTGGTAGAACGCACGCCATGATTTAGTTTTCAAAAAATTTCTCTACCAAAATCTATAAATTAGATTGTCGGATAAGAAATGTTTAGGTCCAATCATACAAAGCAAACTTGAAACAAGTACTTTAATATGCGATGTTGATGATATTTTGAGATCATCCGTGACTATGATTTTGGCTTACTACTTTCATAAAGGCGTGTTTGATAAGAAATATATGTTTCAGGAAATTTGCCATATCTTGGTACTCCCCAAAATATGATCCCGATGGCTACTAAATCATATTATCTTCCCTTTAAAGGTTCATGTTCGTTTCAAATTTTTCATATACGTCTGTTACAAACAAAACAGATTTCAAATAAGCATTTTATAGCCTTCTGTATAATGTGTTGCGAAAAATGGTAGAATGTAAGATAAGCCGTAATTTTCGATTAAATCTTTTGGGGTATTGGGTAAGTCTTGGTCCTATTTCATGAAAACTGTAAAGGATATTGCATATCACAATATATCATCTAAAAGAAGAATAAATCGGTTTACTAATGAAACCCCATAAACCAGGTTATGTAGAAGTTAGGCTCGGCAGATGACTTAAGCGAAGACTGGTTAACAAAAATGTTAGTGAGTCTCAAAATCGTGATTTCAAAACATCCTTCTAAACATGACTTATTTTTTTTCTGTTGAAAGTCTATTTCATATTTGTGACGTGTCCCAGTAGTAAATAAAAGAGTTTTCATACAAGACATGGCCTTTTATTGTATGTCTGGTGAAAGGGTTGTAGAATTTGAGATAAGCAGTGACATTAATTTTGAATAAAGTTTGGGGTGTGGGGTAAGTTTTGGTCTGTCATGTTTTATAAAAACAGTGGAAGATATTGCATATTACAATATGTCATCTGAAAGAAGAATAAAATTACTTTCCAATGCTACCCCACTAGCCAGGTTATGTTAAAATATAAGGTCAGCAGATGACTTAAAAGGAGGCATGCTTAACAAAAAAGATGCGATTCACAATACTTTGACTTTAAGGTACCCTTCAGAACATGACTGTAACAGCCATTGCATCCAATATTTTTGATGTTAAAAGCCTTTTCACATTTTGACATATTCTTATAGCAAATTAAACAGATTTCATACAAAGCATTGCCCTTTGTAATATGTTTAGGTACAAGTTAGTAGAATTTGAGGCAAGCAGTGACAGTAATTTGTAATATAAAGTTTTGGTTATGGGGTAAGTTTTGGTCATATTTTATGAAAAGTATGGAAGATATTGCATATTACAATAATTCATCTGAAAGAAGAATAAAATTACTTTCCAATGCTACCCTATAAGCCTTGTTATATTAAAAATAAGCTCAGCAGATGACTTAAAAGAAGACAGATTCATCGAAAACGTATTCGAGTTGGCAATACTATGATTTTGCGGTACCCTTCAAAATGTGATCGGTAGAGCTATAGCATCCCAATATTTTTTTATGTCAAAAGTCTATATCACATGATTAACATGTCCCTGTAGCAAATAAAACAGATATCATACGAAGCATTGCCTTTTGTATTATGCCAAGGTAAAACATTTGTAAAATTTGAGATTCACTATAGGCCAGGTGCGCGGAGCCAATATGCCGTGCGCTGGCTTTTCTGACCTGTTTTCTTTGCAGAGCAAACCCTGGGGTATCGGGTAAGTTTTGGTCCTATTTAATAAAATAATCTATTGAAGATATTATATATTACATGTGTCATTTTAAGAGGAATAAATTTCCATTCTTACGATACACAACAAGTCAGGTTATGTTAAAAAAGCTTAGCAGATGACTTATAAGTACTACCAGAAAAATGCACGTGGGTATGCGCAAAATGGTGATTTTGCAGTACTCTTCAAAACACGACTGTAACAGTTATTGCATCCCTTTATTTTTTCTGATAAAATTTTATTTCGCATTCTGGGGATCCCAAGCTTCTATAAATACAGCTTTGTTATCCTAGAGGTGCATGTAGACCCCTCTAGCCTACGGAATAATATTTCTTGACTGCTGACATAGTGTCGTTCTTTGATAGGATCTAATACCGTGCATTTTATGCACAAGAATTGGTTTTTTTTTTCTGTACTTACCCGTTTAACTAGTCAGGTGTTGAAGAGAAAATGAAAAAAGTTGCAAATCACTCTTCCCATAGTTTCTAATTGAAAATATGCAACAAAAATTACTCAACGCATTCTGCACTTGACGTTTACTAGGTGAAAAATACCTTGTCTGGCGGCCATTTGAAAATGGCTGCCATGGCAACGCTTCAACAGATTTTCAGTGGCTCGGTATCTGAATTTGTTTAACATATATTAAGACACATCTCAGCCAAGTTTGGTGCTTTTATCACAAAATGCACAATGGATTTGCTATGTCGCAGCACTAGATTGAGAAATAACTTTCGATCTCCTACTCCTTGTTCAAGTCAAACGATACCAAAACCATATGTAAATAATATCTCACATACTTTAGTTACCAAATTCACTCTGCCTGCCAGGTCTAAATCTTTCAACATTCCGTAGCAAGCTTTTGGGTATCGGTTGTTATTCATATCTACAAGTTTTAGCCAATAAGCGATACAACGTTTCAGGTAAATACACGACAGAGGATATCTATCATATTCCCCAAGCAGTACTTCGTGGTTTACACTAGAATTTACACCAAGTAGTATTCTACAAAACTTAAAATGTACATTCTCAATAACAGGTGAGTATTCAAAGCCCCATATTTCAGCTCCGTAACAAATTACCGGAGCAACACATGTGTCAAAGAGTTCAAATGCTTGTGAGAGGGGGAGCCCTCCTAATTTCTTGATAACAATTTCTATCTGATAAAGAGCTTTGTTTCCTTTCATGCACAGATTACTTTTAGCTGGTGACCATGAAAGTCGTGATGACATTAACATACCTAAGTAGTTGTAATGTTTGACAACATTTACTTGAGAACCCCTGTAGGACCATTTTTCATACCCCCTCAATATCCCACCATTTCTAAATACCATGGTTTTGGACTTATCTAAATGACCGACATGCCCCACTGATTACAAAATATTTCAAGTTTGTTCAGCTTTCTCTGTAATTTAATAGGCAGATCGGCAACATCCGTTACATCATCCGCGTACATGAGAATCCCAACATTGTCAAAGTTCGAGTTCATTGAAATCGCCCAATTTTCTATGTTCACATAAGACGCAAGTTCGTTTATAAAAAGACTAAATAATAGAGGGCTGAGCATGCACCCTTGTCTGGTTCCCACATTACAATTAAAATAATCGGTTAGTCCTCCATTACGCAGAACACTTGACTCGATAGTATTATACATGGATCTAAGGACTTTCAGTACGTTCCAATGTAAGCCATAGGATATCAGTCTGTGCCATAAGTACCTGTGAGTCACCCGATCGGAGGCTTTAGAGAAATTTATAAATAAACAGTATATGCGGCCTCTTCTTTGAGAAAGATAGTTTTGTACAATAGACTGTAAAGTGAAGATGTTGTCAATCGTACTGTAGCCCTTACGGAAACCAGCTTGTGATTCAACAATGATATGCTGTGGTGTGGTAATTTCTACCGTAACAGAAATTGGGGGCTCATCCGGGAATTACGGACATTTGCTAGCGTATTTTGTAACTTTGGTAAGAAAACGTTAAACGTGTAACTAAATTGAAGTGAAAGTGAAGCCAACAATGGAGTTCAAACCAGGTAAATATGTAAAAAATCCTTCTTTTGAAATTTCAAGAAATTAAGGAATTCAAACTGGAATTGTTGTCTCTTGCCGAGTATCTTCAGCAAACTGTGAGTCCATCAATGAAAAAAACAGGAAGTTAAAAGTGTTGTCGCTACAGCATTAGTTGACCTAGGAAAATTTGGTGCTGATGCGTTGAAACTCATTGAGTCTAAGGTTGATGGCGATGCTGTGAGAATAAGGCAAATTGAGTTGGATCACGAGTATAGAAGAGGCAATTGGAATTCACTGAAAGGGAAACCCAAAGAAAACTAGAGCTTCAACAAATGAAATTAGAGAGGGAGAGAGAAAAAGAAACAAAGAACAATCAAAAGTTTCTGGTGGCACCCCTCAAACCTATACCCGCTTTTCAGAAACATTTAGTAAGGTTTTAATAAATTGTGTAGGTCCATTGCCAAAAACTAAATCTGGAAACGAATTGGCATTGCATTGTTTACATCGACATCGTGACACAATTTATCAGTTCTGCCAGGCACATCTACAAACAAGTGAGTCAAACTTTTCAACTCTTCCCTTTGTTCTTTTTCAGATGATTAAGTTTGTCATCCAAATTTGCAAGGAAATCTGAATTTTTCAACTTGATATCATGATCAAACTTCTTGCCTTAAGTTTGCTCACTTCATTTTCTGGGTCACAGCTTGCACGATCATCACTTAAGTGAGTGGCGGCAGAAACTGACTGAGATTCAGTAACATCGCTTTCAATGTATTCTTTCAACATGTTTACATGACACAACTGCTTTTCTTTACGTCTTCCTGGAGTCTTAACATCATAGTCAACATCATTTACCTTGGACTCAATTTCATAAAGACCGTAGTATCTGGCTTGTAAGGCACGCTCTTGGATTGGAAATAGTACTAAAATCTTATCTCCCGGTTTAAATACTCTAGTCCTGGCATCACTGTCATACCATTGTTTCATTTTCACTTGACTTTTCTTAAGGTTCATTTTAGCGATTTCACAAGCCTTATTAATTGTATTCTTTAAATACATAGTCCAAAAGATTCATTTCAATCTCCTTACAAGCCACTTCTCGTGTAACAACTTCAATGGTCCACGAACTGAGTGTCCAAAAACCAACTCAAATGGGCTAAAGCCAGTTGATTCTTAAACAGTTTCTCTGACAGTAAATAAAATTTAGTGAATTTCTTCATCCCAGTCCTTGCCACATACATACATACATACATACATACATACATACATACATATATACATACATACATACATACATACATACATACATACATACATACATACACACACACACACACACAGACAAACACAAAGACATACATACAGACAGACAGACACAAACACAAAAATTTGCGTCCACAAACGTTTTCTCCTTTTTTATTTTTGAAATGACAATCGTCCAAAACCTTAAAAACAATGTTAACACGTTTCTTCATACAGGAAATTTCATTTTTACTTTCAATTTTGTCAAACTACAGAAGAGTTTTCTTTTTTGCAGACTATTCACGAAGTTTCTCTTCACTTCACTCAGCAAAGGTTGTGATTTGCCGGTGTGGTACATCCGCCCTGGGGTTCACCGTCACAGTTGGCCTCGTCGGTGCCATCCACGCAGTCGCATACACCGTCACATCTTCTACATGTGGCAACGCACATGCTGTCTTCACACTGGAAGTAATCCAGCTCCTTATCTATGAAATCACTTTGACAGTTCGCTGTGAAGTAACCAGGTAGGAAAGATGGGGTGGTACAAGAGAGAAATGAAAGTAAATATTGTTACTGTAACGCGTCGTCGTCGCATACATAACTGGTGCAAGGCATGACGGTTGCATCTTTAAATGGCTGTCTATTCGAGAATCACAGTACAATGGTCTTGCAAGAAGCTAAGGGCAACTAAAATGCAAAACTATCAAAACCCATTTTCTTGCAGTGTGCTTGACAGTGTGCTTCCTTGACTATCTGTCCATCTAACAAAATTGAAACACAGGGGCCGACTAGGGAATGTTTGTAAGTGATCGAGAAATCACTCGCAAACGGAGAAAGAAACCCGTAGTCCTTGATCCCTAATTCCAGCAGTAGTTCTCGTTGGCGCCACCTTTATACACTGCCTTGCTTTCCTTCGAAAGTTTTATCAAATTAATTTGTATGATTTGAAATAAAGCGCTCACAAGCATTTATGAAAACACGGAAGTCATAAAGATTTCGTGTCACCTTGATGTACAGCCGGTCCACACGATGATTCATCACTTCCGTCTGCGCAGTCAGCAACGCTGTCACATTTAAAACGCGACATAATGCAGGGGTCACCGTCTTTTGGATCAACACAAGTAAACACTCCATTACCTCCGAGCTGATCACAGAGGTCAGCACCTGACAAAGGAAAATCAACGATGGAGAAGTTTCTAGCATTCCTACATCACTGTAGATACTACAACATATCAATTTGCAAAAATAATGATGAAACAATCCATTGTATAGTCTTTGCTGTCTTTAAGTCTCATCTCACAGAATATTGGCTGTGAGATAGTTGTTCCCATGTACTACCTACGAATTTATCACATCGCTGTATAGACATCGTGGTTTTCTGTCACTTTGTGAAAAAAACTACTGCTGCATCTCTTTTATGATCGTTCTCATGTTAAACAATTTGGAACTCGTTTACATGGACCAAAGCCAAACAAAACAGTCCCATAGGCCAGTTAGACAAAGAAACGAAATTGCTTGAAGATTCTTATACATGGAGGAAAAACATAAATTACACGAGTACAATTGGTGGATTTATACAGAAATATAAAATCACTGAATACTGTATATATTAGCTAGTAAAAAAAGAAACAAGACGTCCGTGTTAAGGACATTGCTCTCATTTAAAAAACAATATTTTTAAACTTAATCACCCAGTGCTTGATCAAGGCCGTTGAATTAGAGCCAATCTCTTTTTTCACGAATATTTCTACTGAACGATTTCTTCACAAATGACAAAAGAAATTATCCTATATATTTTCCCAGACTTATAATCTGTGCATGATTGTGATCACTTCAAACGGGTTTTCACTGAGCAGTACTTACTGAGTGCATTGCCCAGTGAAACCATAGCAAATAAAGCCACAAGAACGATAATTTGACGAGCCATAATTATGTATCTGAAAGAAAATAAAGGAAAAGTTTATGCCAGATATGTTTTCCGACCAGTTGTCATCGAATGATGTTTATACTATAATACGCAACGCAACCGTGACACACTTTATCAGATGACTTCCAGTGTGTTCAGAAAAGGCGCCCTCTTCGGAGCAAACATTTCAGATCTTGTAACCGTAGGGAAAGACAACCTTCCGCTCTTAAGTAGCGGACAATTGTGGTCTAAAAGTGGGTATACATCCCTAATCAGATCCCTTCTTCACAAGTGTTAAAAGTGTTAACTAAATACCTTCTGAAATCAACAATCAATAACACTAAGTGAAGTTTATCGTGTTGGTACAGAAATACTAACAGTACATTTAATTTCCATGGTAGGGATTGACAAAGAAATCCAGCTCATTCTCTTCAAAGGCGAAAGTATTTTACGTTACGGGTAGTAATCTATTAATGCGTTGTGCTAATCGAGACCTCGAGGCTGGCACCCGTTCACTCATGCTCTTGTTTCTTCCTTTGTGCGGTTCTACTTTGGTTATTTCTCATGTTAGTGCATTTTTTAAAGTTCGCTTAGTCCGGTCTAATCATAGCAAATCATGGGTTTAGGGTCACTATGCATAAGCCTTTGAGAGCTGGACTTGCACAAAAACACTCGTACCATTTGGTTAAAATAGCCTGCCCAAAGAATGGTTTTTAATGGCAACTCCGCTTTGTTATTCCTGACCATGTTACAACACCAAGTTAGAGATTTTGACTTGTTAGTTACTTATGTCGGTTTCATCTTTCGCAAAGACCGCTATCAAAATGATCGGGTACAGTTTACGATGCTTTCAGAAAAGAGCCCCAGCACATCATAAATTCATCTACCGTTAAATGTGCATATATAATGTGCGTAAAATACATGTGAATACATGTAATCCCCATCTATTTCGGTCGTACATTTTGCAGCTGACCCGCAAAATTTACCAGAGAGTTACACCGTCTGTCGTTCACATTTCAGAATTACTTTCACTGAGGTCAACTTTCTATTGTTTAACAGTTTATTTTTATATAAATTACAATATCTGTAACGGACTAGTGTGATATGGGCGGTCGCCTATTTCAGGATATCAAAGATATTACATAGCGGTATAAACCACACTTGTCGGACGATTGTACCTAAAATCCCTCAAAATGCCATTTTCCGAACTCTGTATAAAAATGTTTAGGAATCTTTAGTCGCAGCCCAACCTTTCATTTTTGATTATAAACTTCGAACACATGTGATGAGTTATGTCTGATGACTATCGTTGGGCACTGTGTTGCCATAGTGGCCCGAGTGAGAAATTGACAAAAATGCAAATCGAGCTAATGATTTTTGTAGAAAAAAACCAACGTTTCTCTTTTTAAAATCACTGAAATGTAACAAGTTTACCAAGAAAGAGTTAGATTGATCATGCTATTTGCTTTTATCGCCATCGAAGTCTCTAGGATGCAGGGATGGACGGAATTCGTTTGGACAACACAAAAAATTACTGAAAACTATGTTTCTTTGCAGTCTGTCGTTCAACGATTGTTGTAATGAGAATCAGAACAATATTACCAAGCCACAATCTACATTATAGTTGTAAGTTCCATAGTGACAAACTCGATGTAACAAACACAAACAGGATAGCACAGATAAACAACGGACAAGTACCTGTATACACAAAAGAGTCAAATCCTTAGAAGAAAAATATGTGGACCTCCGGTATAGACAACTAAGAAGTAATGTTAGGTGTTTTGAAAATGGTAAGACCATTCTGTTCCACATGTGCCACCCACCATATATCAATCTGTAAGTCAAAATAGGGAGTCGCTGGTCTTAATCTACAGACAAATGTCACCGATGTCATCAGTGATCATTTGTTTCAGAGATACATTATACTTCTGTCAGTCATGCATATGAACATCAAATCAATTTGCAATGAACGCTGTATCAAGTTACTGTCTTCTATCCGGCAGGGGCTACAGAATCTGTCATTTATTATGGTTTACTAATCTAAGATTCAATAAATAAATCAACTTTTTAGTACGGAAATCTCCGGCAATTGATTTTCCTCGTAAAGGTAAACTTGGAATCAGCGGAATATATCATGCTTTTATATTTGCCTAATCTGTAAAAACTAAAAAGAATATACGACATTAATATAATTGTCAGCTTAGTGAGCGTACTTTTTACGTAGGTGTCTTCTGTCGTCGTAGGTCGGTAATGTCCAGTTAAAGGGATACAGTCATCGGAACTGCGCACAAAGGTCGTATTGGACCCATACGACCAATGTAAACACTGTATCCAAGGTACGATGGTGAGTGGTGAACGTTAAAACATGTCTGTCATAATCTACATCGTATAATGTAAATGTTGCAGCTATGATGATGAGGTGCATCTAGATATCGTGCACGAAATACATTGTTTGTAAACAAGATACTCGCACAGGCGCAGTTCCGACGACTGTTTCCCTTTAATTGGGGCAGGACTTCACTGACCACAGAGCTCATTTTAGCGTAGGCGGATCGTCTCATCACTTTATTCATAAAATACATACGAATGACACTAATGCCATCAGAAACGTGTAACGACACATGACAGGACAGAAAATTCTTCAAAATAATTTCTTCCCTTCGCTTCCTTCTCCTCTCCTCCCTAATAATACAATGTTTATCACTTTCATGCAAAGCTAAGGCAAGGCGCAAGCCCGTCTTGACGTGAAGAATTATCCTTCTACAAACATAAGCTTACAAACGCTAACGATTCGAGGCAAATATACAGGGCTCACTCGGCCCTCACATTATATTGTTACGCATTGCCCATGACAAGGATCTGCTCAGAGTTCACTCCAACCATTGGAACAGGGGAAAAACCCACAATTGTTGGTCGTTGAGTCAAGTATGAGCTAAACGGTCACTTACAGCTTTGAGTGGTATTAGGATCGACCGCATGTTTGACTTGTTTGTTTGTTTTTGATTTTTTTGGGTGAGTTAAAGTAATCCCGGTCTTTCTGTAAGATACGAAATTTTGTCATCAATGCATGCATAACAATGCGAAATTACGAACTATTTAAAATCAGCGTCCGTCTTACTTCATGAATTAGTTGGCTTACCCTTTCTGTTGAGTTGTTTCAAATTACCACTGCTTGCTTCACATTTTGTGAAACTTGATTCCGTTTCAGTTTTTGGACAGTTTTGGGGGAAAATCGAAATCGTTTACTTTAAGACAACTTCTTCTAGGAGATGTATGTTGCGTCTTGAATATATGGTTCTGTCAACAGCAAATAAAAGTAACCCCTTCACTTGTCAAGACAGGGTACAACTCACCTGCTGGTCAACTTCTGTTACAGGTTCAGTCTGACAGTTGTGTACACCTCGTTGATACTTCGCCCCGAGTAGATCAACACGGTAGTGTAGAAAAGGGCCGAAATATCTCTCGTTTTATGTCGTGGCAATCCTGTCCACGTGACAAAAATTCTGTGATCTCCCAATCATCACCCACGCTGAGTTTAGACCACCGCGCATTGTTTGGACGAGAACATCACTGACTTACCCGGATGTGAGGTACGGGCAGAGGTTTGGTACTTTTTCATATATTTATATCCATCCTTTCTTTGTTTTGATAAACCATTTGTACATATGTGCGTGGCTGTACATTATCGAGGCCTCATTAAAGCTCCAGTAGCTGCGCATGTGTAATGAACCGATCTCAAAATATCCTCAGTTTTCCAAGAGTTTTCTCCTGAAAAAAACATTAAAAAGTGAAAGAGTGTATAACACTGTCAAAAGTGTCGAAAGTGGCATGTAAATTCAAACGTTTAACTTCATTTTAGATTGTTGTACATCTCCGGGGGCGCCATTTCATGAGTGATGCACCCGTTTATTATTTGATCTGTTAAAACGCATAGGTATGGTCCAAATCAGCGAGCAGTGATACTTCCATACACGCCCTTCAGTAGCACATGTACACGAACCAACTTTGGTTTGAAAGTAAAATCATGAAAAATAAAGCATAAAATACGCAGCTGTTTAGCCTTTAAGTCATTGGCACATAGACTTACTTTTATTGTGTCAAGTTACTTCTGCTGCTGCTAATAATGATTGTGAAGACGACCACGATTACGATGATGATCGTGACGCCGATGCCATAATTATATTAAACGCTGTTTGGCGTTGTCTCCCGGTTGATATGAATTAATATCTTAATACAAGGGGCGTTTCATTTGCTGTAAGGTCGACCTCTGTCATCAATCTCCACGTATAACATATAGCTATTCTCCCAAATCAATACGATGCCTGATCAACTACATAGTTCAAAGTCACTAACTCCCCAAATATTACGTTGTTTTTTCACATTTGACTTGGAATATTCGTTAACCCCATACACACGGAATGAAAAATCTCTTGATTCAGAAATACAGGCAGGAATATGATAAAACTCATACACATAGTTGACACTTTCCCCACAACAACAATAAAGCATAACAGTTTCCGTTTCTTTCACCCTTTGTGTTACATCTCTCTCTCTCTCTCTCTCTCTCTCTCTCTCTCTCTCTCTCTCTCTCTCTCTCTCTCTCTCTCTCTCTCTCTCTCTCTCTCTCTCTCTCTGAACAGCTAGCAGAAAACGGAAGCTTGCTCTTCGGATATTGTAAGGGGCTTACATTGTACGTTCTCGCATAATGATACTTCTTTACGAGGAAAGCTAATTTATATAACAGAAGATAAACAATTAAATTACCAACGCTATTAGAACTGGTACAAAATTATCTTTAAATCTTTGAAGATAAAGTTTATGCAAGATTGCTTAAAACCTCTAAGACTATACTGGTTATTTGAATAGACAATTCGTTCTTTAGGCCAGGACAGTAACCCTTCTAGATTGTTTAAATGATTCATCTTTTGCAAATGGTGACTAACAGCTCCCATAGTCACAGATCTCTCTGGGTCGTACATTGTTAACATTTTCCGGATGTATGGTGGAGAAAGGACACAAAGAACTCTGTGAACAGATGCAACTAGGTTAAACCATGGACAGTGGAGTCTATGGTTAAACTTACAACGTAGGACAGAGGGATAGCGGGTGAAATTTTAATTGTATACAAAAAATAAATTCAGCAGAATGATAGCAGTGGTAAATTCAATATCAGTCGCATTGCCTGTTTCTAGTTACAATTTATTGGTCTACATTCTTCTGACCACAACATTCACAATAATTAAAATTTGGAAAAATAACAGAAATATACAACTGACATCAACCTGAAACTGATAAAAAATTTGTACAGAGATACCACAGTTTACAATAATTAATACGATAAATTTTATCTTCCAAGCTTTTGTAGTAAAACATTTTCCACTATTCGTTAACACAATTAACATAACAACAACAATCCATTCCAGCATTTGACTAGTTGACGTGGATAAAGGCAACACTTGTTGCCGTTTACAGCTGCTATTTTATTTTAAGACATTTTAATCGTGTACGCTTACCAGCAGAACAACGATGTGTCATTGTTTTTAATTGTACAAACTTTGAAAGGGAACTTTCAAAAATGACTTTAACGTCCGTGTTCAGTGGCACTATTTACTTGCATGCACAACAATATTTGGAACATTTTAGTTCGTATCTTGTGCTGGTTTTACATTTGAAGTCATATGCTGGCACAGCACAGGTAGACTATCATCGTTTATTTGACATGATTTTCGTACCAACGTGAAAAACGCGTGTTTTTAGCATATTCGCACACATAGATGAATTAAGTCTATGGAGGAAGGAAGATGAAGTGATATTCACATTGATTTGTTTGGGAATCAAAGATATACGAAATTTATCATTAATACAGTTACCTACCAGCTGTCATTTTCGTTGTCACAAGTCTTAGAGCAAAGAGCAACATCTTACAATGATGATAGAGCGAATAGTCGATTCTCATCTCTGTAAACGCAGGGCTCGAATTTACAATTTTCTGAAGTTGTAAGCCCGGGTTTTTTTTTTCATTGACAAGAGAAGAAAAGCTATATTTCAAGATTTTGCCCATGAAATGAATTTGTTAGTCATTTGATGTGAATATTTGCATACCTTTATTACACAAAGGAAACTGGTATAATTGACGACAGTGACACTAAAATGTTTGGTGACCTATCATTGTATTAACAACCAGTTTGAATGTCAGAGTTGCATGCCATTTTTGATAGTCGTCATGGCAATTACCACCATCTTCTCAGCAGGGCTAAACAGACCGTGGGTTTTCTGTAGTAGGGAGGAGTTTGTGATTGATATATTTTGATCAAAATGCAATGAGAATATACGTTTCATTCTGTGTCTGTCATCAAAGTACATCAGTTGAGATATTGAAACTTTGTTGCAAAGTTCATCGCAAGGTCGTCTTTGTAATTTGCTAAACAAATTCATGGTCTGGCCTTATTGTGTCCAGCTGGGTTTGACTGCATTTTAGCTCGTCCAAAAAAGGCAGACCGGGCATGCATGGCACGCCAAGTCCAGACTGAATTTCATGTCCCAGGCTTTGGTAGTCCATGTCGGCTATCATTTCACGGAATTTAGAAGCCCCAGAGAAAAGTTGGTAGTCTGTGGACGCGGGACTACCGCTAATATCGAGCCCTGAAACGTTTAACTGATAAGGCTTACGTGTATTTTCACTTTTCTTGTTTAGTTCGAATTTCATAGAAGTCACTTGGTAACTATAAATTAATTTACATTTATGATAACATTGTCGTGGGCACGCCCTTGTATTTTGATCGTAGTGTGTGGTCAATTTTACTCCGAAGATAATTACCCGTGGCCACTTTATAGTGTTGATCAAGGCTACTTGATACAGACAGAAATTCTGCTTGTATAATGACAGAGCACGCCCTGCCAAGGGTTGTAAATGAGAGCGCACGATTGGCACCCCTGTTAAAAATTGAGAAACAAGATACCACTTCCATTCATGAAAGCCTCTACTCGATAATTAGTTTATGGAGGCAACACACTTTTATGAGCTCACTGCTATAGCATCAAGTAAAATTATATGTCCCATGCAGACAGTGTGTCTTGGGAAATTGAAATTAAAAAGACTTGTACATGGACCAGTGCATGGTAATGTTACATTGTATCTCAATCTTGAACACAGAGTGCCAATCGTAAACTCTCATTTACATGTAAAGCCCCAGACAAAGCTAGTTTTGCCTTTGTACAAGCAGAATTTCTGTGTGTATCAAGTAGCCTTGATCAACACTAAAGTAGCCATGGGTGTATCATTAACGATATTCGGAAGTCAAGTGAAAAATCATCTCAAAAACAGATAAAAACGATCCATCTGCTTCTATACTCAGGATTACATGTGTACGTCTTTGCCATCGATGGTCAGTGACCCTCCACATTTGAAACAGCAAAGTGAAGCGTTAAAAAGCAAATAGAAAGACTACATGCAACCCGAAAATAGAAAATGACAAAACATTGATAACAAAAGAAAACAATTGAATAACAATACCACGAACACAGCCTTTAGAAATTAATAATATATTACCCCGTACCACCTGTTTTTCCTTGTTCATATACAAATAATTCAAAGTAAATACTGGATCAGTGCATATGTGTCAATATAAGACTGAGGGCTACAGACTCACTGGATATGCTACCATTGTTGTAAGAAATCAACAGTCGCTCCGTCGCCACAGTATCTTAAATTTATCGCTCGAACAATATACAATGAACACCTTTGGTTATTTCAGCATAATATAAATCTCCTCACTTTTCATCTTCTGAAAGTTTACTTAGTGTCTTTTACCAGATCACTGTAACCAAAGATCAGTTCGATTTACAGCAGCGTCGTTCGTGCCGCTATGTCTCATACTTTTCCAACCTTAAACTGCCAAAGAACTAAACGGAGGAATAAAACTTTCATAGACTCAAAATTATCAACTTTTTCATGCCTATCAGATTAAAGATACTTGAATTTCTTTGGAATCTATCCAAATTGTCTTAACTTCGTCGTATTTTTGACCTCGTGGAACAATGACCGGGCATTTCGTATTGCATGGTCGATTATAATCAAAGGCAACGAGTTACTCCAGCTTATCCATGAAATGAAAAACAACTATGACAAAAACTACAATTAATGTTATTTTAGTGTTCTGTGTTTGTCTGAAGATGTCGACAGAAAACAAATGTTATTTGCCAAACTAAGATGACGTCTGAATATTGAGAATATGTATGAAACTGAAATTAGAGATACTATCGGTTTGTGTATGTGAATGTGTATATGTGTGTGTGTTTGCGTGTGTGTGTGCGTTCGTTATTGAGTTATAGCTTTTGTAAAACCTTTACATCCGTTGCAATCTCATGTACTTACTTTCAAGAGGCTGAACATATTGCGATCGTTCTGGGTCGCTTGTAAGCAATAAACAATTTTTTGCCTCCGTCAGCGAGTATAAGAAAATGGCAAACAGGGACTGAATTTACCAGCATATTGTCACCGTATCAATCTATTTTCTGAGGTCAAGCTAACCTAATTTTTCCGCACATGTCAATGAGTGGAACACGAATTGCGGCCAAAACATCAATCCAATTTTCCTGGAAGCGAATTTAGGATGATTGTTGATTATTTCTGCAGGTTTTACTGTGTGTGTTGTTTTCTAACTTTTTGGATATTTCTTAATCTGTATGACTAAGAGTTGAAAGATAGATTTCTAGTGTAAAGTATATGAAGTTGCTTTCTATTCCGTAAGGATGGCATTTTGTTGTCATTCAAATTCCCTTCCGCGAACTTTGTTGACAGACATTGTAAGCATTTGTAATTTATCAATATTTGCCAAGAACTCACTCTTTCCATTTTTGTTCGGGCGTTGCCTGATATGTTTTGTTAACTGTGGTATGAGCAACTTCCGTCAAATCAACATTTTTACAGAATATGAAGATAAAATATTCAATCAATGTATAGGCCTATATTTGTCACATCCTGTTCAACTGTACTGTTTCAAACAATGCGCTTTGTCAGTGGTTTTCTCCATAGTAATTCCATGCTTCACACCAGATAAGCCTGAACAAGCAAATATTTACCAAGCTTATGATTAGAGTTAATAATACCATCATCATCGGCTGACAGTTGTGGTGTGACAGTAAGCATAACATTTCAGGATATCTACACAGTTGCAATTCTACATTTAATTGTACATAAAACACGATTGGAACTAATTTGGGATAATTGGATGGTGAAGTAATACCGATTTAATCTACAAATGTAATCTCATCTGCTTTTCTTCTTACATTACACTCTTGTTTTTATGAGTAATTTGCGATATTGCAACATTCAGCTATCTGGCACCTAACACTTTTGAGAAAATATGAAAATCCAATTATCCCAAATTAGTTCCAATCGTGTTATTGACATGAAAGCACCTTTAGCAATTAAGACACGTTTACTACGACAAAACGACCATCCGATAAAGATATATTGGTGTAGAATATGTCGTCTTCATCAGTTTATGGCATTTCTTTGTGTAGAATTAATCTCGTCCGAGTCAGTGTACTGAACAAAAACATCATTCTGAACTTTTTACTCAATGTCATGCTCTGAGCAGTGCGCTGTTTGTATGTGCTTCAAAAGTGAATGACTTAAACTTTTGCTCAAACTTCCTTTAAGGAATCTTTCAGCCACTCTATTTCAAAATCAAAAATAAAAATTTGGGTAACCGTGCAATTTCTAGTACTAGAGAAACAAATAACCCAAGATTTAACGATATTCGAAATTCTAAATGGCCGCCATCCTTGTGTTAACTCAATGAAGAAAAATAAAACATTTCGAATTTCGGAAAACTAAGCCGATGAAAAGTTTTCTTTAACCAAGAGCTTTAAAATGAATCCCCACAAGTGGTATATCAGAAGAGAATTGTAGAAATTTGAGAGTCCGAATGTCTGTCACCGAGGTGCATTCTACCTTAATTGTAATAACAAACATATTTTTATCTGTGTACGGCGAACTGCTCTGCTACTTTCAAAGCTGGCTCGAAGCATGTGATTCATTAGTGAATGGTAAATTCTAACGATAAAACCTGCTGGCATATGGGACGACATGACGACAGGTAATATACTATCCATTTCACAGCGAAAAAGACGGGTACGGCACTTATCTGTATGGACATCTGTGTTTATTTCAGGAAGATGCAGAAAAATCGAGGACGGCGTCCACACCTTGGTACAATTTTGATTTAAGAAAAAATCGCCCGAATAAGAGACAAGAAAATGAATTGTTACACAAGTTAACCCAACAGTCAACATAATTTGATTAGGTCAGGATAATTGCATTAAATAAAAAGTACCTTAATGCATATGGTATTACATTATTGACATACGACCGCCATTTTGGTCCAAATATGAAATACTGCACATAATAAAAATTGTAAAAGAAGGGTCATTTTGGTCAAGATATGAGACCGTAAATCATGAAAATGAGGACATATAAACACGTTCACTTCTTTGACCACCGACATTCAAGACTAGTTCACAGCGTGTTGCCTTTTAGCGCTCTTGCTAGTGGGAAATGCAAACGTTTCCTTGTCTCTTGTCCGGGAACGCTAAATGTCAGTGAGTTGTTAATTGTAACTTTGCCTACATGCAATATATAAATAGCGATTTTCGATCATTGTCATATTTAGTCAGGCAACATGACCAAGCCGTGGCCTTGGCGTTATACACAGCTGTCATTTTTATGTCAATGTGATATTTGTTGTACTTTTCTAAATGTTGTATCGTAAGATGGGTGGATATGCTATGGAAAGAAAACAAAGCACTAATTTTGTATTGAAGTAATTTTTCCATGCTCGTTGGTGCATTTAATTTAGGAAGTATTATCATAACAAAGAACCATTCCTTACCCCCATGATAAATGTACGACACTCACATTTTTAAAGGTTGTTTTGAGCTGTTTACAAAGTCTTAAGAAGCACAATGACTTCACTAAGCTTCTAAAATCCAAATGACGTAAATACAAACAGCACATACAAAGATTCCAGTCTTGCAAATATGTTTTTTTGTTTGTTTGATTGTTTGTTTGTGTATGTATGTATGTATGTATGTATGTATGTATGTATGTATGTATGTATGTATGTATGTATGTATGTATGTATGTATGTATGTATGTATGTATGTATGTATGTATGTATCTATCTATCTATCTATCTATCTATCTATCTATGTATGTATGTATGTATGTATGTATGTATGTATGTATGTATGTATGTATGTATGTATGTATGTATGTATGTATGTATGTATGTATGTATGTATGTATGTATGTATGTATGTATGTATGTATGTATGTATGTTTTCAGTGTACCCCCTCTACTGCCAGTCTTGTCTAACTGGGTGCTACGCCTGGCGGCAAAAGGTCTTCTTTAAAGCCCCAATAGCTGCTAATTTTATGCATTATTTTCATGATTTTATTTTCAAACCAGAGTTGGTTCGTTTAAATCTGCGTACTGAAGGACGAGTATTGAAGTATCACTGCTCGCTGATTTTGACCATGCCTACACGTTTTAACAGGTTTAATAATAAACGGGTGCCGCACCCATAAAATGGCGCCCCCATGGGAAAATAGAAAAAAAAAACAGTATTTCCTGCACATATACATCGTAATCATAACAGAAACAAGCATGATGCAATTGAATTGAATGCACAAAATACAAAGGCTAACATTTTGTTGTTGTAATCTTTATTTTCTCTGTCATATGATTAGTTTTTGAAGATGGCGGGAAATCTAAAATGACATTAAAACTTTTGAATTCACACGCCACTCTTGACACTCATGGCAGCGTTATGCACTTTTTCAGTCTCTAATGGGTCTTATTCAAAGAAAACACTTCGAAAACTAAGGATATTTTGAGATCGGTTTATTAAACATTTGCAGCTATTGGGGCTTTAATGTGCTATTATATTCTCCAGTTTTTCATCTTCCAGGGCACCCTAAGAGTTGTTTCCCGTGAAATCAATCATGCAGGATTCGCGCTATCAACTCCCGTATGGGAGAAAACGTATAGGTGTGCATATGTACAGTCGACAGTCAAGGTTCTTCGTACGCGAACAGTTTCCGAGATAAATTGAATTTTGACGACATGCGTTTACAACAAGGGTCAGATGGATACTGTTTAAATAAGTTAGAAGAATTTATGTTCATTTTGGTTTCAGCAAATCATAATATCAAAGAAAGTAAATAATAAGATTGATTTTATCAATCGCAAGAATCAATAATTCGAAGCTTTCCTCATCGAGAAAACGTTACATATTTCAGATCGACATGTGCACTTTCCAGCAAGCGAATGAAGTGCCACGTCTGCTTAGCGCAAACTCTTCACTGCAGAATATCCACATTGTGTTTTATGGTATTAAAACTCTCCGATATAAGATGAATATCGTCTTATTACTACTATAAAGTATACAGATTGGCTCATTGGTCTAGTGGTATGATGCTCGTTTTGGGTGCGAGATGCTGATGCCCCGGGTTCGAATCCCGAACGAGCCCCATTTTTTGGGAGTAAGTAATGACAATTTCCCTTCATTAGAGGAGGAGAGACGGGCGCGTCCCTGTCGATTTTCTTTCGTCCGGGATTAGAAATCGCAGGCATATCGCATAATTAGGCTATGCAAATTAAATCTTCGTTGTTTTGTTGTTTACCATAACAAAGAGGTGGGATGGATGCCGCGCCATGATGGATGCCGCACCGTTAGCACTCTCACCGGAGACTTTGGAGGTTGTGTGTTTCAATGTAACAGCTGAGGCTACAGAAAGCAGACATGCGATACTTACTGTTCTGTGAACGCAGTTAATGTTAGAGACATTGACATTCAGTCCAAACCTTTGAAGGATCGTGACTTGCGCCATCAGAATAAGTTTTTCTAACGTGAGTAGTACCTACATGTACATCTGACTACGATTTGCCGATACAGGTATAGCGGCTAAATACGTCGTTCGTTCACAATGTTCGTAAATCTGTGTTCTAGAACACACCATGGAGGTAGAAAGAAAGACCATGAACACAATATAACATCATGCAGCTTAGGTCAATATATTGAAGTTTATCGCGAGTATCGGTTCTCCAAATTCGTTTAACATGAAATCGTATTAAAACAATTCAGCGGTCATTTTACGCAAAGCATTACGCAACACAAAGATTCTTATCTGTACAAAATGTCAAGTTGTGATAACTTTTCATGACACTTTCACCACAAAAACCGTGACTCAGCTGGTTCACTTTGATGAACATGTGCACTCTGTCACAGAAAATTGGTTACCCGATTGTGTACATACTGCATGACCACAGGGAACCTAGAAATATACTATCATTATTTGACCCAGTGCAACTCTCTCCCAACGTACACTCTCTTCCTATAGTTACACCTTCTATCAACGTACACTCTCTTCCTATTAGAAGATAGTGTGCGTTGGGAGACAGTAATTGTACAGAGAGTACTTTTTTATCGAGAAACATATTACAGCCTGAAAGTCGATATTTAACAACACTTACATATCATATATACCTACATATTACATATTATAGCAAGTTTTGTCAGGGAAAGTATTTAATAGCTTACCATGAGAAGTGAAATTATTAAATTTTGGGTGAAATTCCGATATCATAATTGTTGTCCATATCTAAATTTTCAGATACCCTATTTGAATCAAGTACGTTTGTATCATTTGTCAAACTTATAAAAACTCATAAAGGCATAGATTTAGTTAGTTTAGTATTGTAAAATAATTATTAGTAGTTTTTTCGTAGACTGCAATGCATGGGGAATCAACATTTTCGGTGAAATTTAAAAATCAAATTTCTGGTACACATATGCACTTATAACCTCCCTATTCTACTCAAGTACAGTTATGTCAATTATCCAACGTCTTTACATGCACAAATATTGCAAGCTTTATATTGAAAAAGGAAAATTCCCACTTTTGTCATAGACGCCCATTTATAATGGATGAAAATTTTCGGTGAAATTCCAAAATCAAATTTCTGTACACAGATGAACTTTACCTGCCACAAAGTATGTTAACATGAATTATCAAACATATATAAATGTACAGATAACATGGTTTTTTAAGGGGGAAAATGATAATAGTTTGCCTAATAGACTCCCATGCGTGTATTATGATTTCAAATTGATTTGAAACGTATTTTAATGTTTGTTACCTGTATACGTAACAGAACATTTAATCTAGGTCAAACATGCATCAATCCCTTTAATTGGAACCAAAGTAGCGGGTTAATGCTTTCGCTTGGTCCTGAGCGCAGTAGGCTTACACCGTTTGTTGAAGTCATAAAGGTAGCATGCTCTGCGCCCTCAACTGTGAGTGTTTCAACAACTGAAGGTGATTTCCCATTTTCCTTGATAATGATCCAATGAGTTGGAAATTGGTGATTTTTATTCGGAATCTCTTCCAGGCTCCTTCTCATGTCAAAGGAATTTGTTAGATCTTCCCTCGTGTAATGTGTAAGTTTTCAACACTCCGCACGTTGATGGCGCATTTGTAACGAAACGAAACAACATACACGCAGGCTTCAGTACTACGCGTACAAAATCATAAAATTATTGTGAATTATCGAGAGCATATCAAATTTGAAGGAAAAAGATTCTCCTACACTAGTGACCAAAGTTTGTATGAGAACAATAAGAAAAATCCGTACTTGTAAGTGGCTCGTTGGTCTAGTGGCATGATTCTCGCTTAGGGTGCGAGAGGTCCCGGGTTCAACTCCCGGACGAGCCCCTTTTGGTCTAATATAGGACAATTTCATTCGGAATGACATGACATTTCTATAAAGATTCGTAAATTCAAGTTCTTCTACGGTTTAACGAATGATGTCGCTCTTCTCATAAACCGTTCCATCTATTGACACCTCTGCATTGCAGCACATTGCAAATGATTTTCCACCAACACCATTCTCCTTTTCATTTTTGGAACTGCACCAACCACGGCTTAAAATTGTACTATTGAGCAAACGCAGTTTGTAATTCGCGATGTTATTGACCTCACCTGACATGATTTTCATATATTTTTCCTATTTCACTTGGCATAAATTCACACGTATGGTTGTACACCGTCACAGCTTCCACCTTTACTGAATTCTGTTTTGAAATGCGATTGTAGCATCCCGAGTTAAAATTTTTAACTTTAACGACTCGTGCCACGAAAAACATCGGTTTCGATTGCTTTGTAAGGTCATGACAATATAGCGTATTCTGTCAAAGAAAACAACTACCCCTTATCTGATTTGATGCAAGTCCAATGTCGTTCCCTAGCTTAGTTTCAAACTTACACATGGGTAAAATGAAGTTGAATGTCCAATATGGGTAATATGTCAGAAACTAGCTTGTAAGCGTCGGTTCATGTTCTAGTCATCATTTGTTAACGTTCATGCATTCCCATTTCAGTTACATTCACATGTATTGCGGTTTATGGTATTGATTGCTTGCTTTTCAGCGATCAGCACTTCATTTCATATTTAAGCAATAATGTATCCCCTTCCGGTACATAATCATTGTACGAAATTAACGTCGGTCCGACGGTCGAAGACCGACAGATTTCTCGTCGGGCCGAAAGTTTTTGGCAACATGTCGGTCCTTATGACCGACTGAAATTTGGAATAAATGGCGAAAATTTCTCCGTCAAGACCTGTAACAACAGATGCAGATGATGACTGACTCTGAATCATGTGATTCAGACTTGAATGCCGCATGCACCTATCAATGTTTCTCACCGTGGGAGTGCGGGGCAACAGGGGATATTGATTGCACTTCGTGTCCTGGTAGTGGGGAATTCGATCTGTATGGTACGCCAGACCGGGGGGTGACAATGTCAATGTTTCAATGTTTCAATGTTTATTTCATAACATCAGGCCACAGGCCCATAGTGAAAAAGAAAATACATCAATTTTCGCTTACAGAGAGAGAGTCTGCTCTTTTCTTCATGGCAAAATAAATAAATGATGCTAAACTATTAAGTTGTTTTACATTACTTGTACTCAAGAGTGACGTAAAATTGTCAAATGAAGGGTTAATACAAAACCAGTGTGGCAACATTTCTTTTCGGAGGTCTTTATAAATTGGACATATACAAAGAAAATGATATTCATCCTCAACGCAGAGATTATTAGTGGTGACAATGTCGCAACATAGTAATTTTTTGTCTTGCGACTTTTTACATTTACGAAGAATCTGATCCCTCCGATCGACGCGCAGAGCACGGTGCAACTGATTACATTCAGATCAGTATGAATTAATACGTCCGTGCATGCAGAATCTAGCAATGGAATGGATTGATTTTGGTTCAACAATGTGACACAATATCATAATAATATTCGTCTAGTGCGTGTAACTTTGGTAATGTTAGCATATCTGTGTCATATGATAACAACACCCGGTATCACTTCGCTAGTTCTACACTTTAAGTGTTCGGAATTTATATGTACACAAATGTACATAATATAGCCCTTCATTTTGTCAAACTGGCTCCGTTTTCTTTGCTTTGATTTTCCATTGAAGCGTTCAAAACATAAACGGCTCATAGAAGAGTTTAAGACAAAAACCTACTACGAGAACAGTACTGTTGACTAAACATGACTAAACATTTTGCTTGCTCGTTGGTCTCTAACCAAAGTTCACAAGGCCGACTGTTACCACGATATATCGTGATAACAAGTGTACATTTTATAAAACAGAGCTGCCTTATCATAACAGTTTTGTCGAGTTACACGATCCGTCGTGTATACTCTCAGAGGCCGAGAGTAGGGCTTCAAATTGTTTCGATGTATACCGTTTTACGACAGGCAGGCAAAACTCACCGTCATCCTGGACTGTAGGCCTAAATGTCGCAAAAAATTAAGTCCTTTAAGATTTTACGGTATCATTAACTGATCGTGTCGATGGTTTTCAGCAGTATCGAGTGTCTATCAAATTTTACAGAGTCATTTAATAACTTTAAGCTTTTAAAGGGCGATGAGACCCAGCAATCGCTCAGGCAAAACTTTTCGATCAGAAAATATGCATTCATTTCCGCGAGTGGCGACGTGTGCCATTCATGTTGTTTGCAATTTCTATAATCGAGAAAAAACTTACGATACTTGTCCTTTTAATTAAAAAGTATAACTTCGTCTGTATCTTCATGAATGCAACAGAGGCCACATTTAAGCATATTTATTTTTTAAAAAATTTTGAAAGTAATCCATACGTCATATAAAAATACATACCAGGTATTTTCTCCCTTATGTTTTACATTACAATAAAGACGTAGAGATCAATGTTTTCATAAAAAATAATTCATACACTCCCCTTACTCATGACTGTTTTCAAGGTACTATGTTATTCACTCACTCTTCAACCACTTGCGTTGGCTTATTTCAGAAGTGATTTTCAGCTCGCCAACCATTTTCAAATCACAATATCACATGCCCTGGTGTAGTGTACAATTGTACACAGCAATGTAGAGAACACCACCCTTATAGAAAGTCATGAGAGACAAACTTTCTCGCTTTCATCATCCACATGTAGCCAGTGCATGAACCTGTATTCCCCGGCCCCTGGGTGTTTGACATCATTTTATGGTCCGAGAGTGGGGGATTTGACATGGCTAGAAAAAATGTCAAATTCTCCTGTTAGTCCCATAGTCCCCCCCCCCCTCCGTGGTGGAAAACATTGATAAATGTGTGCGCATGACAGTGAGGAAGATGAGGGCTGTGATTTTTTTCAGATTCCAGATCATGTGGATGAATATGTCATGATCATTCATTTACACTTTTCTGCAATCTATGTGAACAATAGTCTTTTGGAGTGAATACTTGCTGAGTCAATTGATAAAAGGACATGAAAAATTAAATATTACAACATTCAAAAGCATAGTATTGGTGGAGAAGTTGACTTTTAATGGTCGTTAACAACTGCATCTATTGAGGACCAGCAGTTTTCTGTAAGGACCTGAAGCTTTGGCTTGGTGCAGGTCCTTTTGACCTGAAGCTATTTTCTCTTAATTTCGCACACTGTACATAATGGACGAAAATGGGTACATTATTGCTATCATATGCTAGTGAATTTGTTGATGCAGAAAGCATCTTGGGTCACTATGGTGGATAATCAGATACATGATCAATAATAATCTTGTGATGACGTCACAAAGTTAGCTGGTATTGATAAAGATAATATAATTGTCAATAAACACGGTGGTGGTTAAACAATAAAATCAACTTGAATACCGAGGGCGCTGTTCTGTTCAGTTAGCTACTATGCATAGTGACTACTAACGTCATCTGAAAGGTCTTTGATAAACAAACAATACAAATAAGATTAGTTGCTGATAAAACATCAACGCTAATACGCTAGAAATGTTTGTGGTAATCAGACTTATACGACAATTTTGAAAAATAAAGAACATTTTTACGTACATATATAAGCACACAGCATCACAGATCTCAGTGTCGAATTCACATGTGATTATTTAAGTTTCAATTAAAGTGTTTTGCGCATTTATCATGTTATTGCATATGGGCACAAATTCCAATTCAGCAGAGGCTGATTTCAAGGGGAACTGTACGTTATTTCTGATTTTTCGTCTTTTGACCTTTCGAAAGTTGTTATTTCATAACTCTACGGTATAAAAATTTCTTGACCTTTAAAATTACACAAATGTTCCACTGTGCGCTGTTTTCGATAAAGAGCTTACATCGTGACAGATCGTACACCCACCGACATTAACACACAGCGACACAAAAATTGCTTGAATAAGAAGATCTGACGTACATGCATATTATAAGACGGCAAAGCCTCCACAGGCTGTGCTCTTTTCATAGTAAGTTATATTTAAGGTAGTACGGGCCTTGAAACTGCAATATTTAAATGTTTGCTCAGACTTTCCTCAAAGAAATGTTTCAGGTAGTATGCGCCGCGAAAATGAGACTTAAACTTTGGCTCAAACTTTTCTCAATGAATCTTTCAACCATTCTCTTTCAAAATCAAGAATAAAAATGGGGGGCTACTAGAGAAACAAATTACCCAAAATTTACCGGTATTTGACAGTCAAAATGGCAGCCGTCGTTCTGTTAAGTCTATGGAGAAAAATGAATGTTCGATTTTCGAAAAGTTTTCATACACCAAGAGCTTTAAACTGAACCCTTACAAGTGCTAAATCAGAAAGAATTGTAAAAGTTAGATAGTCAAAATATCAGTCCCCAAGGCGCGTGCAATTCATGAAAACCAAAGAGTACGCTTCGGGGACAGATTTGTAGGAATCTCAAATCTTTACGATACTTTTTTGGTCTCCAACTTGTTGGGGCTAATTTTGAAGCTGCTGGATTAAATTAATTGTTCACTGGATTATTTTTCTATAAATCTGAAATTTAATCCTTATCCATAGATGACGGCCATTTTGCATGTCAAATATCGATAATTTGTTTCCAGAGTGGCAACATTTGCACAGTGACTCCAATTATTTATTCCTAATTTTAGTAGAGAATGATCCAAAGTTTCCTTGAGAAAGCTTTGAGCAAAAGTTTAGGTCTTATCATTTCGATGCGCGTACTACCATAATGCCTGGACTAGTATCGTAGCTTGAATCTTTCAGCAACAAATAGTCAGAGCCGAATACCAAATTTACTGAATAAACCTTAGTCGGCCAAACAATTACTGCGGCCACTGACGTCTGAAGTGTGAGGCAGAAGTAGGCCATCGAAGCTAGAGAAATAAAACTGAAACACACTCGTCTGTAAACATGTTCGATGACAAGAATATTTCAAAATAGACTATTACGAGGGTTTTATAAACTTTCAGCTCGTTTTGACATGAAAATCTACATTGTCGATCTTTCTATCCAGATACAGCATCAATGACATCATGGTCTCCATAGGAACGTAGAAACATGACCCGTGTTCTTTGACATTTTCCATGCGTAGCTTGTTTTTTATCAACAACATATCTTACATAGTCAATACATAGCCAGCTGAAAGATGTGGTGTACAGTATTCAACTGAGTTGATGTACATACTCATACGGCCGTCGTAGATTTAAACCGTTGCCATAGCAAGTTCCAGATAATAAGTATGATATCTACCTTCCTAGATTTTGATACCATTTATTACCTATTCTTATACATATTTTATTATTTTATCTTTCTATTTTATGGATTCAGCTTTTCATTGTGTTCATCAGCCGTGATGTGTCTGTGCGTATTTGTAAATATCACGCAACCCCCATCCCTCTCTCTCTCTCTCTCTCTCTCTCTCTCTCTCTCTCTCTCTCTCTCTCTCTCTCTCTCTCTCTCTCCTCTCTCTCTCTCTCTCTCTCTCTCTCTCTCTCTCTCTCTCTCTCTCGTTCTCTCTGCAAAGACACGCATTTAATGGTACACCAACTGCATCTCTTTGTAATGTGCTGGCATAAAATATCTTGCAATGTTCTCACATATATGTTGTTCGAATATATATTGTTCGTTGTCAATATGTTGTTCGAACTTGCCCGGTCGTGTTGATAATATTTATAAACACATCCTTCAATCAGTATGTTTAATACATGAACCAACTTTAGTTTGATAGAACCATCACGAGTGATGTGTCTCTCAGGTTCTGAATGAATCAACAATGCACAAATGTCGAAGATGCTTGCAATGAAGTGTTATTGCAAGAGCTGAGTGTTTCATGTGCATGACGATCAGAAAATCATGCAATGTCCATTCTATGAGGACTACTTCTGTTAGTTTTTGACATCTCCTAGAAAAACACGACCTAACATTATTTTTTGAAGATTTACATTTCTGTTTCTATTTTCGGAGGGCTTCTTTTGCAGTTCTTGTCCTGAAGTGTGGCAAATTTGAAGGATCTAAATATAAAGCACACATCCCCTACTTCAAGAACAGAATTATATTACTTGTCGGTCGTTCAAAACCATTCTCTTTAATTCTCTTTAATAAAGACAGCTATATCTTGTACATATATGATATTATATTATTATGTACGAGTGGCAATGCTTGCCTGTAGTAACCAGATCACATCGTTATCATATGTTCCCTGATAAATAAGATAACAAAAATAGATGTTTATCATTGTTGAAATTTTCCCTAGCAACCATTGCTCAGAGATTTCGAGTTTGCGATATCGCCGTTTGTTAGTATCATTGTCGATGTACTTCATCAAAACATAATTTTTCAAAAAACTCTAATTAAAGTTAATGTTCTAAGTAATAACAACTGTAAGTTACATGTATTTAGGACAGAAATTAATGGAGAGGCTTAGATTTTATCGCGATGTTTTCGTTCAGTCATTTAAGTAAGGGCAACAGCACAGTTTAGGACCGCCATGATTTTCTTATATCCTTGTGTTGGTCAAGAAGTGTGTGTATATGTATATATATATATGTATATATATATATATATATATATATATATATATATATATATATATATATATATATATATATATATATATATATATATATGCTATCTGCATATCTGAACTCAATGAAATTTGATAGCTCCTTTACATTTCTGTAAGTCACGTAGTCTCCTGGTATTTTTATCTATTCATCATCTCGTCTTCATTTCATCAGTACACTCATCCTCTCCTTGAACAACTCTTCTTTGCCATTGACGTCATTACAAAGATATCTATAGCCTACTGTGAGATCACTCTAATGGACATAAAGTCTCGCAATCGAGAACAAGCAAATCCTTTTAAGAGTTCTTTTATAACTGACGCACGCACATCGTAATCCTTGCAAAAGAATATCCTGCTCGTGCTACAGTCCACCATCTGGTCATTAAAAAGCGTTGCTGTCGCTGAAAAAACTGCACTGAGTTGAATTTATCGACATAGTCCTATCAGAATCAACGTGTTGTGATTTATTTTGATAGCGCCATAAACCGTCGATGTCTTCAATTTTGGACGTAGTGTTGTAAATTTGTATGTAAGAAATGGAGGAAATTTATCATATCGTAACACATAATGAAAAACAAATGACCAAACTATACTTACCATCCCACCCCTTGCTTGCAGTACAGCTGATTAATATGATGATATATTTCTGCATCTATCAGGAGTAAGGATGCAAAGGCTGTTCTTGCAAACCACAAAACTTATCGTTATGCTCGGGCAGCCCTCAGAAAGAGATGTTTCTGGTAAGCACGCTAATCACTTGAAAGCCTTAGCGTCAAACAGTTTTCTTTTCCTGTTTCTGAGGAGTAGATGATAATGGAGAATATGAAATATTAAAAGTCGCAAGATTGTATCCAATACACACATTACCTCTTCCTAGAGCATTCAAATAACCATAATTTAATACAACTTATGAATATTAACTGTTAACTATATATTTGGAAAGCAGGCTGACTGATTAAAAATAAACGAGCGTCGTCGCCCTATCTTTTAGCCCTGACTATTAACACATTTTCTAGGCATTATCGTAGTTCGTCGTCGTCCTTTACACACAAACAGTGATATTTGTCTTCTAAAGTAAAGCGAGGGACCCCTGGAAGTACTGATCAGAATCCTTGTAGAGCAGTCCAATGCCAAAGGAAATATTATATGTCTAATGGCAGTGCACAGTTTATTTTAAACCTGAGATCTTCTAGAGAGATTTGAGTTTAGGATTGTAGGGTGACCGGACAATAGCGTCATATGCAAGTGATTCTGGTGCATGTAAGAACATTGTTTGTGTTTGTTATGCAATCATTTATCAGCTTTATCTAAAAGCAACTTGATAAACTTGATAAAAATTCCAACGGAAAAACAAGGGACTAAAACCATGTAGGTATTCAATGTCAACAAGAACTAATACGAAAGCCAGGGATTAGGAACTGTCGCTTTAAAGAGATCGAATATACTTGAGATATACTGTTCTGTAGGCTGTGAAGGAGATGCCCACACTTCAAACAGGCATCGTCTTTTGTGTTTTTTGGTTTATCTATAGACATGAGAGCTCAGGATAAATATGCTAAGTACGTATACTGTCTATGGTTGAATCTTATACCCGGGGTCTTGTGATGAAATAAGAGTCCAGTATTTTGAGCATTTATTCTACGGTCAGGTTCCCGTATTCCGTGTTGTTTGAAAGCAAATTTTTGAGCCTTTCCAGGTTCCCCAAGTACAGTCATTAAGATCTATCTAATGAGCCTTGCTCAAATCATCTGTACTGGAAAGTATGGCGAGGTTCACCTTCAGTCATATTGACTTGACTCGCAAGATTCAAGCTGGACTAGATATACCCAATGACTGTACATTAATTCATGCCAGGAGAGACCACGGATATAAACCAGCTGACTAAAATGATCAGAAGATCTGCTCAGTAGTACAAGCCATAGGCAGCGAGATATATACGTCACAAAATTGCAATCGCCACACTTACTGTAAAATATTCGGATGCCTTACTTTAGGCGTATTCCAACTATCATGTTTGCCATGCCTAGGCTTCATGAGTCAATACAGTGATATGAAGAAAGACAACTGACATTAGCCACCAAGATATTTGGTTTAAGGCTTAAAGATATTTGGCTGAAAGCTCAAAATATAGTGTGTTATATTTTGGCCGTAAAGAACATGATATACTAATAAATCCATAAAACCATAAAAATTGCGTTAGTTTTGCCAATGGCCATCGCAAGAAAATAATTTCTGAGGGATAAATTACTGAGGGATAAATTTCTGAGGGATAAGATCCTGAGAGGGCGAAGTCATAATCATAAAAACTATGTGAGTTGTAAAATGCCACAAATGCTATTCGTCCGACATTTGAATTTGCGCACGACTGGAGAGCATAAAAATAAGTAGAGGGGTTGACTTTTTGTAAGAAATATGCATGCTTCGCATAACTACATGTCAAATCTTGGGGGGAATACTTGGTTCAAGTCGGTGATTGTGTAAAGTCAAGTCATTTTAGCAAGTTTTAACGTATTAATGTTACATTTAATACGTAATGTTTGACTAAGTTTTCGCAATACGATCCTACGCTTTTCACGTTTGTGAGAGGTGAACTCTCTGAGTAGTGGATATGCGCATGGCGTGAACGTAAGTTTTACTCAGAATCACGATAACTACATCGCGGTCAGAAAAAACAGTCGCGGTGACTCAACTACAGCATATTCATTATATTAGTTTTTATTCACAGACTTGACCAAGTCTATGTGACATGCTGGCAAAAACTTGCATAACCTGTTATCCCATATACAGCAAAACAATATGCAGTAGGCTATGCATTGTTTAAGCTGTACAAGACGGGATTTTTGAAGCGAATTGGTTTAAGGTAGGATGCGTCTGGATGACAGATATTCGGACTCTAAAAATTTCCACTTTTCTGATCTACTGCTCGTGGAAGTTTATTTTGAAGCAAAGTTCATAAAAAACGTGAGAGTTAGCAATTGTTAAAGCCATTCGTCCAACTTTTGAATTTTTATTTACATGACTTGAGACAAATGATGAAAGTGAAAATAAAATACACCCACCACATCGTGATAACAGCGAAAAAATATTCACAGTTTTTTAGCCAATCAATGGCAAGGAACTCTAGTTGGGCCATATGTCAAGACCGTTAGAACGCATAGGAACAGTACACAAACATACCTGTTAAAAAGCCAAATTTAAAGATGTACAAAATCCCATGTTTGAGATAACAAAGTAAACCCATCGGAGTGGCCACGCACATCGCGTTTTCTACCCGCAATGTGCGGCACATCTGTGAATTACACAACCAAAAATGAAAAATGTTCCCTATGACACGTTTCATGGGAACACAGTAAGTAGGATGCTGGTTGGATGTACAGCTTACATAAATGTGACCGTTGCCAATCTTGCCCACGTTTGGCGTGACTCAGCTAGCACGAAAATTTGTGTCGGCAGATTGGCAATAGTTTGCTGGTCGAATTAATGGGAACATCACAGATGCAATCTTTCACCGTCTATTAAGACACAGGTTAATTTGTTATCCCCGACCTAATAGTAGTGCGCGCCCCAAAGCTGAGAGAAATCACCCAATATTCCGGATACTTACCGATATTTGGAATTCAAAATGGCCGCCATCCCCCGTGTTTATTCACGGACAACATTAAATTTTCGATTATCACAAAACTATACCTGTGGAAACTTTAATATCCCTAAGAGCTTCAAAATAAATCCCCACGAGTGATAGACCAGAAAAGTGTTTTAGAGTCCGAATATCCGTCACCAAGACGTATTCTACCGTAAACCATTTCACAAACTCCAATCGATAGTCTGCATACTGTTTTGCCGCATATCATCTTAAAAAAAGAGAAATTTGTAGTTTTCTGTCGATCTAAAAGGTGCAAGAACTATGCGCTGCTACGAGATTCGTCTGCCTTGCACCATTGTATTTTCATATGCATTGTTATCTATCTTAAGGCAAATTTATATTGTCTATTACACTTATCGAAAATTTGGCATCACCAACAACCATGACTGAGAGACATCTCTTGCAGACTTGTTTTACAAGCTACTTCCAATATACAAAGAGGACGCCGGCGTGAGAAGGCTGCTGCTCTGAGCATATGTTTGAGGAGATTTTTTATTTCATTGACATTTTAGCTGATGAAGAAAACGCCATTCTTTTTTTCCTCAATTCCCGAGGCAAGTATTAGCCCAGTCGCATAATGCACATACATCATTGTGTTGTGTAATGCACGCAGGCATGCTTGCGAGTGTTTGAAGCCCGCTCCGGGCAAAGGATCCATGGTGGACATTTTGTGACATTGTATATGCCGTGTTGGGTTCATTGTCACGGACTGCTCAGTTGTATAGAAGCACAGAGCCTCGAGCGAGATGCTGTGTGGTCGAATAGTTTCTGTAGCAAACATCGATGTCTGGTGAGCTGATACCATAAATGAAGAGTTTGAATCCAAAGAGTGCCTCAGAGTCTTGTCTGTTTTGGATGCATATTCAGGGTGGGCAGGTTTAAAGGTGTTCTGCTCTGTTTCGGATTAACAATCAGGCTTTGGAGATTTCCAAGCTAAACGATGGTTCATTTAGAATCTGCATCCAACAAGAATATGGATATAGCTCAAACCTCTTCGACAACTTGAATATTTTACCGTCACTCACCTTGCCTACAGAATCATTTGAGGTCCAGGACACACCCTACTCACATTATCGATTGCGACAGTAAAATCACATCAATGACAACCTGATAACCATCAAAAGAACCATGACATCGTGAAAATTTCATCGAAATAGCTCTATCTGTTTTCCTTTCATCAATAAATACATTATCCTTCGATGTAAATCCTATTAAAGAAACGTGCCTACTACACAGATTTTCACCGTGCGAGTCCCCATGATTGTGTTTAAATGTAAGGTTCCGTAGTTTCTTCTTACTTACCACCCAGTTGATCCATATGCTCTGCCCAAATTTCAAAAATATAAAATAAAGGACAGATACTGCTTCTCTGATCTATACATCCCTCAGAAACACTCCATTCGGGAAACTGAGAAAAAACGTCCACTATATTCCTATACGTTATAGTGTTCAGATCGCGATGATTTAATCTTTCCGAGTCGCCCGTCGGCAATATTCGTCTTCAACCTCTAACTTCCTGAGATTAGTCTCCTTTATTGTTCTTAACTGTACAAACTTTCAGCCACAACAAAGCTCATCCACGGAGGTCTGCTGAAAGAGCTTCAAGAGAGCCGGTGGGTCTTTGCATTAATGCGTCCAGCAACTGACTGATGAAGTTAATTTTCCATTGTGTATGTGTTGGTTACGTTTTCTGATTTCCTCTGCCACTTTCATTTTCCAGGCATACTGCTGTCCAGAAATTAAGCAATATGATTAACACTAGAGTGGGAAATTCCCCTTTTTTCTGCATATCACAGTGGCTGTCAGGCGTATACCCATAAAGGTCTCTTTTTAACCTCCATGGTATAGCTAATCACAAGGGACTATGGTTAACACTTAAACCCAAGTATACTATCTAACAATTAGATTCATTTATAAACTACGCCCCGGACTATAGACCTGTGCTTATATTTACCTTTATATTGTATAATGGTACCGTTTCATCAGGTTTTTAAAAAATCCTGCTTCTCTATGTTTAATTTGATGGAAGGTGCGGGATAGATAGTCTTAGCTTTATCTGGAAACAATACTTAAGGAAGGGACTAAGGAGTGCGTATCACAGGCCCTCGCTGCCTATTTTGTCGTTTATTGAACCTGCTGATTCATTGTTCAGTGAAGATAAAAATCAGAGAATAACATGCAGCTTTAATGAACGCTGAAAGAAAACAAAAAGAGAAAATGACATAGTATAAAACATCGGTAGTCATCGCATATGGAAACTTAATAGGTTGTCTGATGATCGCCTTGCAGCGTGAAACTCTGAGTCACAACGCAACTAGTTCATGTTTTATTACTTGATTATGACTGATCTCTCCCGCTCTGTGGGAAAGAATCGAGCTCTGCCTTTGCCTTTTTTCAGCGAAGACACGCCTTTATTGACTTACACACATACACAATATATATATATATATATATATATATATATATATATATATATATATATATATATATATATATATATATATATATATATATATACACTTGGCAGAGGCTTTATTGACGTTACTGGCACTCCAGTCACAGTATAATTGTAACTAAATAGAGTAGAATTAACCATGATATATACAGGCCATAATAAATCCAAGGACTTGACAGGAACAAATTTCAAATTATTTGTCTTTGTAAATTACCACCCTCCCTCAACCTCATTTCAAGCTTGCTTAGGGTACTCTGGCCTTATATCACCCGGTGAGGCTAAGTATACGTATGTATAAACACACAGGCGACAATGTAAACACTGTGCAGTGTTCTTTACGTCTGTACCGAGGACAACAGACCGTCTTTGTGAATACAAAATACGTCACCAATAGTAAACATACAGGGGTTGCCGAGATAAAGGTGTTCCCAATGGAGTGAGATCGCTGCAAACATTTTTCAAATCATAGCAGAACGACAGTAGGGAATAGCGTTCATTTTTCCTTCAAATTTCAAGTTTGCGCAAATTGCGGCAAAAATACATTTGGTGACGATTTCTCCAAAGTGGTTTGTTCTGTTCACGGTCCCCGATTTTGGTTCTAATTTTGCGAAATTCAGAAGCACGCACACTCAAACTTTTATTCAAAACATATCACTGCACTCATGTGGTAGTCAAAGTTGGTACAGGTAGGCTTAGGAAGACGGCAATATATAGCCTTGGTACCTATTTATACTGTGACCCTCATTTACCAATAAAAGGATGTGATCTGAGGCGATGCCAAGGTGTAATAAATCCAATGGCCTGGTTGGTTGGTTGCGCAGTCCCACAATAAAGTGGGCCACAGGTCACAGGAGGAATGCGCCCCTGGAGTCCACAAGGATGCATGATGCAGCACATTGTTCCATTTTCTAACAAGGGTATCGATTCCATAACCTGTTATTACACGTATATACATTCGGTGTCTTTTGCTGTGATTTTTTCTGCTTTGGCAGGGTTCTGTTTCAAATCCTGTATGAAAACAAATCACTTCGCCCACTCGACGTAACAAAGACACTTACCGCAACAAAGTGGTGCAAAGTGTGTGAAGTTATACCCGCATCACAACAGTTGCTATGCTGGTATAATTTAACCGTGCATCTCAGGCTTTGTGAAATCATGGTGAAATCAAAGCTGTGCGATACAAGGTTTGATTAATTTTTCATGTGGATCCACTCCCGCCTACGATAGCATCATCGACCGAGTTCTCTTTCATGCAAATTGAACATTTCTGCTTAGGGACCGTTCAGTTTTTACGGCCTGGGGGGCCGGCAAAATCTTGTCGCCGGTGTTCAAAAAAATATAGACCCCCCCTGCATTTTTCGCGAAAAAATGATGACCCCCCCCTTTGTCAGACGAAAAAATTTGATGAACTCCCCCCCCCCCCCCCCCCCCCCTGACAAAATAACCAAAACCCATATGTCAAATTTACCCGCACGGTTTGGATTTGAACTCCGGTACGCGGCGCACTTTATTTGTGTAGTAGAGATGTCAGTGCACAAACTTCTCAGCCACATCCATGCAAACGTCTGTTAATTAGGACGACTGTAAGGCAATTTTGAACTTCATTTCCATAGACAACTTATGTCCATGGACATTGTATAAAGTAAACTTTATTGGAGTGGTTCTCCCAAAGGCAGCCCTCCGGTTAAGAGGGTCATGGGCCATTACGTAAAGTAAACTTTATTCTAGTGGGCAACCAAAGGTGGCCCGCCGGTAAAGAGGGTCGATCATGGCCATTGCATGAAGTAAACCTAATTGGAGTGGGCCGCAAAAGGCGTCTGCCCGTTAAGAGGGTCATGGGTAATACATAAGTATATTTATTGTAGTGGGCCGCCAAAGGCGGCCCGCCGGTAAAGAGGGTCGATCATGGCCATGGCATAAAAGTGAACTTTATTGTAGGTATTATGTTTTTGAAAATGTGGTGACCCCCCCTTTCCTACCAGTGAAAAAGTGATGACCCCCACCCTTCGCGGATTCCAAAATTATGATGACCCCCCCCCCTGGATTTTGCCGCCCCCCCCGGCCGTAAAAACTGAACGGTCCCTTAGAATTCAAGGGTCTTGAACACTGTTGGATTGACAGAACCTGAAACTGCACGACCAGGCTTCAGAACCGTACTTTGTGTTTTGGGGTCAATTTAATGTGCAACGCGACTGAAAAATCCAGAAGATCGCTCCATTCACTCGGCCAAACTACTTGACCTTTGCGCTAACAATTTGCATATTTAAAACAGTTTCAATTTACGCTTGGTGTCTCTAACGCTGTCACAGGCAGAAGCAGCACTCACACTTCAGGGACGTTCCCCTATCGACCTTACATTACCCATTCCGCCTGGCTTCACGTCAACGGCAACACCACCACAACAAACCATGTCTGTCGTTGATCGAGTAGCTCTGATCACGGGCGGCGCAAGAGGGATAGGCAAAGCCGTAGGAGAGGAGCTGTTGCGAAGAGGAGCAAAGGTATGTATATACCCGCCACTGTAGTTTTCTTAATGTAGTTGACATTTAGCGGAGTGTCAGTGTCTTATATATCGTGTGCTATATACGACTGATAACAACGCCACCCAGATACCACGAACGTCGTTACGCTGTCGATATAAGGACGTACAATAGCATTATATAAGGAGAGCCGTACGCTCTTTACTTTAGATACCGACGTTGTCTTTCAGCTAACAAAGAATAGCGGGAGAAAAAAAAAACATTCTTCGTCAATGTTTGATCCTAAATTCTGTGCATTCCAACAATCGAGCGCATGTATCGCCGTGGTAAGCGCATTTTCAATTCCCGTAAAACTGTAGTGTCCTTCACATCTAGCCTCTGTTCGTTAAATACACCGAGGGAGATGTCCCTGTCACATTTATGTATATCATATCGGCCAGCCAGGCCCCAGGCCGAGGTGTATGTTTTATTGCTGTGAAGTAATATATCAGGAATACAATAAACAAACACCAGCACGCCTCAACTCATTAGTGGGACAGTAGTACATTATCTGGAATCAAAACTAAACGACAATACAACTCCCCAGGCAGTATGTATAGCGCACACCAATGTTTGTAAACAGGTGAACAGAATCGGATATACCCCGCGGAACAAGAAACCTCTCGGATCATTCATCGCGAGTGAGACATAAAACGTCATTGGTTAAACGGCAACACACAAGAATCTGTGTACTCAAACTTCTGAGGACATATTAATAGCGTCCAGTTGTCCTTCTGTGACCCTCACATCGCCGAACAACTGGGTGCCTCGTATGTAAAGATGTGGTTCAGAGGATGAATACGTTCTCAATATCGACACTCGGGCACGACTACACCCCTTCCGCATTCCTGTAATTGCGGGGAGGTCCAATGTCAACTTCAAGGTCACTGTTCCAACGGGAAATCATGGAGGCAGTCTCCGCTGCAACCTGTATGAAATTTTACGCTATATAGTCAGCATGTATGCATGTCTGTATTTATGTATTAAGTGTATATGCATGCATGTGTATGTATATATTCGTGTGTGTTTAACTATGTTTGTGTTCTCTGACAGGTTGTATGAACTATCACATAATGGATAGACTGACATTTTGCCGATATATTCAGTTAGCTGTGTACATCGTATTACTCACGGGCCTCTAGAAACATGTCACAATGTCAAAGGTTAGCTGACTTTTGACCTTTCAACGATATCACCCCGATGTTCCTAATAACAGGTCTCATCTATCCGTTGTCTGGTGTAGGATGGCACAAAAAGCGTGTCGGTGACAGCATGAAGCTCAAAAATATCCCTGTTGTAACTCCATAATGAAAGAGTCCATTCTTGATTTTCACATAGTTCGGGAGATGTGACCTCGTCATTGGTCAAATATGGAATTTGGGGGTGATGGGGGTGGGTGCGGTGGGGTGGGGGTGGTCGCAGGCGCAAAGTTTGAATCTCGCTAAATTTGCAAAGTGTCCATCGGTGCCCGTATGGGGTGGGACTGTGATTATTGCATTTTATTTGATTTCGAGTACTTTATATGAGTACATATGATGGTATGCAATTACCTGTTTTCACTTCCAAGTTCTTGAACAATAAGTCGTTTAATTGGTTACATTTTAATTGTTAACTAAATGACCCTGCCAAATAATTCTGGTGAAAATACACTCATTGAAGAAAATACTTGTCGTTTTGTAAAACGTCAAAAGATACGATGACGTAACACCGCCGCTTACTGAGCAGGATGTGTTGTAGGTAGGACACAGACCTACTTGGTTTGCATAACTATTGTTGCATTTATAATTTGCTTTTATATTAGTGCCAAGATAGGAGTGATTCACGATGACGTAATGGTTAGATTTTAGACAAGGCCTAGTGTACAGACGGAAATGATGAATTCTCGACTCGATGCTTTCCAACCCAGGTTCTTGCATTTGTAGAATTTGAACATTGCTGTGTGCGTGACTGTCCATGTGTTCCTCATAATGAAAAATCAGAACAAATCTCAGGTATTCGCCACTACGAGGCGATATAATTAAGACCAACATACAACTGAACAGAATCAAAACTAGAAGAGATTACCAGTTGCATCCTGTATGTCTTAGGCCTATGTACACTATGATTTTGACCAGAAACTGCATTGGTGTTGACTATCCAAAACCATCGTGCAGATTGCAGGCGCACCGTTTACTTACTACTACATTCTTGTTTATATTTTATCGGAATTTAAAGCACTAAATCCAGTTGACAACCACAAAACATGGTGGTATTTTTGGCATCGATTGTTTCCGTCATTTGATTCACACCCCTTTGTTTACCCGTACCGTGCTATTGTTTCTATGTGACAACAGAGACGGCAAAGCGTCAGACTAAAGTAGGGAACAGATTTGGAAGTGGATTACTGAAATATTTGCCCAGATTAACAGCGAACGCAAACGTGACAAAAGAGCAAACATCCTCATTCTTTGTGGGAAATTCCTGGCTTCGTTCATGGAGCCTTTTTTAGCTGCATGCTTTGTGTTAGAGCAGTGACACATCGGCAACGTGAGCCGTTTACCTGCTAGCCACTCTTCATGCGTTAGGGCCGAACACAAAAAAGTGTGCTGTTCCGATAACCCGACCTACCCTATTTTTTACTTGCCAACCCTTAACTTTTAGAACTACTTAAAAAAAGAAAGAAAAAGCCCGTAAAATCACGCGTTCGTTACTCGGCATTTGATTTTTGATGGAACAAGGATGTCTTTTGTGTTATTTTTCCTTTTATATGTATGATACATTTTTCTTGAAATGTTGTGGCCAGTGTTTGACTGCCCTGAACCCTTGAAAAACGCATATTTAAAAATGAAAATATTTTGGGAAAAAACATTCCTGCCGACCTACCTACCCTATTTTTGAAAACCATGTTATTGGAATAGCACGATTTTTTTTGGCCTAAAATATGCGATTTTGATCGGTTTTTTGCCACGTGTTCCTGGAAACCATGGAGATAGGTACCTCCATGAGGAAACGAGGACTGTATAGTGTTATCAATGTTATCAAGGATGTGGAGATGAACTATGACCAGATAGACAATAGCAGTACTGTAAAATTCTCGCGATTACATTCCCAAAACATGCACAAGCGACAGCAACTGACCATAGACAGTAAAAGCTTCTGCTGTCTATGATCAAACATACGTTTTTTCCTGTCTTGTCCTTTAATTATGTTGTAATACAAAGAATTGTCATGGCAAATAACCCTCCGTGTCGAATAAGGCAAAAGAATTCTGACGGAACTAAAATTCAGTTGTCAACCGTAACTTGGAAACTGCACGCGTAAAGGCTCTATTGGTAAGTTGAACACCTATAGCTTTTCGATAATGTTAGGGGATGAATAATAAACGTGAATATTTTAATAAAATACATCGAAAACGCCACTGTTGTCGTCAATATCGAAAACGACTCTGCTATCGTTGACACCTGAAGCTAGGAATAATACACAAAAAATTCCAGAGATGTGATCATTATATTTATATTTATTTATTTCATCTCTACGCTACCGTAAGCGATAAAATCGTTCAGAACCCAAGGATGCAGCCTCTCTTTGCCTCAATGGCAAAACAAACCTCAAATGTCGAAACACGCTGAATCCTATCCAAGTCGCTTCTGTTCGGAAATCGTTCACAATTGCCAGAAGCCGTTTGCTCATAAACACACATGTAACTGGAAGCCATGCGATTAACTGTAGATGATTGACTTTCGGCTGTCGACTCTGCCTTCGTTTTACTCAAATTATTCATGTTTGTATATTTCGAAGATATTCGTCTGTCCGTTGTGAGATATTGTGTCGCCATAGTAAATCTCTACATGTCAGGATTCATCCATCAGCATCTCAATGGTCGATACGGAGGATTAATTCCATTGTCTTCATCTAACGGTTGTCAAGGGAACGGATTACAGTCGTATTTCATTGCTTTTGCACAGAAAGCCGTTTCTCAGTTTGACAAGAGCAGGAATATTGCATCATGTAAACACCACTTTTATCAGCCATGTGTCTCAATTGTCATGGTAACAGGTTTTCAACATTATGCTAAGTGGGGGATGATTTCGACAGAAAATCTCTGTCTTTGCAGACAAAGAAATGGAACGTGTGCTATACAGTAATATTTCTCCTTACATTGCGAGTCGTTTCCTTCAGAAGTTCACCGAAGCAGAACTGCATGACGATACTGTTGAGCATAGGCACTTCAGCTCAATGGCGCGAAGCCGAGCGGTTCACTTGTTGCGGTGAGTAGTGAACACGTTCCGCACCTGAATTGAGCAGTAGCGTGTAACGGAGTGGTTTCAGGAATTTAAAGGTTGCAGCTCAGATATTGCTTACTCTGATAGGTATTGACAAAGCGAAATGCGGCGTTGCCATGAACATTCCTCCTACACAGTGTTTTTTAAAGAACGCTACGAGGGCAAGCCTATTGTCAAAACGCGTGCCCCCTTTGCGGCATTTTGGTTTCTAACTCTCTTGCGGCATCGACATTGCAGGCTACTAGTACTAACATCTCGAGAAAGCGTGGAAAGATTTTCGCGATAAATGGAGCGATGAATGCTGAGTGATTGTTACCATTATGTCAACATCTTGGATGTACTTGATTTGCTTATGACACCATCGTATGCTAACTTCATAGTTTCAGAACTTCAAAGAACGTAATTTAGATGAGATTAAACAAAAAAAGCAAATAGTTTTAAGGGATTAAGTTCGATGGGAAAGAAAGCCATGTGAATAGTCATGGTGTAATTCGGGAACAGATCGACCGTGTTCTTACCAAGCTGAAACATGTCACTGTTATTCCCATGGGGGAAGAGATGGATTATCGACTGAGATACGGAATTTTATCTCTGGTATGATCCGAAAACCCTCTTATCAGACTTTCTCTTTGCCGGGAAAGATTCTCAGCGGTAATTTGGCAGTACGCCAAAACTTTGATGGGCGATAGATGGAAAGTTTTTACTGTAAATACGGTTGAATCATTGAGATACAACATCCGTGGTTGAGTGTTACTGTGTCACGTGTTCTCGAATCTTTACATGCGTAACCATGGTAACTAAGTACGGTTTGATCAGAAACTTCACGAACCGCCAAATATATACCCCAACCACTGAGATTAAAATGCAACCTCGAATCAATGATAATGTGATTAGGGAATGCAGTCTCTGATCGAACTTCACGGTTTATAGCCTCAGACTATCATTGGATACCATCTCGAGCCATGTAACTCAATCTGGTATAAATGCTACATGGAGACGAATATCTGAAACACTATTCGTTATCTGGCCAATTGTCATAATCTTGTCGTTTTTATGATGTATCATACCAGGGCTTTGTCATCGATATTGCATTGATTGACAAATTTGCAGTTTTTGTTGTCCTCAGTCCCATAATATAACACGAATCTAACGCCCATTTCCACACATTTCCTCGATTTGTAGCGCAAAAAGTCGAAAAATCAGATCGATGGCATTTCGAAATTTGCTCCTTTTCTAACGCTGAAGAAGACAACCCTGTCCCGTTGATGTCAATTGACTTCATAACGCGCCTTGACAACTTTAAAGTACTAACGTTTGAAAATCGGTAACAAAACCTTGGCGTCATTTTCGAAGAACGAATTTGAGCTACCAAAGAACAAGTAACAAACATAGGATTACCAGGCCACGTGCTGACTTTAATAATCAATTTTAGAGATCAAATTGAATTAGTTCCTACTTTGTGGCTTTGTCAAAATATTGATCAGAAATTTTATCCGAATGTCGACCACAGCAACGTGGTTTTTGCTTCCTCAGCTGTGGGATCTGTAAGAAATCGCACTCAGCTACAACATAACCGAGATAAAGTGCAAATCGCACCAATAGAGATGTATTGTAAGCCTCTGTACCATGTTGAATACACCCGCGCAATTCCTACAGCGGCGTCCGTGAAATCTCTGTAATGTGTTCTATTATTGTCGTGTCCTTTGTCATACGACAGTCAAAGGAAAGAATTAGCTGAGAGGTCCTGAAGTAAGACATCACACACATGCCCACGCAGCAAGATACAGTGCTTGAATTTTAAACAAGGTGACCTGACTTCATATTCTCGCTTTTAAACAGGGAAGAGTTTCCTTCAAGGAAAAAAAGGGCGAACATTTTCCACCATTGCTTTCGACGGTTTTCCCTCATCGCTGTGATCGTGGAAATACTACTACGACCTCCACAATCAGGGCATGGAAGTACTACTTATTACCCGCATGTCGTCATATACATACACAGATCTCGTGTTTTTAAACACCTTCTTGCGTCTCTACTGCCTATAGATTGATCAAACACGACGTGCAGACAACAGTTAGGTTTTTAAGCGATAGAAGCATGACTAAGTCTCTTTAACTCATAACAAGCCGCATCACCTTTAAACGTTGAAGATAGGAGCGTTCCAGAGTGACTGGCGATATACTGAACGAATATTTTGATCAGTGAATTTATTGATAAATTATACAAGGGAGCCGTGAGTCAATTTTAGCCATATTTATTCAAGATTTGGCATGATTCCTCACCTACTCTATGATAAAAGATGGTCAACTTAACTGTTTTCTGTTGATAGTAAAATATAAAAATCGATGATTTGGTTTATTATATAAGAATTCAGTGACCTACAAACACTGACAAATCATGAACGTAATCAGACGTGTGATGACCGTGTTACATGAATGGTCTCCGTTATCACTGTATACGCTTTGCCGAAACCACACTCTGGATGTAGTTATGATTATTCGTCCAATGGGTAGTTCGCTCATTGAATCAGTGGCGTTATCAGTGATGATGGACCAAAACTTTACTGTTGCTAGTCAAGTTCAAAGTTAATCTGGTGTTTAACTTCAATGTTTCCAAGACTTCTTGGAGATTCGAAAATGTGCTCCATGGAGTAGTTCGATTCATGCATGAGATCGCTTCAAAATGTTGATTTTGAACCTTTTACACCCAATAATTCATTCGCAGAGTAGTAAAAACCAAACGGTAAACAACAGTACAATCCTGCAAATTTATGTTCATACCATTGTGATGGCCACTTTATGCTTGGATTTGATGTTATTCCTATTCTGGCCGAAGACAAACCAATCGTCATCATGCAGAGAGAACACAAAAATATTGTAACGGACTCAGTATACTTTATGGGCTGTATTTGTCAATCACCGCCACTATCATGAGGCGACGACGACGACGACGACGACGACGATGATGATGATGGTGATGATGATGGCGCCGACGACGACTTAAACTTATCCTGGCAAAGTCACCATAGAGACAGGCGCACCGTTAGGGACTGGACACAAATTACAGGGGGGGTGGGCCGGTGTTTTTTGGGGGTGGGTCGCCATTTTTCGCGCAAGCATTTTTGAAGGGTCATAAAATTTTGTGCAAGCCTATGGGGGAGGGTCACCTTTTTTCATGCATCAAAGCTGAAATTGCATGTGCACGTTATGGAATACTGAAAAAAGAAAAAATACCTCCTGGCACTTTCATTTTCTGCCATTACCATTTTCGGCGCGCCCTTCGGGCGCAAATTTGAGGTATAATAAACAATGTATTGATGATCCAAGCAGCCACATTGATTTAAGTTGTCATGATTTCTACTTATTCAACACTATTGTGCATAACTGTCCCCTATAATGACTCTTTCAATAACAATTTGGGAGATTACTTATTTGACATCATTCTCCCATTGACAATACATTGGGTATAGGTCGGTGTCAAAAGTTCATATCGCTGTATGTACATTTTTTAATTTTTTGAGGACATTGACAGAATACAAACTGTTCAGAATAGTGCATAGTGTCATCAATAACAACTGGAAGCTTCAGGTCGAACAACTTTTGAATAACAATTTAGGATCAGATAACCTATGAGTTATTTGTAGTTTCCTCATAGCCTACAATGTATAGTGAATCAACATTTTGGTGAAATTCCAAAATCAAATTTCTTGCACAACCATGGACTTGAAACCACTCTAGTCTAATCATGAATATTAATACTAATAATTAGATGTACATAAATGCACAGGTTTACCAAGTTTTGTATTGGAAAAAAATTATTCATAGTTTCATCATAGACTGCCATGTATAGTGAATGGACATTTCAGTGAAATTCCAAAATCAAATTTCTTGCACACCCATTGACTTGAAACTACTCTAGTCTAATCATGAACATTAATACCAATAATCAAGTGTACATAAATGCACAGATTTTCCTATTTTTGTATTGGAAAAAAATTATTCATAGTTTCATCATAGACTGCCATGTATAGTAAATCGACATTTAGTGATATGCCAAAATCAAAGTTCTTGCACAACTATTTACTTGAAAGCACTCTAGTCTAATCATGAACATTAAAACCAATAATCGAGTTTACATAAATGCTCAGACTTTCCTATTTTTGTATTGGAAAAAAATTATTCATAGGGTTTCACCATAGACTGCCATGTATAGTGAATCAACATTTCGGTGAAATTCCAAAATCAAATTTCTTGCACACACATGGACTTGTAACCACTCTAGTCTAATCAAGAACATAAATATCAATAATCAAGCATACATAAATACACAGATTTGCCAAGTTTTGTATTTAAAAAAAATTATTCATAGTTTCTTCATAGACTACAATGTATAATGGATCCACATTTCATGCGAAATTCCAAAAACAAAGTTATTTTACACAGATGCACGTGTTACCACCCTCTTCTAATCAAGCACAATTATGTCAATTATTCAGGGTCATATATACACAAATAGTGCATATTTTTAATTCTGAAAATTTTTTTTTACAGTTTTGTCATAGACTCCCATGTATAGTGGATCAACATTTTATGCGAAATTCCAAAAACAAAGTTATTGTACACAGATGCACATTTTACCACCCTCTTCTAGTCAAGCACAATTATGTCAATTATTCAGGGTCCATATATGCACAAATAGTGCAAATTTTTAATTCTGAAAATTTTTTGACAGTTTTGTCATAGACTACCATGTATAGTTTTGTCATAGACTCCCATGTATAGTGGATAAACATTTTGACAGAAATTCCAAAATCAAATATCTTGTTCACATATGCACTTGTAAACAACCCATGCTAATCAAGTATATCTATATCAGTTATTAAACATCTGTATATGAACAGATATAGCTAGTTTTATACTGGAAAATACATGTTTGTAGTTTTCTTATAGTCGACTACATGTATAGTGAATCAACATTATCGATAAAATCTAAAAATTACATTTTTTGTACAGGCATGCACTTTTTACCTGCCACTTCAAAAAAGTACATTTACATGAATAACACACATATGATTTGATATTTTTTGGACAACGCGTTATATCGGCCACATTTTGCCTTCCTTTCGGGAGGGCGACTTAAAAAGTATAGCAAGTCAGAAGGGGGTCTTTAACACATTGCGGGTTTTTTGGGGGGGTATTGAGTAACAGGGGAGGGTCACTTATTTTCATGCACGGATAAGGGGGAGGGTCACTAATTTTTGTGCATGAACTTTTGAAGGGTCACTATTTTTTACGCAGCGGTTTTTCGAAAAACACCGGCCCACCCCCCCTGTAATTTATGTCCAGTCCCTTATGACGACCTTCATGCATGCAAGTATACACCTTGCCAGAATGTAGATGTTGACGTCGGCGCATCAATGAACAAAAATTAGTATCGGATATTTTATTTGTGTTGTTTCAGTTGCCCTTCTCATTTCTCAAACACTTTTGTTACCATGCATAGATATTATTCTGAAGGACACAACGCTGTGAAAGAATTTCCTGTCAGTCTATATAAGATTTATAAAATTGTGCCAGTTTGGCGCGCAACGTGTTGTACACTTCATTTCGCCAGAAGGTAAATACCTATATACGGATGCTGTACTTACGACTGCTTCGATTTGTGGGCCAAGTTCACATTTGTTGATCAAAAGACGAAGGAATGGCACTTTTATGTCCCCATGGCAACGGAACATTGTTATTTCGCTTGCACAGGACAGGTTGATGACTCATTAGTTTACTCGCTAACAGAGATATGGGCAGTAATTGGGTTAACTTTGCTTGGCTTGTATACCACCCAGCGTCTATTGAAATTGTTCAAAACATGTTCTTACTGATCTTATTTCAAAGAGACCCCTGTCAACAAGCAGTAGTCTAGGACCTGCATTGAATATTCATTGTCCAAAATTTGAACAACTTTTCAATGTGGACCATCTTGTGTAAACAAAGTCGAGCGAAAGGGTGACTTTTGTCCGTAAAAATTCATGTGCGGTCATCGAAGGCATTAGGAGCAACAAAACGTTTCAGCGAATGGCATTCATCCCTGACAGTAGACAGAACTATGCCAGTCTCGTTACTTCTGAGTACACAGCCTGCAGCTAGGCTTGAGGCAAAGTAGCGTTATGCATGTTGCTGACCTTCAGATATCACCGCCTGGGTAGAAAACCATCCATCCCCTGGCTAACTGAAATTGGGGATGAGTTTAGAATTGGTTAGCGTCCTCTGCACAGTGCAGATTTTACTCAACAGTGGCGTTAGCTGCAGTACAGTAGCTCGAGGTTTTGTCTGGGTATTTGGGTCGGACGGTCTGTCCGACCCAAATACCCGGACAAAAGCCCGAGCTACTGTACTACAGCTACAATGGCGTGTATCTTTGTACGGTTTCTTTAAAACATTTTATTCAAAAGTTTCTTCAATGCGAAAAATATTTTGTGTTGGATTCTCGACTGAGCCTATTCTCTAAACATGCAGCAGCCCCCCCCCCCCCTAATAAAAATAAACTTACTCAATCGTAGTCGTTTGCGCAAAACACGGAGAGCGGTGGCTAGGTTATAGCGTGTGGCAATCACATTTGTCAAAAGCAACTCCATTATCCGGGGGAACTTCTAGTCTTCCACAGCACGGTTTAATTTCCTCTTCCCCATATGCATGCACACTACAGTACTGTTTCTTTGGGCAGTGCCTGAATGATAACTTATCGTACTGTTACATACGCAGTCCTCAATCCCTGGTTCTCGCATTAAATTGAAATTTTGTATGTGATTGACTATCTTCGGCTCTCAAGTGCATTATCAAAATCCTCTAGACCAGAGGACTTCTTTGTAACGGTGGAAGCGTAGCGTACACCGTAACGGAGGGGTAAGCCTAATTGAAGAATGAAAAATTAACGATTCAAGAAATAAGAATCACACTAAAATATCGTCTGATTCGTATACGAGGAAAATCAAATCAAAACACTGTTAGTGAATCCAAAGTTAAACAAATCTTGTTCTTAAGTATTTGGTGCCTGTGGTGACGCTTTATGTGTAAGAACTCTCTGGCTGGCATAGGCAAATCTGAAACGGGGCAGGGCAGATTGGGCTACCGGGAACACATATTTCTTTTCTCTGCTTCATTAAAGCTTTGATTTCGTTCATTATGGTATACACTTTTGTATTTGCATTTTTCTCAAAGAATTTAATTTTACAAGACTTTGTATGTTTTGTTAATTTGAACCATAGACCCTAATTTAGGGTCTATGTTTGAACTCGGCCTCACTTGTCCAATGTTTACGTGACCTTTTACCCCACATACAGGTTGTAAGGCTCTGTCTTACTGTGAAAGAACCATACTTTAACCCTCTGTGTAAGTTTTACAGCCGGTACTGATTACACAGATGAAATCAGTAAAGCTTGCTGAGATATTCAGCACACATACAAGTAGTAGCCCCAGGGACTACGCGGATTTCGAACAGCACGTTGGGAGCCCTGGAACTTTTCAACACGAGCAATATTTTCTCAGCGTCATATCAGTGAGAGGTCCCAGACGTTCTAGCAAACAGGGGTAGTACTAGTCGCGTGGATCGATGGAATGAAGAGTAAACAGCGATCGTACTGCGACGTGAAACAGTTGAACTGAGGGCATGGCTGTTATGCTTTGATTGTTGAGAAGGGAGGGAGGTTTAATGACTGCACCCATGTTCCTGCGATATATGTCCCAAAGCTCCGATAAAAAAAACGGTTGATTGTGATCAAAGTTAGAGACCTGAATAGACGATGCGGTGCATGGTCGTCTCAGTGAAACGACAACAATATATATGATTGTCGAGGCAATTTTCATGATTTTTTTTGTGTAATCTCTAATATGGAGCTATATGAAATTGCAGAAATAAAATCAGGTTACGAATCTGAGGCTACACTAGTACGACCCTTTAATTGCTGTTGAAATTAACGCGATGCTATAGCTGATGACTTACAACACGCTCTGTGCATAGTATTCATCAAGACCAGCAAACTAACCCATACTACAGTTTTAATAAGTCAAAACCATACGCAAATACGTACGGATTTTACTGTTCCTTATACGTTTGTGCATGTTCCGATGAGATTATTGCCACCACTTCAGATATGACTCTACTAAATTTTAAAAGTTGTACATTTCATATATCAATGACTCTTGCGAATTGCGTACGTCGCTGTGAGACATTGAACTCTAAATCGTTCAACTTCCATTTACCTACACATATAGCAATATAGGTCATTAGCTAAAAATGGGACTCAATCAATCAGCAATTTTACCCCAGGGAACATCTATGAAACTTTATTTACTAAAAACACATTCCCATTTTCAGCATTTTGAAGGCTCTGTCAGACTGTAGAAGACTGTACACTGTGATATTAATTTGGCTGCGAAAATGTTAAAAAATAACGTCACATACTGTTCATCTAAGATATTCTAAATAGAAAATTTCGTTGTTGGAGCTAATGGCCGTACTTTCTACTTGGTATTCAACTGTCAAATACTGAATTGGCTCTCAGTCAAGCACGATAGACTTCGAAGTAGTTGAAGATCGTGGAATGTTCATACACAGACTGTGTTTCATTGTCAGAGTGACAAGAATCCATTCACCGGTCAGGACAATGCACATCACATGTGTTGACAGGGTGTTCCCTTTTAGCGTTCCAACACGCTTTGTATTATATGGAATAGAAATATACGTAACAAAACAAAGAAAGGACAGCAGGAAAACTCTGCCTGGGGCAAGTTAAGGACCAACCGTGATTTTCACCCAGGCAAGTCATTCTATGCGACATGTACACAAGAATTATAGCATCCTACGCATTTGTCGTCCGTACTTATTTTCAAAATAATATTGTGTCTTGGATGTGCATCTGCCACAAACTTCCGATAAGTACAGAGTGAGAGTGAGGTGTAATGTGATCACCCTGGTGAAGTTTTATCTCGACAGAACATACGTACAATGTCAGTTCTAGAACACAGGGAGGAAGGAACAAGGAAGTATTTACAAACAAATTTAAAATATGCTCTAGAAGAGTTTTCATTGTGGGGAAGCGAAAGAAACGCAAAGGATCATCAACTGTGAAAATGAAAGCTACCTTTCAAAATATGTTTTCTGATCATCGCAGACATGTTACCGGGTATAATTCAGAGTCCTCAAGATACAAATCGAAGTGCACTGGGTCACAAAAGAATTTTCACACGGTCACGTTGACAAAAAACACCGCAGATTTTACGTTGTCCTCTGTAAAGGTTAGCATTGAAATATGGAAAATATCCTGATAATTCAATTTTCTCCCTTTTTTCGTCATTTAATTACTCTGTACAGAGGAGAATGGCCATTAAAACGGATAATTTAGATTTTGATTATTACAAAATTTGGAATAATTCAAACGGTAGCAAACAAAGAAAAGTCGCAAAATATCCCACTGACCCTATTAACAGATAGGATCCAGAGTGTCGTCCTCGCTGTGACAGATGACCTGCTTCGTCGACATACTACTGGCGGCAGTGCATTGTAAACTGTCCATGGTCTCACTAAATCTATAAAAGAAACGTGATATTTTATTGTGTCAAATGTATACTTTCAATGACAAAGGTAACTCCTGTGTCAGCTCTTAATCATGTTGATACGTGCACACTGTTTCCCTTCACAAATAATAGTTTGAATATTTAGACAACCAAGGTTCAATGCATGCTTTCCTCTGTGCATAGCCATTTATATTGATACGCATATTGTAACTACATCTCTAGCGTGTTTACGGTATGCGCCCCGAAAATGAAAGACTTAAATTTTTGCTCAAACTTTCCTCTAGCAAACTTTCAACCACTCTCTTTCAAAATCAAGAATAAAAATTGATGGTCACCATGCAAATTTTGGTAGTACAGAACCAAATTACCCAATATTTACCGATATTTGAAATTCAAAAAGGCCGCCATCCCTGTGTTATCTCTATTGGAGATAATAAAATTCCCGATTTTGGTAAAACCAAGCCAGTGAAAACTGTATTCACTCCATAAGCTTCAAAATGACCCCAGAAGTGGTAGAGCAAAATAATATTTTACAATTTTGACCCGAGGCGTATTCTACCTTAAGCCAGCGACCATCCTCGTACAAATATATTTTTTTTCCTTTGGTCAGTTGCCAAACTCCCAGGAGTAAAGTATTCATGTTTGCGAAATATTTTACTGATCCACCGGATTTGTTTGGCCTGTGGGCGCGTTAGAACCTCACGATGGAAAATTTTACGCAAAGGCACGGGGGCTTTGTTTCGACACCTTCTAAATTTGTTCACTACATTATTTTGTTTCATTTATTTTTGAAATGCTTTTGTTTTTTACCTCCCTCATGAATCCGTGGTTAATATGAAATCGTTTAGAGGATTAAATGACACAGAGTAGTATTATTATAATTTGTGTTAAAAATTTTGTAAATTTCACGATTACACACCATCATCTGTGTCCTGTACAAATGGTGTGCCAAAAAATGTTATAATCTGAAAGTGGCAGCCTTAATCCTGGTCATCGTATAAGTGCTTTTATGCGATTTTAGTCCTACTTTCTCCTTTCAAAGTTGTGTACAGTTAGCCAATTTGCTCAGAGATAATACTGATAAAAAACCGCCCCTGTAAGGTCTCAGAACATGAGGTGATACACGTTGCATCTAACTTGTATACCCTAGTTTCCAGGGTCTAGCGTGATCTCAGAGAGAGTGTAAGCGGTTGTCGGCGATACTTCAAGTGGAAAGTAAACATATTCATCAACTGTGCTAGCGTGTGTCGTAGCTATCGTAATGTTGAAATTTATCAGTTAAATGTCACAGATCACCCAAACATTTTCCATCGAATGACATCAATATTCTTTGCGAGTCTCCACTGACGGGAACATCAGTCATGATGTTATTTTGTGACTCCAAATTATTTGGATAAATCTACATTAGATCAATATTCCGTCACCAAAAGCGGAAGCATATTTACTCGCCAACAGAATTTACTTTTGTTTGAATTTTGCACTACGATAACATCCTTCATTTACAAATGAAAAACTGGGGCGGCATTTTTTCTGTATGTAACTGTAGACTTGATTTACAAAGCCATACTACGGCACTACAGTAATTCTTGATGTACAGTCCTAGATGAGACCTAATAACTGAAGGTCACACTCCTCAATCCCTGTTCCTTACAATTCTTCTTGTTGAAATTGACTTCTCCAGTGGTGCGTGTCTTTTTTTTTTCATTTTAAGCTTGTCAATTTCATCACTTTGTTTTGAGATAAATTTGGTAATTAAGCTGTGCCTTTATAGCTATAAGTATTGGACGTTGACATCAGTTGATTTAACTTGAAATACGGTTCGGAGACAAAAAAGGCAAGACTACAAACAGTGGGCACAAGCTAATGTTGGCGATATGTTTATATTTTATTCACTAATAAAGCACTGATTGATATCATAAGGAGGGTGTTCTTCAGACGAACCGGCAATTGAACTAACCTTGACATACTGAACTATGGATTTATATACATCAAGTTTTTCTTAATAAATATTGATAATTTTAAGAACGTTATAGCTCAGTTTTATCTGATTGTTTTCTTGGGAAATAGTGCGTCTACAAGATTTTCATGATATTTGTTTTATGACAAATAATGTGGCCAGTCTGTGTCGTTGAGGTTTCGCCATGTACACAGTCAGTACAACACCGATCTCGCCACGTCAGGGTATATATCTTGCTCTTGTGCGAGGGTGGGCGCAAACCGTGAATAAAATGTGGTGCGTGCTCAGATGTGCAAGTCTCGCTGGAGGTGTATTTCGTTGACAATGAAACACACCTAGGATTGTACTATATTTCAGGCAGTTGGCGAATCTGGATTGAAATGACTCGATATAGAATTGACATCATCATCATGATTACTGAGACGGATGATTACTGAGACGGACCATAAACCCTAAAAAATTAGCGTCAATGGACGAACACGCAATTGTGGAATGGACAAATCGGAGAGATCATTAATGAGCAATTAACTAACGATAAACTGTCGCTAGATGCTTACAGTTAAACTATACGGAGACAGATATTGTCATGGCGAATTGCCAAACTTACGCTGCACAGGATTTACACAGGATAAATAGAACCCACAACATGCATAAATCTTCTTCTTTATGTGTACGTCTGCACGCTTTCTGCACGGTGTTTCCACTAAAGACGGGAATTTCATCAGTTTGTTTATTCATTTAATATGCCCGTTCAAAGGCGAATAGAGTTGTGTCCTTAAAATAATGAAAGATATAGTAGTTTCAGCCGTTATCCCTGGAGGCTCGAAGGTCTATATATGCTCCAATCAAGCCTTTCAAAAAACGTAATCTGTTTTCGTTTCGTTTGTCGCTGAAATAACATTTCTTTGAATACGGCAGTACAGTGTGCTAGCTTTCCGACCACCAACGTTCGATAAATAACATTAAATTACAGCAAGGCTTAAGACGTTCCTTTCTGAACGAATCATGCAAAGCTTTACATCAGTCGCCGAGGATTTATCAAGTCCGTATTCTACACGTCACAGAGCTGAGTCATCGTGTAGGCTATGCTAAGCTGCCAGTGCAGCTGTCCATCTCGACTTTCTTGTCAACTATACACAGCGAATAGACCTTGAGATGTTTCGAAGACCAAAATTGTAAGACTGACTGAGTTAGTGTTGTCCTTAGAAGCCGGGTGCCGGGTAAATAACCCGGCTGTTTTGCATTTTTTCCCGGCTACTTTTAACGTCATTAGATTATTTTAATAGACCTGTAATTTTGGGATTGCACTGCCGGCTGTTAGACACCGCACACGTACGATTAGCAGTTTCGCGATCCCTTTCCCTGCATGGAACTGCACAAACATAAACAGTTTCTAAATACCCGTTTGTGGCTTTTTTGAGCCCGATCTTTTATTTGTTGAATAGTGTGATTGGCTGATGGACGCGCCTATGGTGTTGTCTTTGTTACGAGCAGTGTAATTACTTTGATTAGTATGATTTTTAACGATGGCATCAAAAAGAAATGTGGCGTCAGCCACTGGCACCTTACCGATGGAATATTTTTTCCCGAAGAAAGGTATACTTGATTCCAAAAGTATATTTAGTTTATGTATGAAAAACTTCAATTTCGCTGAATTTGTGAGAAAAAAGCGCCGAAAAGATGTGATTTTGATCGACGGAGTTCATGAGACACTCAGACTGCACAGCTAGTTTTCCGCCGCTGCGCTGGCTGCCAACGTCACGGTCACTACAACTATGATCTTCTCAACAAATCAAGTTATTCTCAGAGCAATACCGACGCATTTTCTAGATTTAAAAAAATGAGCTAGATCTGATTTTTTCAGAAGCAACTGTTTATTTGAATGGATATTTTATTTTCATTGATTATTTTTACGTACTAGAATCCACGGTCACAGCATGTGTGTTGCCGACCGTTGCCGACCGGCGCATCATCGTCACGGCTCACGGCTTCACCGTGGCGCTGTACAACAGGATAATACGTCGTGGATTCCGGCATGGGTTCAATTTCACTGCACCTCTCCATGTTCTCCATGTTGCGTTGCCCGATAGTGTCTTTCGATGGACCCTCTGAATCATTTTTTTTCACGGACTCGTGGAGCAAATTTGAAAGAAAATAGAGTTGTTTCCTTCCGACGCCATGCTGCATATCTGCTTTGATCAAATTTGGGGACAGCGAGACGCGATGATCGTGCGCGGTTTGCATTTAGTTTGTTGCAACATTTCTGTCAATCACTCACTTTGTTTCATAAGTTTCAGAAACTATCGCTCGCCTGAAAATTAGCAACGTAGTAAGTTCATAGGCACAGCTGACATGGTAACGTGCCTCTGACTCGACGATTAGATGCCGATTTTCAGACTACACTCAGAGAATCCGAAACTTTCCACACAAAATGAGTGATTGACAGAAATGTTGCAACAAATTTAATGTTAAGCGGGCACTCATCTCGTCTGGTTGTCGCCTAAGCTCAGTCGCGGAGAGTGCTTTCGCAAACATTTTACTATTATCGTTTGCGTATAGAAAACTCATAACAATGAAAAAAATGCGTAGAGACTCAATCCAATGCGTAATATTATTACGCATTGGATCGACTCTCTACGTATTTTTTCATTGTTATGAGTTTTCTATATACGCATTTTTGTTTTCGTAAATGCGAACACTGTTACAGTGAATTATCTTACCGATGTTTTTCTTAACAAAAGCGAGTGTGTTTTGATTAGAAGAGAATGAGTTTGATGGTTTTTGGGAAACTACTATATGGTAATGAAGAATGGGAAATGAGCAAGTGAAATGAGCAGACAGCGGGTGATTTAAGATTAAATGTTACATCTTCACTGCAAATAAAATCATAAGTGTGTCATAAATAATACAAACAAAACAAAATCATGTTTGTTTGTTTTGTTGTATGTGAGCCACGTCTAAGACACACAACAAAAGTACTGTTTCAGTCTCAGCTAAATGTCACCTCAGATGTCACCAGAGAACACCATTTCCACTCCAAAATTTCATTTTTCTCCTTGCGCGAGGGGGGACACCCCCTCTCGCGCTCCCCCCCCCCTCGTTCGCTACGCTCACTCGCCCCTCGGTCGCTTCGCTCCCTCGCAGTCCACCCGTCTACTTTCTTAAATTACCCGGCTACTTTTAAATATAAGGACAACACTGGTCTAAGACTATTCCTCAGAGTGCACATATTATTATTAACCCTTTGAGCGCCAAAGTCAATTTTGTCGTAGTTTTAGAATAAACTCCAGTCAAATTTTTTTTCCTGATTTTTTCCAAAATTTTGATAAAAAATCTGTAGCCAATGAAATGAAATGTCCATTGGCTCCAAAATTTTCACATAAATTACAGAAATATTGCTAAAAATTGGTAAAATGTTGCAGTAAAATTTTGGTGAGAAAAATTAAAGCACTCAAAGGGTTAAACTACAACCAGGCCGATGGCAAACAATAAACGAGTGCTGGCATTTGATAACAGTGTGCAGCGGAATTTTTTAAAAATTTCAGTTAAAATTATAGAAAAATGTACTTTTTTCAACATAAATATAAATGCATTCTTATTGCCGTAAACGTACCCAATTTGGAAGTTTAAGTGCGCCTGTGATCGACGAAACTACTGAAACGTTTCTGATATTCTCATTGTACGTTATGATCAAGTGTTCCCTCTCTCTGTAATTGCCAGCCTACACCATTTAATCTTATATGTACATTTTGGTTCAAATAGCATGATATCCCCCAATATGAAGGTAGGCGTAGAGATCAGAGTTCAAAGGATATGCACCGACTGTACAATTTACATAATCCTACTCCAGGGTCTAAGACATGACCACAGTCACCTGTGGTCTCTTCCGCTCTGCGTCTATATATGCGCCCCATAGACATGTTTATCTTCTTCTCAGGCATTGTACACATGTTTATTTGGCGCATATGTAGACGCAGAGCGGAATAGACCACAGGTGACTGTGATATGACGAACAGTTTTTTCGACAAGTTTTACAACACTCAGTTCTACAATATGAAAAATGATCACTGGCACTTTAAAACTTAGTCTTGAACGTGAAAACATCAGTCATGCAACAATATTGCGCTCAGCACGTTATCGTTCGAGTGTCGTGATAGTGCACCTATTAATTCGGTTCCTTGAAATCGACAAATCATTAGAGTTCTGTACCTATCAGGGTAAAAACCTTACACGCAAGCAATTTTTTGTGTTATGGAATGTCTACATATAAGGACAAATACCTGTTAGAATGCACAATCCGATAGCGATTGAATGAAAACAGGAAGGCAATAATATGATTTTTGGTCCCCCGATGTTCAAACAAATGAAGTACCTCTTGAGAATATTTTAGGGTAACTTTATGATATATGTTACTCGGATGAACCAAATTATTGGCGTTTACGTACACAGGGGAGCTGTACTGGCCGCTAGGTATACCGTGGCTGCTTGTTTTTTTCTAAATATTACAAATGTAATTGAACAATTAACTACTACCATGGCCTGTAGCCATAGCAACGGGCTCCATGATCGTGTATTTGATGACGGTCAAGACGTTGCTAAGAAGCTACCGCTATTTCTTAGATCGCCTCTGTTATGGAGATATTAACAAATGATTACAAGTCGGAATATAATGTATAGCTTGCCGAAGGCAATGTGAGGGAGATGGCAAGAGAAACAGACAGAGACAACACTGCAAAGTGGCGCCAATTTGTCGCGCACTTTTCATGCTTTTGCAGGTGAAAATGCGTGGGTACTGAGGTGAAATATGTATGTTTAATTTCCGAGGATTTTGGACAGCCCTACTGCACAGACTTCACTCTGTTGCATTTGCCTTGAGGACGGTTCGAAAAGACCAGCTTAAGTAGACTTGCCCCAAGTTTCTGGACTTCATTATGTCATGAGAAAAATTCATATTTCAATAAAATTTGTCTTGAGTTAAGCCTTTGAGCGCTAAAGTCAATTTTTGTCACCTTCACAAAATATAGGCTACCCCTCAATTTCTTTCAGATTTTTGCCAAAATTTTGATAAAAAATGTAGCCAATGAAATATAATGTCCATTTTGTTCAAAATTTAAAAAAAAAAATACAGGAAAATTGAAAAAAATTGTAAAATGTTTCACTAAAATTTTAGTGGGAAAAATTGTGGCACTTCGGTCAGGGTTAATACAACGCGAGTGGAGCGAACGCGTTCAGATTTGTGTGATCACGTAAGGCTTGTGATCACGTACAGTAGACCCGGGCCCAGTAAGCCCAACCAAGGCGAACATGTAGAAAAAGATAAACGATGTAACGGTAAGAGAGGGGAACAGCTGAATGAACTTAGAATCTTTATTGAGACAAAAATGGAAATCGATTAGTAGGCTAACATTGAAACTTGCGCAAAAGTCAAAAAACTTTCAATGAATGCCACAGATGCCATAAAGAAGATGCGTGATAGGCTGTATACAGCGACTTCTTTGTGTTGACCCACTTGACCCAGTTCTAGTCGCATCGTACAAACGTGAAATAATGATCTTATTACTCGGAGTAAAAAATGCTGTGCCAACTGACAGCCATACAGCAAGTGTGGGATCATACAAACGATAAATACCAAACGATGATGACTATCCGAAAATAAACGACAATAGCGAGGGCATCTCCAGCTATTCGCAAACATCGCAGTATTTTCAAGCGACTGAATTTCCAGATGAACATTGATATGAAGAACACTCTAATTTATCATCGAGGTGATTGTGATCAGATGTGGAACGACATCACAGTAGTTCACCGGGTCTTGATATAGATAAATTATCAACGGAGTCGTGAGGTCCTTCTTCGCAATGCGTGATGAATCAACCAGGATATATGATATCGTCACGGCATTTGTATCGGGTGACAGACTGTTGATTCAACAACCAAACAGCTTCAAGCATGGAATGACTCCTCTGAACTCTAGTCGTCGAACGAATCTTGACTGTACTAGCTTAGGTACCGTTCAGTTTTTACGGCCGGGGGGGCCGGCAAAATCCAGGGGGGGGTCATCATAATTTTGGAATCCGCAAAGGGGGGTCATCGCTTTTTCACTGGTAGGAAAGGGGGGGTCACCACATTTTCAAAAACATAATACCAACAATAAAGTTCACTTTATGCCATGGCCATGATCGACCCTCTTTACCGGCGGGCCGCCTTCGGCGGCCCACTACAATAAATATATATTATGTATTACCCATGACCCTCTTAACGGGCAGTCGCCTTTGGCGGCCCACTCCAATTAGGTTTACTTCATGCAATGGCCATGATTGACCCTCTTTACCGGCAGGCCGCCTGCGGCAGTCTACTACAATAAATTGACTTTATGTAATACCCCACGGCAATCTTACCGTAAAATTCCCAATTGAAGCCGCGGCTTGTATTAGAAACAATTATCAGGGACCCCTGGGATCACGCACTGAATAATGGTAATGGCCGCGCGCCTTCAGCGGCCCTGTCAAGTAAAGTCTACTTTATGCAATAGCTATGATCGACCCTCTTTACCGGCGTGCCACCTTTGGTGGCCCACTAGAATAAAGTTGACTTTACGTAATGGCCCATGACCCTCTTAACCGGAGGGCTGCCTTTGGCGAACCACTCCAATAAAGTTTACTTTATACAATGTCCATGGACATGAGTTGTCTATGAAAATGAAGTTAAAAATTGCCTTACAGTCGTCCTAATTAACAGACGTTTCAATGGATGTGGCTGAGAAGTTTGTGCACTGGCATCGAATAAAGTGCGCCGCGTACCGGAGTTCAAATCCAAACCATGCGGGTAAATTTGACATATGGGTTTTGGTTATTTTTCAGGGGGGGGGGGTCATCAATTTTTTTCGTCTGACAAAGGGGGGGTCATCTTTTTTTCACAAAAAATGCAGGGGGGGTCTATATTTTTTTGAACACCAGCGACAAGATTTTGCCGGCCCCCCCCCCCAGGCCGTAAAAACTGAACGCTCCCTTACTATTTGTGAAGCCGGAGGTCTTCAGAATTTTGACCTTTCACGACATTTCTTTGCCGCCAATGGATTCGTGATAATCTGAATATTATCGTCAGCCATTGTAGTTCCGAGGAAAATCTTCCTCGAGAAACGAATTCAGTGATTTCTGATGTAAATGCAAACATAGCATTGCGAGAGAAAAACAACCGGAAGGTTAATTCCGACGCTTTTCCCGCGCAAACGAAAAATGAAATCGTGGTGTTCGTCTGACTAATCTCCACTACTGACCATGATCTTTTCATTCACATTTATCAACAAATTATATGTCATGCTTCATTCACCACATCCCATGACGAAGAATTCAACCCTGGAACAAATTTTCCAAAACTCGGAATACTACTGCTTTCTAAGTCTCCAAACTTCTGCTGTGACTCATTTTGAAAAGTGCTCAGAAAATCAAGTTTACACCATGTGTTTTGTCAAAATCAGAAAATGTACCCTTGAATATTTACAACTAAGGTAATTTGCGTAACATTTTTCTGATCAAGATACTTCGATGATCACTAGTTTTAACTCTTGGTCATGAAAGAGAACAGTTTGACAACTTTGAGCCACAGAAAATGACTTAAAATTGAGATGCGTTGAAGTTCGTTGACATTTCTGTACTGCACTTCAGTACTAGCCTGGCTTCCATGCAGCGTTCAGGGATACGAAGCCATACTTCGATCTCTAACATCCATGGTACTCCCGGATTCAGTGAAACTTTGACGTCATGTCGTTCCATTCATTTTCAGGGTGTTGCAATCGTTGACATTGACGTTGACGAGGGTGAAGCGACAAGGGACGAATTCAACAGCAAATATGGCTCAGAGAGGGCGTATTTCAGTAAATGCGACGTAGCGTCAGAAGAAGACCTTAAAGGTAGTATTCGTCATCTACAGTGATTAGAATTATTATCTTCAGTGAAAAATTAGTATTTTTGGAACCTTGAATTTTATTTGTGTTTTAACAAATCCCGGATTATACAACATGATTTCAACTTTCACGTAAATCAGTTCATCTTTACAACGCTTTCCCTGCGCCGCTGTAAGATGTACACATTGCAGCTTCTCCTTACGCACGCTAGAGTGAATATAAGTTTATCCAAGATGTCAATATGCCAGTAGTTTTTCAGTGACCCGAAATACTGTCAACAAAATACACGGGGTTACAGATCCCTAAGTTTTGTGGAGAACTGTCAGATATATACACGTTCTTTGCATTTTGTTGTTCCGTTGCGTCAATAGTAAATTTCAGTAGTTAGAAACACTTCTTCCACGCACTGATGCGTACATATCCTGAACCAATCAGATATGATTTATATCCAGTTGATGAGTCAGGCTTTGATCTCATGTAATTTTACTCTCCACATCTGAAGTAGCTCAAGTTACTAGCCTCATCTCAAATATTACTGTCTTGGTAAGAAGAGTAGATACGTGAGTGTAAAATTACCCTAGATTAAAACCTGACTCACTACTACGGCATATTCTATAGGCCATCACACACTTTGTCGTGCCAAGGTCGCTTTTCATGTAACTGAAATATTTATCTTACTTTCAGCAACTTTTCAGAAAACCAAGGCACACTTTGGCAGACTCGATATTGTTTGTAACAATGCTCTCACTTACGACGATGTGAACGTGTCCAAGTTCATTGAGATTTCCTTGGTAAGTGCTGCTGCCCTCTATAGTCTGAGTGAGTGCTAGTGTCGTGAAAGACAGTGCCTGATGGAAGACCTGAGAGATTCCCAGCGGTACTTCACTTTCGTGTTTGTAGTTTCGTTCCATTTTAAGTTATGTATTCATTAATTTAGGAGATTGAAAGAGCCCACCTGCAAAAGAACTGAAAACGAAAATCGCGATTGATCTTTTCGTTTCGTATCTTACCTTTCTTCATTGCTTGCATGGAGACAGGCTACGAGCTGGTGAAAGTTTACAATTTCATTAATGTAATTTTTTGAGCATCCCTATGAGTAAACGCAATATAAATGAATAATCGCCATTTTACTGTTATTGTTCAGTTTTAGGCAGTTTAATCCTCCAGCAAACGAAAAAACTTCTAAAGGCACAATATATACGAGCAAATTACCTCAAGTTATGCCTTGTTTCAGAGCGCTGCAATCAGAGGTACATACCTGGCAGTTGAACACATAGGTAAAGCAAACGGCGGAAATGGAGGCATTGTCATCAACACGGGATCCATGGCTGGTGAGTGTCGATACAGAAGGGTCTTTATCTGATGATGGACAAAATTTTGAATTATATGGTCATAATCTTTGAAAATAGCATAAACGAACTATGTTAGCGTGGTCTACTTAATTCGTCATGCATAGTGTTCAAGTAGAACCGATGGTCACATCTGATTTAACCAGGCAGTGCCAGGGGCTTGGTGAGGAAATTAGCAATGCTTCAGTCGTGACCGTGTCGTCCGTTTTATCATAGACAGAAAAAATGAAATTCTTTGTGAATTTTTGTGATTCCAGGTTTGTGGCCAGTTCCTCTTATTCCGTGTTACTGTGCGGCCAAGGCAGGTGTTATCCATTTTACAAGATCTGTTGCCGTGAGTTTTATAACTTTCCATAAGTTTTTTTTTTCAATGCCCGCTAACGGCCACGTCGAAAATGTGCTTTTATAAATCACCATAAATATTGAGGCCAAATGGCCGGGATACTAGCTCAAGCCGAAGGAATGACCCGACGCCCGAACAGCTAAATCAGTCGAAGTTTGCACAGAAGAAGCCTTTCGATAGACGCAAATACAGTAATACATTGCAGATGTTCAAAGTCATTGTCAATGATTTGCTACGATATCACTCTTTCTGTGTACTTATCTAACGCTGATATCACTTTCTGTTTTAGCGATTTTGTTCATTTACCTGAATTCGTTGTAACTCTGTCTGTCATCAAGGCTTTTCGTTGTTTCATTCGTAATACAGGATGAGCCTCTTCTCAAACAAAATGGCGTACGGGTTAATGTCCTTTGTCTGGATAACGTGGATTCTGGACCACATCGATACGATGCCATGAAAGCAGGCTATCGATATGGAAATTTGCTGGTCAACATCACCAAGGAAAGAAAAGCATTTGAGTACGTACAAGATAATGGTGTAATGGTCTGTTAAAACTGCCCTCTACGGACAATGGGTTTTATGCTGTGGTTGAAATAGGCTATATTATGGAGATATTGTCTTGAAATACTGAAATATTAGGACGATAGCACCCGCAAGCGTATCGGTACGGAGACCTCGCAATCGAAATAAGGGAAAAAAATCAATGATATCTTGTACGGCTAAAATCATCCTTGGCCGTCTCCTTGTTTTGGCCAACAGCTTTTCAGATTAATTGATGAAAGTAACGAACATTTCTGAGTGCATATGGCATGATTGACTATGCCATGGAATGTATAAGAGAGAGTTTGATCAGTCGTTAAAATTCCTCAGGCGATTCGGTCAAAGATTAAAACGGATCAAAACTATTTCACGAAATGATTTATGATTAAGGTAATATGTGCCTCGAAATTGAAAGACTTAAACTTTAACTATCAGGGCTAACCGTGCAAATTTTGGTACTAAGAAACAATTACTTATCATTTACCGATACTTGAAATTCAAAATCTCCGCAATCACTAAATGTTTGATTATCACAAAAACTAAAACAGTGAAAAGTGTACACACTCCAAGAGCTTCAAAATGAGCCCCCGCAAGTGGTAGACCAGAAACTAATTGTAAATGTTTGAATCAAAATTTCTGTCCCCGAGGAGCATCCTACCTCAAGTCAACTATAAAAAGAAAACAAGTACTTTATTGATCTGTTGTTCTCTTTTGTCAAGATTGAGCGAGGTTGCTGACGCTTTCCTAAGAGTCATCGAAGATGAGACTTTGAACGGAGCTGTGTGTACTATGATTATCGATAAAGGATTCGAAGTTATGAAATTTCCACCACTGCCCACAGACGAACCATCGTAGAACTTGCCAGAAAGAAGAATGAACAATCACTACCAGGTTCGGGTGACGCAATATTGTAAACTTTAAAAACGAAAGAAAGTTAGTAAATGTCTTAAGGGGTCGCACTTGCCAATATTCACTTGTCTACGATATCCTCAACATCTCTGAAAATTTGAGATGGTATCACATCAGAAAATGGGATCATGTCAATATGAAACATATATTTATCAAATAGCAAAACTGCACATAATTGTAAACTACAGTTGAATATTAATATAAATGGAAATATTTGAAATATTCAAGGATACTCTTTCCTACA